>NC_081183.1:116162025-116481412 GCF_029867415.1 Vicia villosa | reverse complement strand
ATAAGAGAGTTTTCTCTGAGTGTAGTATCTGCGTGACAATTACTTCCGTAATCACCGCTCTACATCCTAAAAAAAGGCTTTAAGTGGGGTTAATGTGTTTCTAGGTCCTCCTGGTACAAATCAGTCTCGGAATGCAGTGGCGCAGTTAATCACAACCAGCCAGGCAAATCCCAAGAGTAGAATTGGAAACCAAGATTAGAGGGCCTTCACCGGGAAGACATCCTCCATCCTATCTTATGTTGCACTCAAATCCGGGTATAGGATTTCTCACCACAAGGGGGAATCAAGCCCTTTCCCGATACAGAATAAACAAAGTAAACAAATATATATGCAACAAACACATGATATGACACAGAGGTTAGGCAGGACCTCTCTTGTTTGAGGGGGAATTTGGCATCCCTAATTCCTCATTGGGGCTGGACCAGCAACAGGTCAACCATTGGTTTGGATGAAAAACCAAGGTTTTTAACACTTATATCCCCAGCAGAGTCGCCATTTTTCTGTGGTGGTCGTTTTCTTTACCTCCCCGTTTCACTTGGGAGGACGGCACGCTAAACCCTTCACGCGAAATTTGGAAGGAGAATGCGCCCGTGGTGGGATGAATTTTGTTTCAGTTCTTCCTACGATATCACACGAACTTTCTTATTTGTCCTACGAGTAGGAAAGGGGAAAAAAGATCTCAACTAAACCCTAGGAGTTTGCTAAGTGTGGGGATTTCACCTAGACTAGAAATTCTGGAGTCCGGGAGGTCGGTTATACATAGGGAAGTGTTTAAACACCCTACATATCTGTAGTACTCTACAGGAACCTTCTCTGTGTCATTGTGTTTGTGTTTATTGCTAATGATTGGGAAAGTTTCTCCTTTGTATTAGGAGAGAGAATTGAATTGATTTTAAAGGACAGACAGACAGACAAACTGACTATTTTTGGTATTTTATTAGCTCGCTGAGATTCCTTGTGAACCTCATGCCTACATATCCCTAGTGGAAGTCAGAGCTTAATGTAGTTCGGGGAACTAACTAGGGAAATTAATTATTTTTGGTGCCTTGCTTGAAGCTCAAGGTTGAAGCTTGGAATTAAATCTCTGTTTACAGTAAAGAGACATGAAATTATCTCTACAGAGAGGTATTTGTACTATTCTACCACAAACATTTAAAGGAGTGACAGAATAATTGAATTCATTTCATTCAAGAGGGGGACCTTACTTGTGTATGTGCAAGTATACCAGTCAAATGCCTCTTAAATGAAAGAAAGATGCTCATCCAAATTAGGGAAAGTTACCACATGTCTGGGTTTTACTGCCAGCTCGTGCCTTTCAAAATCCTAAATGGGAGACTTGATTAAAATTGAAATGAAATGTTTGTTTGTTTGAATGTGGTAGAGTAGTAAAAATATCTCTCTATGGAGATAAGCTATGTCTATCTACTGTATAAAAGATTTGACTTTAGCTGGCTTGTATGAGGCCCAAGCTTGAGGCTTTTTGATTGATTAATTAATATTATTGACTCTGGGAGATGACTCCACTGGGAATTAATTACAGGGTATTTTTGTGTTCTGTACAAAGCCCAGAATTGAGGCTGACTCTACTTAGGGAGACTCTATTTGTGTGCCTTGTACAAAGCCCAAGGTTGTGGCTAACTGTTGAGGATAATTGAATGACTCTATTTTATGTGCCTTGTACAAAGCCCAAGGTTGTGGCTGACTCTGGCTAGGGAAAACATTATTTTCTGCCTTGTACAAAGCCCAAGGTTGTGGCGGACTCTTAAATGAATTAAGTATGGATGACTATATGGGGAAAGATCCTAAGTGTTAGGAATCTTTGACACATGAAAGATATGGTTTATCTGCCTTGTACAAAGCCCAAGGTTGTGGCTACTGAGTGATGAAGGACTCATTGGGGACTCTATTATCTGCCTTGTACAATGCCCAAGGTTGAGGCTGACTCTTGACAGGGGAGTTTTATTGTTTGGGTGCCTTGTATGAAGCCCAAGGTTGAGGCTAACTGTTTTTGTTGGTTTTGACTCTACTGAGGAGGTTTTATTTATTAAAAGACTGTTTTTCTTTGGAAGCTAACCCTTTCCAGGGATTTTGACTCAGCTGGTGAATTTGTCTGTTAAAAGACTGACTTTATCATGTTTTTTTGGAGGCTGACCCTTTCCAGGGGTTTTGACTCTTTTTGGGGAAATTATCTCCTAAGAGAATGAAATTTTTTATTAATTAATTTTGGAGGCTAACCCTTTCCAGGGGTTTTGACATTTTAAACAGGTTTTTATTAATTGACTTTGGAGGCTAACCCTTTCCAGGGAATTTGAAATGATGGATTGATTTTAATTGACTTTGGAGGCTAACCCTTTCCAGGGGTTTTGAAATGAATGATTTGGGTAGCACTCCATTAATTATTAAAGGATGAGTAAATTGGCAGAAAGATTATCTAGTGGAGACTTCTTGTTTAAAGCCCAAGATGAAGGCTGACTCAATACTGAGGATGACCAAACATGGATCCTAGACTCTGCTAAGGAAGATTGATGAAGATGAGGGTGACAGAGACTGTCCATGTCTCTCATTCCAAAAATGTACTCAATGTGAAATTGAGACAAACTTAGCTTGTTTAAGGTCTGGTTTAAATTGGAAGAAACTCACCAGGGTAGGCTAAAAGGTGTCTAAAGACCTGTTCCTATGTTTATAAGAAACCTGATGGGTCCTTGTATACAAGCTCAAGAGGAAGCTGGAAATGCTTTTAAGAAGCCTGTGGGTCCTTGTACAAAGCCCAAGAGGAGGCTAATCGAGGGTCCTTGTTATAGCACAAGAGAAAGCTATGTAGTTTTGAACTTATTTTGGCTCTAAGCAAATGGGTAAGAGGTTTCACCGGGAATAATTCCTCTTTGGGTGGATGTGTCCTATATTTTTGGATTCTAAGGTTTTTGCCAAGATGTTTCACCGGGAATAATTCATCTTGGGGGTTTGAACAACAGATCTCTAATTAGGAAAGAGCCTTCACCGGGAAGACATTCTCAATCCTAGGTCATATTCCTATAATATATATATAGTTTAACTGTCCTAGGGTTTACACTCAAACGTAGTTCTAAACAAATATATGTACAGTTTATATTTGACAGTAATTTAAAATAAAGACTGTAAATTGAAAGCTTGTAAAGCCTAACCTGGATGGAGTGGAGGCCTTTGAAGAAGTATGTACAGAGCCTCAACAGTATTTTTATTGTTTTGTTGATAACAGTTGAATGTATATGATAAACAGTTAATGGTTTTTGAAAACAGAAGAAGTGAAGATGGACAAAGGTCACATAGGTATCTGAAGAGTTTCACCGGGAATAATGCCCTTCAACTACCAGAGGAATGTTTTGAAAACAGAAAGAAGATTTTAAAAATACAGTTTTTAAAAACAAGCTAAGAAGAGAAGGTTTTTGGGACTTACACTCTATTAGAGGCCCAGTACTTTACAGTACTGGTTATGAGAGCAATTTGAAAATGATTTTGAATGATACAAGGTTTTGTTGTTTGAAAACCCTAATCATTTGATTTTATCAGAGATTGAAAACAGTTTTGAGATTTGACAGAAGTCAACTTAATTAAAGTAAAAATAAAGATTTTTATTTAATTAAGACCTAAATAATTAGGGTTTTATCATAAAATTATTTACAAGGTGATTAGGTTAAAATAAAGTGATAATATATATTTAAAGTATTTAAGAAAACACTTAAAAACATACTATTTTAAACCTAATTAAAATTCAAGAAATAAATAATATTTTTATGATTTTTTTGATTATTCACAAAATAGGTATATTAAATGATAAGTGTGTGAAAAATGAAGTGAAAATAAATTAATTTGATAGGTTAAATATTTATGTGAAGTTGTGAAGAAAATAAGTGTGAAAAGTGGTAAAAAATATGGAAATGTCTTCACCAAGGCTTGAACTCACGCCCTCTAAGTCACACACACAAAACAAACACCACTGAGCCAACGCGCGTGTGGTGATAGTAACTTGCATCCATTTGGTTATGTTTCAAAACAAGTTGTAAATCTTTGAAAAATAAAAGAACCAAAAAGTCTGGGGCGAGGGGGATTCGAACCCCAGACTTGAGGCATGATGAGACTAAGGGCGTATGGGAGGCCACTAGGGCAAGTTTGTTCAGTCGTTTAAGGAACGCATACCATTCAAAATAAAATAAACTTTGGCCCCAGATTCAAATTTTGCGCGCCATGGCCATAGTCATCTTCTTCCTCGAGCTCAAAGATTTTCAAAATCCTAACTCTCTGATTTCTCAACTAAATGACATGATGTAAACATCAATCTTGTTCTAAATTTCCTCACGAATCCAGATATGTAACTAACATTTATTTATATGAACTATAGCTACCTAATTTCTCAGAAAACTCTAAGAACATATAAACCCTAAATTTGAAATTAAATGACAAACAAGATGAATAAATGCAAGATGATAGAGGGCTTTCAATCCTCTGATGATGCTAAACAAGATAGAATCGAGCTTTAACTCAATGAGTGCTTAAATTAAAGAGGTGAAGTTCAGAAACTTACCTCTGAAAATGGAGGTCGTGAGGATGATTGAGAGCAACTGGGCTTGAATGAATGATCTCAATAGCTTCCCTGAGACTCAATGATGCTAACTGAATGCTTATTGGAGCTTGAATCCTCTTGAATTGCTCTATGGACCTCCCTCGATTTCAGCTTCAAGTGAACATGGAGGTTGTTGAATTTGGAGTTACAGATGAGCTGCAGCCATCTGGTTAGCTTCACTATGACCTGAGGAGTGTGTCTGGATGATTGGCTTGCCTTGAAACCTTCTGAATCACTCCATGGACCTCCAACTGCAGATGCTCCAAGGTGAGAGCAACAATGGTGTTCCTCCACCTACAGAAGTGATCCAGGTGCTTGGATCACCTCAAATGACCTCCCTTGAGATGTTAGAATGCTCACTTCCCAAAGATAAGCTCTGGTTTGAAGAAATCGATTCTTCTTGCCAAAGAACTTTGAAAAACAATGAACAAGAGAAGAGAAAGAGAAAGCAAGTAATATGGTTGCTTTGGTGTGTTTTTCTACTGAATTGTGCTCTCCTATTTATAGGCAAATGTCTCAGTACTGAGTGAGAGAGCGAGCTTGCTTAATGAGAGAGTTTTGGTTTCTTAGCCATGAAGAAATTCAAAGAATCTCCAAAATGCAATGATGCATTTTCGGGCTAGCTTCCCCCATCCATTGATCTTGCAGGATCTTAGGGAACATTTATGATATGTAGCAAGTTTCTATTGGCTTAGGAGAAGATTCCAATTGGTGAATCATTGCTTATCATAAATTCTCAAAAGTAATGATTACATAATCACATGTTCTTGCTTTTGGGAATCTTCTTCAATCTTCATGCCATGGTGAAAATGAATGCATGGTGTTGTTTCAGACATGTTATGGGTCGTGTAGCATCCATTCATGAAGCAAAATGCACAAAATTGCAAAGTTCCAATTTGCACATGACCTATAATTTTACTTCATGAGGCCAACTTTGAACAAGCATAACTCCTAGCTCAAATTGAATTTGGAGAAGGTTGAACACAATTTGGAAAGCCCTAAACATCTACTTCAAATCATTAGTTTATGTCTTCTTCAGAATCATTTGGGAAATTTGTGAAAAATGAGGTCAAAGTTGGAAGAAAACTAGGTTAAAACACTTAGAAAAATTTCTAAGTGTTTATGACCTAAACTTCAAAATTTCCAAAACTTCATAAATGGTTGATCTTTTGAAAAAAGTTCCCTTGTAAGATGTTGTTTTATTTGGCAAGATCTACAACTTTCATGTTGGAAGTTTTTTGAGTTGTGTAGGTGAAATTTTGAGATCTCACCATGCCTTAAAAAACCCTAATTCCCGACTTTTCGCTCCTTGATGAATTTCTTTGAATTTCTTTGGCCAAATGACTTTGACATCCATATATTGATGATATTGATCCTTGAAAGTCATTTTTTGACCAAAAACCTTAAAAGTCAATGATGATCCTTCACAGTTGACTTTTTCCTGACAAAGTGAATTTTTGGGCTTTTGTGTAGAAATAAGATCTTCTCCTCAAATGAATGATGTAAATGGATTATATTGAGGTAGTAGAGATTCTTGAATCATGTCTTGAGTTTTGGATTCATGCCCTGATCAGAAGTCAACTATCTTGGTGAATTAGGTCAAAACCCTAATTTGTCGACCATGTGAAAATAATGACTGTAGACTTTGAATTGAAGTGTGATGTCCAGTAAATCTTGTAATATGAGTTATTTGAAGATGATTGATGTCTTTGAATGATCCTCTGAGGTTTTTTAGGGTTTCCCAAATGTGATCCCTGATTTCAGTCCTTGATAGTCTCAAAACCCTAGTCTGGTGACCTGAGTAAACCTGTACTCATATGACTAGATGTCTAATTAATCATAGATGAGAAAAGTGAAGTTTTTGAGCCCCATGATTGTATTAGAGACTAGTCTTTGTATTGATTGATCCTTTGCCTGAGCTTTCTTGTCTTTGAGCATCCTCGATTAGGTACCAGATGGAGAAATGACTGCTCTGGGTACTTGTCTTGACCTGATAAAAAAAATCCTGAAGATAGGTCATCTCAGGGGGGTCAAAAATTAGGGTATGACAACCATAATCTTCACTTTCCTTTTCATTTTCCTCTTCTACATATCCACTCCTTCTTAATGAACTTCCATTGGGACCCACCCCTCCGAATGTAATGATCTTCCCTCATGTCAGTGGATGTGTGCAATGAATCTCTCTTGAGGCCCTAGAGATGCCTCAGTAGGTGAAACAGCTGGATGAAGTGTTCCACAACTCTGTCATGTGGTTTTAAAATATTTGCTAGCGAAGTCTTCATCTAAGTCTGGCCTAATGCAAAGATGGAAATGGGCTTGAATATTTTCTTGATGTTTTCTACCTAATCAAGTAATCATCCCTAGGAAAGCTAGATGAGACTTAGCTTTTGAATTAATTATAGCCCAAATCTTATTTGAAATAATATGTGTAATGTCTACTTCTTGAAAAGTGGTAATGTATTAGATAAGTTGGGTCGTCTGTAAGATTGCAGAAAAAGTGTGGTTTTTTGGTGTACTATTATGTAAGATGAAGGTCATCCATATTTGAGTCTCAATGGTGAAATTTTCTCTCTTGAAGTGGTTGGATCTACCATATCTTCCTAACTCATAGGTTTTATCCTTAATGAATACCTCAACTACAATACCCTCATAGTCCCAATTTTCTCTTGCTACCTTTTTAGCAAAAGGATCTAATTCATTAAGGTTTTCTACTTAAGGGTATTCTAGATACTCATTTATGGCATTTCGGTCGAATGAGATCATTTGGTACCTTTCTCAAGAGAGTATTGTTTGTGGAGTGTTATTAGTAGGTTTGGCATTGGAAAAATTTTCCCTTATGATATCCAGATTAATATGCTTTGGAGGTTGTGCCAAAATACCCCCAACCTCTTCTATTGATCTTTTGCACAAAATCAGAACACTCTCTCAGAATTACAAGCTGCACTTTTCTTTCTATTATTAATGGACAGTTTTTTTAGTTGACCATAAGAAGTCTTATGCTCCGAGTTGTTGAACCTTTGGTGATCATAAGGTATACAAGACCTAGATGTTCCTATTTCTGAAGCTTTTCTTTTTCTACTACCATAGGTTTTTTTGGTGCCATCTGCAACATTCATTAACAAAGTAAACATTGAAAAGTTGTCAGATAAGATTTTGATGAAATTTCAGTCATTTTCTTTTTAACAACTATGGATTTGTCACATAAATTTGAACATAAGGTCCTATCGTGATTTAGGTCAAATATATCAAAACCTAGGATTTTAGCAAGTTTGGATAGCATAACCAATCAACATCAATCATCAATATCCATCCTATTGTGTACATGGCTCTCACACACTTCCCTAATTCTTAATTCCTAATGGTTTAAAGTAGTTTCACATAAGAAGGATGCAACCACTAAGATTCAAGAGTCAGCACAACATAAATTATATTTCTATAAGTTATCAATCTACCTTTCTTAGCAATTATAACATATAATGTCAAAAAGAGATAAAGTTTTTAGAATCACCAATCAACATCAATCATCAATATCCATCCTATTGTGTACATGGCTCTCACACACTTCCCTAATTCTTAATTCCTAATGGTTTAAAGTAGTTTCACATAAGAAGGATGCAACCACTAAGATTCAAGAGTCAACACAACATAAATTATATTTCTATAAGTTGTCAATCTACATTTCTTAGCAATTATAACATATAATGTCAAAAAGAGATAAAGTTTTTAGAATCACCAAAAAAATGTATATAACATAACATAAAATAATGTTTATTAAGCAATTCTTATCTTAACCAATGAACATGATATTATCAACTTTTAAAGAAGCATAACATTTAAAAAAGCAAAAAACAATATCATGAAGTAATAAGTAATACATATGAAAAGAAAAATAGAAAGAAACATGGGATTTTGGAAGCATACATGTAAATGTTCTAATTTGGATAAGAAGCTTTGAAGAACTTGTGTTGGTATGTTATGAGTGTGGAGAGTATTGAGAATTTTTTAGGTTTCCAAACCTTATGACATAAATTTTGCAGGTGGGTGAAGCCAAAGAATGTGTCAAATGTACTTTTAAAGAGTGAATTTTAAGTCTGAACACTATTACCAATTTGTTTAAAAAAAAATTAAAACTTACCTCTTCTCTGACCTTCATATTTCCAACAATCAACATCCAAGTTGTTTTCCTCAAAATTTGGCCTAGAATAAGAGGAACTCATTATCCTCTTCAATGTCTATTACAATGACACCCACCAGGAATAGGAATTTATCCATTTCAACCAAAACATCATCAACTATTCCAGATGGACATTTGATCAACTTGTCTATCATTTGTAATGTCATTTTTGTCTACTTCATGTCGAGATCAGTGATTTTTTATACTTGCACCTAAATTAATGAGCGTGTTTCCAACATCTATATTACCTATATAATGTAACTCTCCTTGAATCAATAGCTTTTTGAGGTGGAGTTTTTTTAATGATGGCGCTACAACTTGCTTCCAGCTGAATGGTTTCCTCAACAATGTACTTTTCTTCTTTGTCACGATCTCTTTCGTGAACTTAGCATAAATGGGCATTTGCTCCAATTTAGAGAATAATATGCTTATTTGTAGTCTTTTGAAAATGTCTAGAAATTTTGAATACTTCCTTTTTTTCTCGTTCTTGATTGGAGCCTGTGGATAAGGGAGATTATGAACAAGTGGATTATTTAGTTTTTCTTCTTTCTCTTTAACCTTTTGTGTGTGCTTCTTCCTTTACGTCTTTATCCAACTCCATTCATTTTGCACCACTTGTATTTTGTCCTATCGTTTCTTTCTTGTTGTCTTTTTCCACTTGGCTTTTTCTTGACTTAACAAAAATTCTTTCAGGTGCCACATTTCCATTCACCTGACCACTTCTACTTGTGATTGCATTGGAGTGCTCATTTGAGTTGGTTTTAGTGTTGGAATTGAATACTCCCGATTTTTTATCAAGTAGTTATTTGGCTATCTCACCAATCAAAGTCTCGAGGTTCTTGATTGAAGCATTCATGTTATTTTGATTTAACATAGACAACTGCATGAATTAATTCAATGTATCTTCTTGTTTTGAAGTTCTGTCTTGTTGAGGAGGAACTTGTTTATAATTCGTGTATGGTTATTATATATTGGATGGTCCTGCATCTTGTCTCCATCCTTGTTGTAGTTGTTTCCCCTTTTAAATGCGTTGTTTGATATTATGATTTATAAATATTTTGTCCCCTGCCATATGGACGACCTTTAAAAAATCTCCCTGAAAAAAAATAAAGATTCGCTCCTTAACATTTCAAGATTCACTTGTTTTAACCCCTTTGGAAACACAGTCACCAGAATCTTTGACGTGACACCTTTTTTAAACTTTTTAGTATTAATTTTAATGATGTGAATGGCCTAGTTGACAACTTTTTACTTTTTATTTTTTAATTCCTTATGACATTTTTTATTCTTACTTTATTGTTTAGGTGTTAAAGGTTAAAATCCAAAATTTTAAAAATTGGTCTCAAACAAATTGAACCTAGGCATACTTTAAAAAATAGGACTTCCTCAGCAACTAAGTTGCTTGCATTTGTTGTGTGAATGTTTGCATCAAATCTATATATTACAACATTTCAATTATTTTGATAAATATTTATTATACGGTAGTTAACGTTTTATTATGTTTAATATTATTAATTTATTATGCTAGCTAACATTTTATTACATAATGCATAAATAAATATTATTTTAAGATTAATTATTTTAAAATAAAATATGAATAGCTTAAATAATATTTTTAAAATAAATATCGAAATATATAATTCAAATGAAAGTTTAATTGAAAAAATATTTATATAATAATATGTAATTGAAAATATATATATATATATATATATATATATATATATATATATATATATATATATATATATTATATATATATATATATATATATATATATATATATATATATATATATTATGTATTAGATATTTATGTACTTGAAAAAAAAATTAAAAATATTAATGTTATTGAAAAAATATTTATAGTAATATATATTTTGTAAAATATTTATGTTACTGAAAAAATATTATGTATTAGATATTTTTAAATATATATTTTAAGCAATTATGTAATAAATATTTATTAAATGTGAAATTAATATTTATTAAATAAATTTGTTTTATAAAAATATGTTAAAAATATTTATTAAATATGATATAAATATTTAAATAATAAATATTTTTTAATTAATTATATAATAAGTATTTATTAAATATGAAATAAATGTGTGTGTATATTTAAATAATAAGTATTTTTTAAATAATTATGTAATAAGTATTTATTAAATATGAAATAAATGTGTGTGTAATGTGTTTACATCGAATCTTGTTTTTTTTTTAAAGAGAATTTTTCAAAGGTCGCCCATACGACAAGGGGTAGAATACCTATTAACACTTGATATTATTGTCCTAGACTTTGTTGGTTGTCTTTGTTGGTCTTTAATGTGCTTGAGCAACATCCAAATTACATACCCATGATGAATTTTAAGATATTATTGATAATTCTTAAGCTAGTGAAAAGTTAGAAGGAGAATCAAGAAGATTAATGAGACGAAGGAATTTCGTAATAGCATATCGACTTTATTGTGGATTGTTAGACAATAAACTTAATTTCATTATTAGTTTGAATTAATATAACTAAATTCAAAATTACAATGCTATTATTTTATGCATCTTATTAATTGCATGTATTTATTAATACATTTACTTCTGTAATATAGATAAAATTCGCTTTACCCCTATAAAATAAAATTTTTGGACCACCCTCTTGAAATGTTAAAATATATGTCTTTTACACTCTTAATGCACAAGTTACTCCCGTAATATTTTTTTATTTACCCCAAAAATTTAGTGTTTAATTTGAATGTTTAGGGAGTAATCTAAAAAAAAAAATATTACAAGGAATAATCCAAAAAATATATATTGTAAGGGGTAAAGCGAAAATCGCCTACATTACAGGGGTAAAGGGATATTAACCCTTAATAATATTATATAAAATAGGGTTAATATGTTCTTGGTTCCCATAAATATACCATAATTAAATTTTTACCACTCAAAAAAATTATCGAATATAGTCTTCATAATATTTTATGTCCATACTTTTGGTCCTTATTATCAAAGTTCGTTAATAGAAGTTGATGTGACATGTCACGTAAAATATTTTTTATGATTGGGCGTCACATAGTAATGCCAATGTGGCAAAGATGGTGACGTGGCGTGCCACATGAACAAGGTTAACATCATACTTGAACTCATAAATGGTAACTAAAGTCCTATATGATTTGCCCAAATTCAATTTGTAAATTTCACACACACAATTCTTCAATTTTTTGTCATATTTTTTGCATTCATGTTTTTTAACTTTATAAGCATCTCTTGCAGAAAAATCAGAGTTTTTTTGACGTGGAATGAATCTAAGAAGAATTTTGTAAACGTTAGTTTTCCATGAAACAAAAACAAAGCAAATATTTGGCCTATAACTGAAAATTTTGAGCTAATATTTTTCAAGACTTCCCTCATAATACATAAAAAGGACCGTGTCATTTCGAACAAGTCAATATTTATTTTATTTCAGGCCAAAACAAATATAAATATTTTTTTCAAGAGGCATAAACAACATAAACATAAGCCTACACGTCACATTTTTATCTAATTTTTTCATGAATTTTGATGACAATAAATAAAATAAAAAACTGCAATGTTTCGTAGCATTTCAACAATACCTCAATGAATTATGATTTTTTAAGTGTGAAGTGTTCAAGAGGTGGAAACAACTAAATCATAGGCTTACGCATCACATTTTTATATAATTTTTTAGACGAATTTCTGTCACAACTAATATATCAAAACTGCAGAGTTTCGTAGTATTCCAATGATACCTTCATTTATTTTGATTTGTTTTTTTCTTAGAAAATAAGTTTTATGCGTTTCGTAGTATTCCAATGATACCTTCATCTTAAAATTGGCTTAAATGCACTTTTGGTCCCTGTAAGTTAACGAGTTTTTTATTTTCGTCCCTGTAAGTTAATTTTTTGGTATGAGTCCGTATATTTCACTTTCGCGTTCGTTTTAATCCCTTGAATCAAAATCCGCAGGAAAATTCGCAGGAAACCTGCAGATTTTCCTGCGGATTTTAGCTTTAGGGATTAAACCTCAAACAAAAAGTAAGATATAGGGACTCAAACTAAAAAAAAAACTTACAGGGATGAAAATCAAAAACTCGCTAACTTACAGGGACTAAAAGTGCATTTAAGCCTTAAAAATTATTCAAAATGCTACAAAATTTGGAAGATCCTTTTAGGTGTTATGAGAAAATTTCCTATAAAATATTAGCTCAAAATTTAATTATAGGGTAAAGTTTGCTTTGTTTTTTTTTCTTGGAAAATTGATGTTTACAAAATTCATATTTAATTCATTTCGCGTTAAAAAACTCTAATTTTTGTGGAAGAGATGCTTATAAGGTGATAATCATGCATGCAAAAAATCATGAAAGGATGGGAAAAAATTGAAGAATTATGTGTTTACATTTTTAGAGATTGGGTTTGCTACAAATTAGCTACGACTTTGAGTTCAAGTTTAATTTAATTTATTTTGATTTTTTCGGGTGAAACACATATAAATGTTTTTTAAGAGGAAACAAATCAAAATAAATGAAGGTGTCCTCAAAATACTACAAAACTTTACAGTTCTTCTCTTTGGTGGTGTGGAACAAAAAATAAAGGATGACATAAAGCTAATGACTAGTTTTAAAGAAGGTGTTTTACCTTTCAAGTACCTTGGGGTCCTAAAGTCGAGTAAGTTAGCCATCTAGAATTATTATAGTCTGATAGAAAATATTATTGGCAAAATCACACACTGGAGTTTGCGACTGTTAACTTATGCAAGTAGGTTGCAGCTCCTCAAGAGTGTAACATTTGCAATCATGACGTTCCCCAAGTTTGTAATTCATAAGATCAATGCTATTTCTCGTGTGTTCTTGTGGACTGGTGGTATTGAAAAAATCTAAAAAGCTTGTGTGGCCTCGATAACTATTTGCAGGTCAAAACGTAATGCTGGTTTAAATTTGACTGATCTTGAGATTTGGAACAAAACAACTTTGTTAAATTTCTTGTGGAATTTGAGTGGAAAATCAGATAGTTTGTTGGAGAAATGGGTCCATGCCTATTATCTCAAAAACCAAAAGATCTTGGAAGCTCGGGTGAAGGGTAGTGCCTCGTGGATCATAAAAGCAATCTTGAATCAATAAGATGAAATCCGTCAAAATCAAGTTTGGAGTGACATGATGAAGGACAAGAAATTTCGCATGAAGAAAATGTGTATGGCCCTACAAAACAATAAAAAGAGTTGTTTGGAGGACCTTGTTTTAAGGTAACTTGACACGCCCTAGAGCAATGGTAAATATTTGGATAGCTTGCAAAGAAAGTCTTGCAATTAGAACCAGATTGAACAAATATGGGGTGGTTGACACTACTAAATATTGATTCTGTGATGATGAGGAAACACAACATCACGTGATGTTTGAATGTCTTGAACCCAAGGCATCTGGTAGAAACTCTTAGATTGGCTACAGATTAATCATAACCTAGTTGGGTGGAGGGAAGAAATAGAGTGGATTATCAAGCAAACAAAAATCAAAAGGAATAGAGCTACCATCCTTAAGCTAGCGGCAACGAAAAGTATCTACGAGATTTAGCGGTATAGGAATGATATTTGTTTTGAAAATGATGTACATAACAAGAAAATTGAAGAAAAAATATCATAGATATGATCGTTTATAGAGGATGGACCAATAGAAAGTAACGAACATTCTTAGCTAGCTTGATGCTTCACTAGCTATTTTTGGTTTTTTTTGTGTCTGGTTTGAGCTTTTTGGACTAGATTCTAGAGATCGCCTTGTACATCCTTTCCTTTTGAATTAATCAAAATTTCAATTGATTAAAAAAATAATTCATAGAAATCCGTCAAAAAATAGATAAAAATGTGATTTGTAAACCTATGATTTTCCGTTGTTTCTGCCTCTTGAACACTTCACACTTAGAAAATCATAACAGTTTGAGGCTGTTGTGAATTCAATGCCACGAACAAAGTATAAAATAAGGGATGAATAAAGGATAAGGAAGAAGAGGAACACAAGATTGGTTATAACTGCTATTCTTTTACTTTCTCTTAAAACAAGATTACAAGTTTACAAGAATAACAAATAACCTCTCTCACACTAAATTAGGATTTGCGGCTTAGCAATGATGAGAGACTAGTATGCTATTTATAATAAAACCTAACATACTAACTAATGGGCTTTTTCAGCAAGGCCCATTACACAAGCCAACTTAATAAACAAGCTAACTTAACAAATTAGGGCTTAAACACTAAAACCTAATTTAACATGCTAACGACCCTAGCATCTTCGACACAAGCATGTGAACAACCTTCGACTTCATGCTTAATCCTGTCGAACCAAGAAGCTACCCTTCGACCATACTAGAGTTCGATCCAATATCTCACAAATCTCCACCTTGGACCTAACTCTACAACGTCAAGGAAACAAACTAGCTTTCTTCGTGCAGCTTTATCAACTGCATACAGTGGAAAAACGTGCAACTCGGCAATGTCTTGGTGATCATATCAGCAGCATTGTCTTCAGTCGAAACCTTCAGCACTTGGACTTCTCCACGCTCGATTACTCCTCTGACGAAATGCAGCCTCACATCAATGTGCTTAGTTCGCTCATGATAGGTTGAATTCTTCGACAGGTGTATTGCACTTTGACTATCACATTTAATAGTGATACCTCGATCTTGAAGTTTCAGCTCCTTCGCAAAACCTTCAAGCCACAATGCTTCTTTCACAGCTTCAGTTAGGGCAATATACTCCGTTTCAGTGGTTGATAGAGCAACAACCTTCTGAAGTGTTGCTTTCCAACTAATTGTAGTGCCAAACATAGTGAAAACATATCCAGAAATAGATTTTCTAGAATCCATACAACCTGCATAATCAGAGTCGACATATCCTTCTATTACTGCTTTACTATCTTCACCCAAGGCTCCACCATAAATTAGGACTCTATTCAGAGACCCATTTATGTACCTTAAAATCCACTTCAATGCTTACCAGTGAGCCTTTCCAGGGTTCGCCATGTACCTACTTACAAGACTTACTGCATATGCTATGTTGGGTCTAGTACAGACCATAGCATACATCAAAGAACCAACTATATTAGCATATGGGATGCTATTCATATAGGCTCTTTCAACATCAGTACTGGGACACTGATCAATACTCAGCTTGAATTGAGGGTTTGTTGGAGTCACAACTAGCTTCGAATTCGACATACCAATTTTTTCGAGAATCTTTCGTAGATATGCCTCTTGAGATAAGCATAACTTCGACTTCTTTCTATCTCTTCGAATGTCAATTCCAAGAATCCTGGAAGCAGCTCCCAGATCTTTCATATCGAACTCCTTATTGAGTTCAACCTTCACCCTCGTCACATCTTCAACATTGTTGCTTGCTATGAGAATATCATCCACATAAAGCAATAAAATAACAAATGAATTACCAGGTCGAAATCTGAAGTAAACGCAGTGGTCGAACTGACTTCTAATGAAACTTATGCGTGCCATGAACTTGTCGAATCTCCTATTCCACTGTCGAGGAGATTGTTTCAGCCCATACAAAGATCTCTTTAACTTGCACACATAATCTTCCTTCCCCTTTTCGACATACCCTTCAGGTTGCCTCATCAGGATCGTTTCATCTAGATCACCATACAAGAACGCAGTCTTCACATCCATCTGTTCCAATTCAAGATCGAACTATGCCACCATGGCAAGCAACATTCGAATGGACCTATGCTTCACAACAGGAGAAAACACATCATTGAAGTCGACACCTTCTTTCTGAGTGAAACCCCTTGCAACTAACCTTGCCTTGTATCTTTTCGACGTCACTCCTTCAATTCCTTCCTTAACTTTGAAAATCCATTTACAGCCGACTAACCTTGCCCCAGAAGGTTTCTTGATCAGTTCCCAAGTATGATTATCATGAAGAGATTTCATCTCATCATCCATGGCCTTCAGCCATTCAGTCTTATTTCAACTCCTCATAACTTCCTTGTAGTCTCTAGGTTCTTCGTCTAGAACCTCACTTGCAGAGATTAAGGCATAAGCTATAAGATCTGCATACCCAAGTCTCTGAGGTGCCTTGATGACTCTTCTCGACCTATCTCTCGACAATAGGTAGTCATCATCAGTTTCCTCAACTTCCTCGGCATCTTCTGCTTCTTCTTCAACTTCATCAGGGATATGCAATTCAGCATCAACATGCTCCACCTCAACAGGAATCTTTACCTGTTCCAGCTCTTCTGCACTTCGACCATCATCATTAGTTTTCTTGAAAGCCATTTCAGCTTCATTGAAAACTACATCTTGACTGGTGATACACCTCCTGTGACCTGGCTCTAGGCACCATAGCCTATAAGCTTTGACTCCTTCTGGGTATCCCATGAACATGTATTTCAGAGCTCTAGGTTCGACCTTGTCTTGCCTAATGTGAGCATAGGCTACGCAGCCAAATACTCTCAGTTTGTCGAGATCTGGTGGATGTCCCGACCAAACTTCTTCAGGTGTCTTCATATCTAACGCTGTCGAAGGACATCTGTTTATCAGATATGTTGCTGTCGAAACAGCCTTAGCCCAAAACACCTTCGTTAACCCCGCACTAGTCAACATGCATCTGACTCTCTCCAAAATAGTTCGATTAAACCTTTCAGCCAAACCATTTTGCTGTGGAGTACCTGCGGTAGTTCTATGCCTTGCAATACCAGAGGCAGCACAAAAACTGTCGAATGCCTCATTGCAAAATTCAAGGCCATTGTCGGTTCTCAACCTCTTGACCTTTCTGCCAGTCTGATTTTCAACCAGAGTCTTCCAACTTTTGAAATTCTCAAAAGTTTCATCCTTAGTCTTCTGGATGAATACCCATAATTTTCTGGAATAATCATCTACTATGGATAGAAAATACCTTGCTCCTGAATGTGATGGACACCTTGCAGGCCCCCAAAGATCAGCATGGATGTAATCAAGGGATCCATGTGTTCTTTGTTTGCCTTTGTTGAACTTCACTCTGCAAGATTTTCCAAGTACACAGGGTTCACAAAACTTCAGCTTTTCGACTTTGTCTCCACCAAGCAGATTTTGTTTCCCTAATTCGACCAGACCCCTTTCACTGACATGGCCCAATCGCATGTGCCAGATTTCTGTTTTCGACTAAGGTTTCGTGGATGCAACATTTGTTGAACCACTTACAACTTCAGCCTCAAGGGTATACAAGCCTTGTTTCTTCACGCCTCTCAAGACTTCCTTCGAACCCTTCATGACTCTTAGGATACTTTTCTCTCCTTGGAAAACATATCCTTTCTTGTAGAATTCACCAAGAGAAAGCAGATTTCTCTTCAAATCAGGAACATACCTGACTTCAGTCAACAACCTTATTGACTCATCATGGAGCTTGAATCTCACAGATCCAACACCTGCAATCTTGCAAGCCTTGTTGTTTCCCAGCAATACCGATCCACCTTCTTGATCACATAATTCCTCGAACAAGTCTTTGTTTGGAGTCATGTGCCAAGTGCAACATGATTCCATAATCCACTCCTTCTTAGAGTCACTGCTTGAAACCACAATAACATCAGATGATTCGAAATCATCTTGAACAATGGCAGCGTTGCCATTATCCTTACCTCCATGATATTTCAGGCATTCAGGGCACACCTTTCTTGTGTGACCCTCCTTCTTACAATGGTAGCACCGAATGCCAGATGCTTCGCCACTATAAGACTTCGACTGGCTTTTGCCTTTCTTCTTGTCGAACTTACCATCCTTTCGTAAGATTTTTCCTTTAACGGCCAAACCTTCGCCAACAGTCGAAGGTTTATGCTCCTTTCGTTCATTCAAGTCCTTAGAGTACAAGGCTGATTGAACTTCTTCAAACGTCAGGGACTCCCTTCCATACAAGAGAGTTTCTTTAAAGTGAGCATGTGATCGAGGCAAAGAACACAACAGTAACAACGCTTGATCTTCATCATCGATCTTCACATCAATATTTTCAAGATCAAGAATCAGCTTGTTGAACATATCCAACTGCTCAGCCAATACTTTGTCTTCAATCATCTTGAATGAATACAAAGCTTGCTTCAGGTAGAGTCGATTTACCAGCGATTTGGTCATATACAAACTTTCAAGTTTCACCCATAACCCTGATACCGTCGTCTCCTTTGATACCTGCCGGAGAACCTTATCACCAAGGCTCAACAAAATTGCGCTGTGTGCTTTCTCGATCATATTCGTCTTCTCCGCTGCCGTCAATTCTGCATTCATGGTTGCCTCTCCCTTCAACGCTTCCAAACAACCTTGCTGAACCAGTAGGGCTTTCATCTTCAAGCGCCACAGACCGAAATCATTCACTCCGGTGAACTTTTCAATCTCATACTCTGTTGAAGGCATCTTCTCCACGCTCACCGCACCAATTTGTTGTGAATTCAATGCCACGAACAAAGTATAAAATAAGGGATGAATAAAGGATAAGGAAGAAGAGGAACACAAGATTGGTTATAACTGCTATTCTTTTACTTTCTCTTAAAACAAGATTACAAGTTTACAAGAATAACAAATAACCTCTCTCACACTAAATTAGGATTTGCAGCTTAGCAATGATGAGAGAATAGTATGCTTTTTATAATAAAACCTAACATACTAACTAATGGGCTTTTTCAACAAGGCCCATTACACAAGCCAACTTAATAAACAAGCTAACTTAACAAATTAGGGCTTAAACACTAAAACCTAATTTAACATGCTAACGACCCTAGCATCTTCGACACAAGCATGTGAACAACCTTCGACTTCATGCTTAATCCTGTCGAACCAAGAAGCTACCCTTCGACCATACTAGAGTTTGATCCAATATCTCACAGAGGCATTGTTGAAATGTTATGAAACTTTGCATTACCTCATCAAAATTCATGAAAAAAATTAGATGAAAATGAGACTTATAGGCTTATGTTTATGTTGTTTCTGTCACTAGAAAATATATATATATATATATATATATATATATATATATATATATATATATATATATATATATATATATATATATATATATAATTTTTTTGTCGAAGAAATCAAAATAAATTGAAAATTTTCAAAATGCTACAAAATTCTGAAGATCCTTTTTATATGTTACGAGCGAAGTCCTTGAAAAATATTAACTCAAAATTTAATCATAGAGTAAAGTTTTTTTTGTTTTCGTTTCTTGGAAAATTGACATTTACAAAATTCATATTTAATTTATTCCGCGTTAAAAAATATAATTTTTGTGGGAGAGAAACTTATAAAGTGATAAACATGCATGCGAAAATTTTGAAAGGATGGAAAAATTGAAGAATTGTGTGAGTGAATTTTTAGAGATTGAATTTATTACAAATTAACTATGACTTTAATTTTATATTTAAATTTCATTTACGAGTTTAAGTATGATGTTAACACCTAATTATAGATTAACTACAACTTTAACGGAGTATATTTCAGGGTGTCATTCTTGTACTACTATGTGTATGTTAAGTAAAAAAAAAATCTTAGTGTGGCGTTCCATAATATGGATATGGACTATTATTGAGAATTTCTTTTAAAAAAACCATTACTTTTTTAATTAAAAAGGTTTTTGTTTTTTTTGTCATTTTGAATTTATTAGTGGGTGAAATCGTTGATTTACAAAAACATATAAATTATCTTATCAACTATGATTTATCATTATCAATAACGAGTTATATGGTACCTTATCACTTATCAACTATTTTTTCTTCCAAATAGAGCATAAGTATTCTAGATCTAACTTGGTTATTTTAGATTATTTTTATATTATTAAATTATTGTAAACTTGCGTGTGACTTTATTATCACCGACCACATATGAAGTTGACTTTCTAAAGTGGCGTTGCACTTCATTTTTCCCTCGTGACCGACTTTAAGTTGACTTTCTAAAATGTTGACTTTCATCATCCGTGATCATTTTAATTTTGATTTTGATTTGATCATTGTTTAATTTTTGTATTAATCCACTTAAGAAACACACATTTGAATGCCAACAATAAAAAATGACTACAAGTAAAAGCTCAAGAAGGAAGGAAGGAAGAAAAGATGAACAATATTTAGGTTGCACTTTCATTGTAAGTGATGACATAATATATCTATTTTAGTTCGTTACCTATATTTGTCATTTGGGCATTACACCTACCATCTCCAACCACCAATTAACTCTACGTGTCTTGTTACTCTTAAAGCAACTTATATCCAACAAAACAAATAAGGTATGCCAAATCTTAATTACCCTGAAAGGGAACCACTAAGTCCGTCTCAATTATTTTTAGAAGTCCGGTATAAATTAGGCATGGTTCAACATGACAAAATAATTAGAGGTCTTATTTATTTTCATTTTTATAGTGACAAAAATTTATAAGATCCTATTAAATTACGATTTAATTATAAAAAATTTAAAATCTTGTGCGATCGTCCGTCTTATACACTCTCAAAGGCGGTCCTGCGGTGTATTTTTACATGTTTGTTTTGTAAATAACACAATTATGTTTTGACAAATTAGTCATTTCATTTCCAAATTTGTTTATACACGAAAATATCATGCGACTATTGTTTTGTATCAAACGTTAGAAAATTTCAAACTCTACGTTTCTAGGATGTATGGAGACCCCGGAAAGTAGGAGTTTGTCGCATTTGAATATTTCAAACCGACTTAAATTTTTTACTTGCTGATGTCTACACGTGTTGAGGTCATGTGCTCTCTCTGTGTGATCACTATCGTAAGCTAGAGAGAAGGAAATAGCCATTACTTTGAAGATCTCAAGCACGTGTTGTGCTGTCAAAATAGCTCAAGTTTTATTCCTCTATTAAAATTAATTTAAGTGTAAAAAATCTAACTAAAAAAGAAATCTCTACCATATCTTATGATGGTTTAAGAAATAGAAAAATAGCACAATAAAATATTTTTATAGATTTAGATTCTCTGGATCAAGCCATGTTATTCTCAATACTTTTTCTATCTTAAATATTAATTATTTAATTAACTTAATGGTGAAATAATAAAAATATATACTAAAAGAAACATATTTAAATAAAATAGTTTAAAAAAGAAAAATATTTTTTATATAAAATTAACCAGTGATTAATAAAATATTTAATTGATTCAAACTTTGTTGTATTTTAAATGCGAAATGAAATTTTTTTAAACAGAAAGGCGAGAATTCACATCATAATGATACATAATATATGTACAATGAACATAGCATACCATAGTATAATCATTCATCACACTTCATAATTTGAACAAGTTTCATAAGTATCACATATAGCACAAATACAATTACCACACAAATAACACATCAATTCAAATAGTCACATAACACAAATATGCAACTCGAAATGCAATTAATGTGACTCATGCATGTGGTATCATGTGAGTATCAAGCTCACCATTTCCGATTAAAAACCAGAGTCACGCTTCAGATCTGGACAAGATCAAAGCCCTCAGAATATGAACATATAGTTCACCGCTTCTGAATCCACAAAAGGAAAAAAGTCGCTTATGTTTCCACACAAGGATTAACTTCCTAATGCTTCGAACGGCACATAAAACGGAGTTATAGATCAAAAGTTATGCACATTACAATTTTTACCAAACAGGGCATATTCGCCCGGCGAAAGGATGCACTCGCCTGGCGCTCTATTACAGAAACTTGGCCAACTCTCGCCCGCTACGCTCGCCCGGCGCAGACATGTGAGTGCGCACTCGTACGAAGAAGCAAGATGCTCGCCCAACGAACAACACCAGAACCAGAAAAATCTTTGTGTGTTTCAGCACATATCACACCACTCCAAATCCGATTCTAAGAAACCAAAACTCATTCAAACAGCTATTTAACGCACATATAAGGTTCCCAAACATATTTCTAACCATGAGCTCACATACAAACATCATCAAACATGATTACTACCACAAATCCCATGGATTCAACCTAAACCCTAACATGTGAAAATCTATAAAATGAAGAGAAATGAAATACCTAGCATACTACTACTCATTGCATACTCATACATTCAGGATAATGAAAATTCCCCCCTTACCTCAAATCAAAATCCTTCTTCTTCAAGATTTCCCCCAATTTGCTCTTTCTCCCTCTTTCTCTTCTCTTCTCTTCTTACAAAATGCTACTATTATGAAATGAACTAACTCAACTCTTACTATCTCCTTTCTCTCTAATTGGGCTTAGCTGCCCATTATATCTCAACTAATTAGGCTCATTATCTATTATTTCATTATTCCGCCAATAATTATAATAACTCAATTAGCCCAAATTAACACAACAATACACATTTAAATAATTATCACCCAAATAATAAGTAAATAATTATACTAATAATAAAATAACTATTAGATAAATAAAATAGAAAAAGTGGGATGTTACAGGTGTGATGTCTGAAAGAATCTTATTCACTCCTACTATCCATTACGAAAAAAAGAAAGGTTTGTAAGAGTGAAAGGGAACGATGGGGAATATATAGTCACCCCCGAGGAAGATGGTAACCTTTTTTCCCTATATTGGACGGATAATCCTTTAACTATAGTCCTAAAAGCCACCTAGGAGGCATCCTGATTGACAGCCTCAAGAAAGGTGTTGAAGATGTCATTGTGAATCCTAGAGTACTTAATATGATGAAGTATGAAGGGACAAAAGAGGTTCCTCCTCCACTCCAAGCCAAACAAATAAGGGCATTGTGATATTGAAACTGCTATCCCGGAGGATAAGGTAAAAGGCATCAATCAGAGAGGGTCTCCCATTTCTTGATCATGTCACCCATTCCCCGGATGACTCACAGATTTATGTGAACAAGGAGTGATATGTCCCAGTCCATAATGGTGTGAAGAGGGAGTCAAAAGGGAGAATGTCACATTCTCCTTAGTAATAGGGAATTGACTATCTACTTCACACATTCTAGAGAATGATTATTATCATCTCAGGGTCAGGACTCGGGACCACAAGATTCTTATAAATACCTCACCCTTGAGATAGGGTGGGGATTAAATTCATTACGTAAAATACCATATACATAGATTTGTAGAACCTTGTTTTGCAGGTCATATGCTTTTAACAAGGACGTCTACTTTTGATGATGATAACTAATGTCTTATGATATGTCAA
Organism: Vicia villosa; assembly: GCF_029867415.1. Lineage (NCBI taxonomy): Eukaryota > Viridiplantae > Streptophyta > Magnoliopsida > Fabales > Fabaceae > Vicia > Vicia villosa. The sequence continues at coordinate 116,457,492 of NC_081183.1, read as the reverse complement.
GCCTAAACGTTAAACAGATAAAGATGCAAACTTTATCATTAGGTTTTGATCGACTTGACTATCCAATGGTGGAAATCAAATTGAATGCAAACTAAAGCCTCATCTCAAGCTACTCAAGCAAGTTTCCACAAAATAGAAAACATATTACATTGTCTTGACGTACTAGTACCTCCTAAATTTGAAGTCAGTGAAACAAATGTAATACATAAGGGCTTTATCATAAAAGAGCATGGTTAACGCACTCACTCACTAATATGTTTTTCAAAATGCTTTTACTAACGAAAATATCTTCTTAAAACATCTTGAAGTTGTGCTAGATGAATTAGGAACTGTCAAATTTGTAAAAGGCAGAAATTTTACTTATCTAATCGAGTAGAGCCTTTGTCTAATCGATAAGCTCAGCTCAAAATTGAGCCTCAACCGATTAGGATAACGCCTTAATGATGCACAATGGCTAGATATATTTTTCTTCCTTTTATAATCTTAGAAACAATTATTTTTCAAACATCTAATCGATTATGAAAAGAGGTGTAGATGTTCTTGATTGGCTGCACTTTGTGGTAAAACACAGTTTGGTTGTGTGGCTGTCTTGACTGATGTCATGACTTTATTATGGTGTGCTATGCAGAATATGTTAGGTTGCTAATACCGGTTTCACGATGGATGTCAAGCTAGATGTCGTGACATCACGCTATGTCAGCTTGATTGCTATTTCTATTTTTGTCTGTTTGTTTGTTTCCTTATTTATCTCAGGAGGTATTTTAGGAAACATATTATTTGAATGCTAATTTCAAAGTGATTCTTGCTGCCCTATTATTTAGAACTCTGAATCGTGGAGATTGGTTTAAGTGAATTAAACCTAATTTGTGTTTCTCAAGCCCAAGGCCCATGCGCTATCTTATATAAAAGGGCATCTAATCCGAATTTGAAGACTCGAAGATTTAGAGATTGAAGAACAAAGTTTGAGTTTGTGTTTCCACTGTGTGTTTGTGTTTTAGGATTCTCTTGTGAGCCAAGCAATTGTCACCTAGATAATTGTATTGGACTAGTAATTTTTGTTTTGTACTTTGGTTGTGTCACTCTAAGCTTTTAAGAATGAGTGCTCTGTATCTTGATTGAAGCTTCTAAGCAAGATCAAGATTTTTTCGAAGTGTGTCTTCAATTTGCTTTTTATAATTGTCTGTTTGTTATCACTGCTATCATTGAGGGGGAGTGAGTAGGGACTCAGGTCTAGCACTAGATTGAAATTGCATTGGGTAGGTCTTATGTGAAGAGTTGTAAATGGGGGAGTTTAGCTCTAAATTAATACTGCTTATAGTTGATTTCCTCCCTGGCTTGGTAGCCCCCATAGTAGGTGTTGTTGTACACCGAACTAGGTAAACAATTCTTTGTGTTCTTTACTGTTTTTGTTTACTATCGGCATAATTCAATGATCTGTGTCTCAACGGATGTCATAACATCCGATAAGACATCGACTGTTTGGTACTAAGAATTTTCAATTGGCATCAGAGCAGGCACCCTACCTGTTTATTTCTAGGTGAGATCTAGGGACAACAAATTCTGGTATTATGGACAAGGATGTAATAGTATTTGGGAATAGACCACCCATTCTGGATGGATCTAACTATGACTACTGGAAACCTCGTATGATAGCCGTTCTGAAGTCCGTAGACAGCAAGGCTTGGAGAGCTGTGAACAAAGGATGGGAACATCCTACGAAGAAAGATAAAGATGGAATTACTGTGTTAATACCCGAAGAAGAATGGAGCAAAAATGAGGAAGAATTGGCTTTGGGAAACTCCAAGGCTCTAAATGCTTTGTTCAATGGAATAGACAAGAATATATTCAGACTTGTGTAGCACTGTGAATCGGACAAATATGTTTGGGATACTCTCAAAACAACGCATGAAGGTACATCCAAGGTAAAGATGTCTAGACTTCAGATGTTAACCACTAAGTTTGAGAATATCAGGATGAAAGAGGATGAGACCATTCATGATTTCTACATGAATATTCTTGAAATTGCCAATACCTCAGGAGCCTTAGGAGAAAAGATGTCTGAAGAAAAGCTGGTAAGAAAGATCCTCAGATCACTAACTAAGAGATTCGCTATGAAGGTTACTGCTATAGAACAAGCTCAGGACATCAGTAAAATGAAGGTAGATGAACTCATTGGTTCCCTACAAACCTTTGAGATGAGTATAAGTGACAATGTTGAAAAGAAGAACAAGAGCATAGCTTTTGTATCCAACACTGAAGAGGACTCAGAAGAAAGCAATGGTGGAAATAATGAAAATCTGTCATAAGCCATAGCCATGCTTGGAAGACAATTCAACAAGTTTGTTAAAAGAAATCAGAAATCCAGACCAAATGTCAAGAACACTCCCTCTAACAACGACAAGTCTTATGACTCTAGTAGAAGATATAAACCTAAAGAGAAGCCCAACCAAGGCAAAGGGATTCAGTACCATGGATGTGAAGGCTATGGACACATTAGAGCTGAATGTCCCACCTACCTTAAAGAGCAAAAGAAAGGGCTATCTATCACTTGGTCTGATGGAGATTCTGAGAGTGATTCTAAAGAAGAAATTGCAAAACACATCACAACGCTAACGAGTGTATGTGCATCTGATAATGATTCCAGTGAAGATGAACTGACCTTTGATGAGCTTGTAGCCTCATACAAAGAGCTATATGTCAGGAGTGCTAAAGTTTGTAAACAAGTGGAGAAGCAAAAGAAACTCATAAAGGAATTGGAAACTGAAAAGAAAGAACATCTTGCAACCATAGACTTACTGAATGGTGAAATTAGCATGTTGAACTCCAAGCTTGATCAAATGTCAAAATCTGTCAGAATGCTGAATTCTGGAACTGACACCCTAGAAGAAATTTTGCAGGTTGGACAGAGATCAGGAGACATGTCTGGAATAAGATTTGTGGGCAGATCAGAATCCATCTTAGGGTTCAAGAGGTCAAAGCCTGAAGTCCACATGCCAAATATGATGTCAAGACCAATGTCACAACATCATGAAAACAGGGGGATGAACCATACAAGGAGGAAATTTCATAAATGGAGATGCCACTAATGTGGAAGATTTGGTCACATAAAACCTTTTTGCTTCAGACTGTATGGCTATCCTAATCAGACACATCATGAAAAACCTAAGCAGAACACTCTAGTCAAGAAACAACAATGGGTTGCTAAAGGTACAACCTTAATAGCCCACACTCCCCTGCGGGTGTCATCCAAAGAAGACTGGTACTTTGATAGTGGCTGCTCAAAGCAAATGACTAGTACAAAGAATCTATTGGTAGATGTCATTCCTCATTCTTCTAACTATGTGACTTTTGGTGATGGAGAAAAAGGAGAAATCCAAGGGGTTGGAAAACTGGAATGTCCTAGAGTTCCAAATCTGGACAATGTTTTGCTGGTAAAAGGAATGACTGTAAATCTGATCAGCATCAGCCAACTATGTGACCAAGGATTCAATGTCAGATTCACTAAAGAAGGATGTATTGTCACAAATAGAGAACATGAGGAAGTCATGAAGGGGTCTAGGTCTAAGGAAAATTGTTACTTATGGGAGCCTAGAATCTCAAAGTACTCCTCTGAATCTCCTATGACCAAAGAAGAGATTGAGGATAATCATCAAGAAAGATCAGTCAAAACAATGGATCCCTTTACCAAGATAAAGAATGTTGTTGAAGATGTGGATGAATCTGATGAAGAGACATATGTTGTGTAACACCCTTCTAATTTCCCCGCATAAATTATAAAGCAATCAGAGTTTAACATGAATAAAAGGGCGTCACAATTCATTTAAAATAATATTCTACATTCATGGTCATTCTCTACCGAGAAACAATATTTGATTGGAATAAAATTCATGTTTATCACAGTGGAAATTAAACAAACTTTGGATAATTCTTAAAACCACATAAAATATTATTCATAAGGTCACATGCCTTAGTTTCAAAAGAAATAATTATCCAAACAATCAAAATGAAATAATAGAGCATAAACAACTCTCAATCAAGCGTTCCCTAGTGTTACAAGTCTCAGAGCATGACACCGACACCTATTTATTAAAACTAAAGACATAACTTTACAAGCCATCCTCATCGATCGCTTAAGCCGCTACTTCAATCTGAAATCATCAAAATAAGGGTGAGACTACATCATAAATTAAATAGCATTATAAATCGTCAGATATAGAATTCATAAGCAATTATCCACCCTACTTAGCATATTCAGATTTACCAATTCATACCAATCACAATCATCAATCAACACACAATATTATAACATTGGAACACTTTCTTTCATGTTATAATGATTCATACACCTAATGCAATGCAACTATATGCATGTGGTACCAATCACGGGTTTCACCCATCTCACCGATCCACCATCATCAAGGATACGGCTACTTCTCTCACTAATTCCACACAATGGGAATTAGCTACCGCTGTCCCACCACCATAAGGGATACAACCCACAACATGATTATGAAATGCATGCATCACATATAGCATGCTAATCACCAACATTAATCAACCGGATGTCATAATCATCAACCAACACAATAATCAATAGCGACACACAGTTATGCTATTTCTCAACCATAATAAACACATATTTTACATCAACAATATATGTATATCAATCACCAGTTACAACCACGACATCATAACAGATAAAACATTCACCAATATACATATACGCATAAACCATCACAACCAAATAAAATTGAGTGTTTTAAAATAAAATCGAGTCACGACTCAAAACACCATTTTATTGTATAAATCATTTAATTAGCTTCGCTATGCTCGAAACGACACCAAAATCTGATTTACGGTTTGAAAGTTAGGAGCTTTTAAAGTTAAGTAAAATTTAAGAAAAACTGTGGAACCCGGTTCCTCCCCATCTGGGAACCGGTTCCTGAAATCCTTCAAGAACACCTCTATGGTTTTTGTACCAGGAACCAATTCGTCCCTACATGGGAACCGGTTCCTGCAGTTCAGAAAATACACCCTTCTTGGATTTTGTACTGGAACCCGGGTCGTCACCACACAGGACCTGGTTCCTGCGTGAACAGTAGCAGAAAATCCCAATTTTATGACTTTTCTTCATTCCTACTTTCATTATCAACACCAAATACGAACCCACACATTATAGTGACCAATTTTCATCAGTTTTCATGATTCTAACACAACAACAATACATAATAACTATCATCCATCAATTATAACAAACCAATTGCATCATATTCATCAAATTGGGCATGTCAGTGTCAGAATCTCATAAACCCTAACATCCTAAATAGAGGTTCAAACTCTTAATCTATTCTACCATCATCAAAACTATAATACTAGTTAATAAAGAATAGTCACCCCTTACCTTAATTCACGGTTGGATTCTATTTCTCTTCGCGTTCTCTCTACGTATTCCTCCATGTTCTTCGTGCCCTAGCTCTCTCCCTCTGCCTCTTCTCAAAACTTTGATCGTACAGAATGAATCTCTTTTTCCTCTTTTCTCTTTTTACCCCTAGGACCCCTAATATGTTATTCCCGTATTGCCCTCACTTACTCTTTGTAGCAACCTGCCTAAAAATTTCAGCTTTCGAGTCGCCACCTATTCTGAAGGGCGAATAGGAAACCCTACACAGATAAGAGATTGAGGGTAAGTTATTATAATCAGGCTGAGGGAAGGTGTTAGGCACCCTCAGCCCTTTCCTAAAGGCTAATGTTCAAAGATTAGGGTTGCATGGCAGGATTTGTAAAGAAATGCGGCAAATAGAATTTTAATGACCTGATTGAGATTTTGAAGAGGGGGACTCGCCTTGTTGCCAAGTGCCTACGTACCTCCTTAGGGAGGATCAGAGTCTACGTAGTTCGGGAAGGGTTGTACGCCATTTAAAGTTTGAATTTGATTTGATATGGTTTTTTAGAGGCTTTTTGAATGGCCCATCGTAGTTCGATTGTATTGTAATTTTGGATGGATTTGAGAATTATTTGAAGGTGTGGGCGTACAACCCTGATTTGGCACTATTAACCGCAATGATCAATAGATTTGATCACCATAGTTAAAAGATTTGAAATTTGCATCACTACCAATTTTAATCGATTGATTCGATTATCACTAATAATGAATTAAGGTATATTTTAGTAATTTTTATAGAATTTTAAATGCATTGTTACTCCTCGCAATCGATTGATTCGATTAAAAAGAATAACAAATTAAGTCGAAGGGAAGAGACGGTTAATCATCACAATTAATAAAATAATTGCAACCATTTAACCAAATAATAGAAATTGATTATATTTTAATTAAATAATATTTTAATTAAAAATTTTATTGACCATAGCGATTAATTAATTTAATCGGAACGAACAACAAATTAGAATTTTTATAATAACATCATATATTTTTTATTTACAAAAATAATTGTTATACATAATTAATTATATAAAAGAATTAATAAAAAATACAATTATATTAATTAAATGGAATTAGTTAATTAGGCTTAGATTCAATGTGGTTGGTTTAGAGGTTTATATTATGGACATTAAATCAGAGGCGTTGGATCTGGCTGAGAATAGAATTGATGGTCAGATTAAGAGGGTGTACGGTGAGGGCTATGATGAGGAGTGCACAGGATCACGTAAGACATAATCAGAAAAATATATGTGTGGGCGTGGGGGATCGAACCCACACCCTTAAACTCACATGGGTGTTCCCCAACCAACCCAGCTAAGTGTTTAACCTGTTAACCATCGCACGCCATATAATAAATAAAAAAACAAACAAACAGATGAAAACATGCGCGCGAGATTCAAATGAGCCAGTCAGACGAAGACAGCTCATCGTCTTCCACCCCCAAACCTGTAAAATTCTGGACATTTAGCTACGATTTAGCTACGAGTTTTCTTCGTAGCTACCAACCGTGGAAAATAGCGAATCCACCATATTCGTATATAAATTTTTCGCACCTACCCCAAACCCTTTGATTTCACCATGCGAACCTGTTTACGTTATTATTATAACCTAATTTTACCTCTACAAAGAAAGCCCAAATTAAACCCTAAAAAGCTTGAACGGCCAACAATGGCCGATCACTCTACAGTGAACAATAATTCAATTAACGTTCCAGACACGTGCACAACAAGCAGGCAAAGCAAAATATATTATCAAAACATCACAAATATGCACGTATTATGCTAATCGATTCAATGTTCAGAATGACTTACTTTGGTAAATCGGAGGTAATTCTGGGAGTGTTGATGATGCGTGAGTATCCAAAGACGTTCAGAATTCTCCCAGGAAGAGTTTGCAATCTTCAAACCCCTTTGAAACGCCCTGAATCCTTGAAACCGAGTTGAGCTTTGTGAGGAAATTTTGTTCTCGAATACCTTTGCTCTGCCCAGACTTGCCAACCCTTATTCATGTGCATAGCTTTACTTACTTATAGCCTTCCATTAGGTCACGAATTAGAGGCCCATGGATCCATAAAATCTCTTTTGCCAATCTTGGAATTTTGAACAAATTTGATTTTATTTTTTTTGATAAAAACCTTCTATTTTGGTCCAAATATTATATCAATCTTTTCCATTTGATTTGAGCACGAAAATTATACCATATTTTGCCATTAATGTTGATTGGAAATCATCAAAATATATTTTCTACCAAAGTATTTGATTTCTCACTTATTTAAATCATTAAAATCAATTTTAAATGAAATAAAATTGTGTAAAAATCAAGTAAAGTGATAAGATTCGTGGCACATGTCTTGGATAACTTATGGGCCAAGTTCAAGTCATAAAAGTATGGGCCTATTTGTAAAAAATCCAATTTGAGCCTCCCTTTTTTCACATTTGGTCCTCCAAAATCACCCAACTTTGATTGATCATATCTCACTCAATATTTAAGCTATGAGGGATTTCTAAGACTTTTTGGAAACCTCAAGAGGTCCTCTACAAGCCACTTTGGAATATATTTTTCATTTGGAGCTTTTATCTTGATCATATCTTCTTTAACAAAAAACTGCTTTTGAAGGATGCCTGAGAATGACCTGTAATCTTTTGCCTTGTATCTCTTAAATGAAGCATTTTTGGCCTTGGCTTGTGAGACACAAAGTTGTAGAGAATCCAATTTCCTTCAAAATAGGCTTTGAGTGGGGAATTTCTGATGTTCCATGTGAAAGTTATGCCCAGTCAAAGTTGGGTTGACTTTCTCCTAAGAAACCCTAATTTGAACCTTTTTATATTTGTTCATCTCTGAGTTTCTATTAATGGAATCATGATCAATTCTTGATCAAATGATGGTTATGCACCCCATACTTGATGTTTGCCCAATGATTATGGTTTGAATCATGCTTTGATTGTGATCGACCTTTCAATTTGAATCAGTTGACTGTGAATTATCTGGATTATTTGAATGAGCCATGTCTTGAGATTTGAACCTTGCTTTTGTTATGAAAAAGTGTGGGAGGTAAATTTTGGGGTATGACAGCTGCCCCTATTTAATTACCTTGGATTGGGTGACAAGAGAGTGTGTAGACCTCGCGTTGTTCCGATCGAAGAGTTATTAAATACTGGAAGACCCTTAAATTTGCCTTGAATTTGAGTATGGATAAAGAGAAATGTCCTGCTAAAGCCTGAGTCTTACATAGCGAGGACCTTTGTTGGCTGTGTAATTGGCTTGCTATGGTCGGCAAGCCTCCGCAGTTTGTGAACCCCCACTTACTATAGTTCTAGTAAGTTTCCGTAGTTTGTGGACCCCCATAGGATTTCTTGCTATAATTCTAGCAAGTTCACCTGCACCGACAGGGTTATCTGCGAATAGCATCGCAGAATTTACCTGTGTTACCAGGGTTATCTGCGAGTGTTATCGCAGAATTTACCTGTACCACCAATAGGGTTATTCGCGAATGTTGTCGCGAAATTTACCTATGTTATCAGGGTTATCTGCGAGTGTTATCGCAGAATTTACCTGTGCCACCAATAGGGTTATTCGCGAGTGTTGTCGCGAAATTTACCTATGTTATCAGGGTTATCTGCGAGTGTTATCGCAGAATTTACCTGTACCACCAATAGGGTTATTCGCGAGTGTTGTCGCGAAATTTACCTATGTTATCAGGGTTATCTGCGAGTGTTATCGCAGAATTTACCTGTACCACCAATAGGGTTATCCGCGAGTGTTATCGCGAAATTTACCTATGTAGAATTTTGTTCTGTAAATGCGTATGTATCATGCTTATGCGTTGTTTGTATAATGCGCATGTGTGAATTCTTACACATGTATATGTTGTATGTATACTGATGAATGTATGCAATGATGTATGTATGATAACCCCGACACCTCATCTCCTTATCACTCATCTCCTTATCACCCATTGCCTTTGTTTAACCTTTTTTGAATTGTTTGTGAACTCTGGCTCAGTTCGTATTCGAATGATTTGCCGACCTCTTTTTTTTGTGAAAGGATCAACCTGGGGTAACACCAGTGCAAGGCGTGTGTAGCTTTTCGGAGATTTTGTCTTTTTGCTTTTGTGTTGCAAGTTTACAAGTTTCTCATGTTAAATCCATGTTAAAGTTTATGAAAATAAATTATCCTTTGCAACTGGTACTGAAATTAGAAATGAAGCGCAGTATGCAAAAAAAGAAATTTTATTGATATTGCCTTGAATTGGCGAGTGTACAGAAATGCGAAGAAAGAAAATGACAAATAGAAATGATATTAATACTGCCGTTGCTCTTTTTTTGTTATCGAGGGCCCCAATAATCCTTCGACTTCAGAAGTAGATGATTGCACGATACCCTATCCTTCGTAGTTTGCCTTCGGCTTATGTCCGGTAATCCTGCTTTTGCTAGGCATAGTACTTTCTGACCGCGTCTGAGTTGATTGGGTGCGGTAGCTCATCCCCATCCATTGTAGTGAGGACTAATGCCCCTCCTGAGAACACCGTTTTTACGATGTATGGACCTTCGTAGTTAGGTGTCCATTTTCCTCGGGCGTCGAGTCGAGGTAACAGTATCTTCTTGAGGACAATGTCACCTTCGTTGTAGGTTCGAGGTCGGACCTTCTTATCGAACGCTTTTTTCATCCTCTTCTGATAGAGTTGTCCATGACACAAAGCTGTCAGTCGCTTTTCTTCAATGAGATTAAGCTGATCAAAACGAGTTTTTACCCATTCCGATTCTTCTAACTTTGTGTCAGCTATGACTCTTAGTGACGGGATCTCCACCTCGATTGGGAGGACAGCTTCCATACCGTAGACTAGGGAGAAGGGGGTTGCCCCTGTAGATGTACGCACCGAGGTTCTGTAACCGTGTAGGGCGAAGGGAAGCATTTCGTGCCAATCCTTGTATGTTTTCACCATCTTTTGTATTATCTTTTTGATATTTTTGTTTGCAGCTTCGACAGCGCCGTTCATTTTAGGCCTGTATGGTGAAGAATTGTGGTGTTCAATCTTGAACTCCTCGCACAGCTCCCTCATCATATTATTGTTCAGATTCGACCCATTATCGGTGATAATCCTGCTTGGAACCCCATACCGACATATGATATTATGCTTGATGAACCGAGTGACTACTTGTCTTGTTACGTTGGTGTAAGAGGCAGCTTCGACCCATTTGGTGAAGTAGTCTATGGCAACCAATATAAATCGGTGTCCATTCGAAGCTTTAGGTTCTATCATCCCTATCATGTCGATTCCCCACATTGCAAATGGCCATGGTGAACTCAGAACGTTCAACGGGTTTGGTGGTACGTGCACCTTGTCAGCGTAGATCTGGCACTTGTGACAGGTCCTTGCATGTTGGAAACAGTCGGCCTCCATTGTTAACCAGTAATACCCTGCTCGCAGTATTTTTCTAGCCATTGAATGTCCGTTTGCATGAGTTCCGAAGGTTCCTTCATGTACCTCCCTGATAATCTCCTTAGCCTCGTTTTTATCTACACACCTCAACAACACTGAATCATAGTTCCTTTTGTATAGGATGCTTCCGCTTAAGAAGAACTTGGATGCAAGTCTCCTTAGTGTCTTTTTATCAATTGTTGAGGCATTCTCCGGGTATTCTTGTTTTTCCAGGTACTTTTTAATGTCGTGGTACCATGGTTCGTTGTCAGACTGCTCCTCAATCGTGAGACAATAGGCAGGTTCGTCGAAGTGTCTAACAGTTATCCGTGGTTCATGGTTTGGCCAGGTCACCTTGAACATAGAGGAGAGCGTTGCTAGTGCGTCGGCTATTTGATTTTCTTCCCTCGGGATATGAGTAAAAGTGATAGTATCAAATTCAGCCGTCAACTCCAGTATAAGGTCTCGGTATGGGATTAGTTTTGCATCTCGAGTGTCCCATTCTTTGTTGACTTGATGGATTACCAATGCTGAGTCTCCGTAGACATCAAGGAGTTTAATCCTCAGATCGATCGCAGCTTCTAACCCCAATATGCACGCTTCGTATTCTGCTATGTTATTGGTGCAGTCAAAGCATAGTCTTGCGGTGAAGGGTAAGTGCCGGTCATCGGGAGATGTCAATACTGCTCCTATGCCATGTCCTAGTGCATTTGAGGCACCGTCGAACATGAGTTTCCATACCAAACCCGGTTCAGGTCCCTCGTCGGGTCCTGGTATTTCATAGTCTCTTACTAGCATGATATCCTCATCGGGGAAGTCGAACTTCATAGACTGGTATTCCTCGAGGGGTTGGTGAGCAAGATGTTCTGCCAATACACTCCCTTTTATCGCCTTTTGAGTTACATACTGTATGTCGTATTCGGACAACAACATTTGCCACCTTGCAATTCTACCCGTGAGTGCCTGTTTTTCAAACACGTATTTTAAAGGATCCATTCTCGATATTAGCCATGTGGAATGATTCAGCATATATTGCCTTAGACGTTTGGAGGCCCATGCTAGGGCGCAACATGTCTTTTCCAATGGTGAATACCGAGACTCGCAATCCGTGAATTTCTTACTGAGGTAGTAAATAGCGTGTTCTTTCCTGCCTGTTTCGTCTTGTTGCCCCAGTACACACCCCATAGACCTTTCGAGTACTGTGAGGTACATGATTAGTGGCCTTCCGGGTACAGGAGGTAAGAGTATAGGTGGTTCTTGCAAGTAGTTCTTTATGGTTTCGAAGGCTACTTGACAATCATCATTCCACTTGATAGGTTGATCCTTCCTGAGTAGTTTGAATATAGGCTCGCATGTAGCTGTTAGGTGTGAAATGAACCTTGAGATGTAATTCAACCGACCCAGGAAACCTCGTACCTCTTTTTCTGTTTTTGGAACGGGCATCGCTTGTATGGCTTTTACTTTATCCGGATCAACCTCTATACCTCGTTGGCTTACAATGAATCCCAACAGCTTTCCCGATCTTACACCAAATGTGCACTTATTCGGGTTCAACCTCAACTTGTACTTCTTCAGGCGTTCAAACAGCTTATGTAGATTTGTAATATGCTCTTCTTCTGTGCCGGATTTGGCGATCATATCATCTACATATACTTCGACCTCTTTATGGATCATATCATGGAATAATGTAACCATGGCCCTTTGATATGTTGCCCCTGCGTTTCTCAACCCGAAAGGCATTACTTTGTAACAGAAAGTGCCCCAAGATGTCATGAAGGTTGTTTTCTCCATATCTTCGGGCGCCATCTTGATCTGATTATACCCGGAGAAACCATCCATAAAAGAGAACACTGAAGCTTGTGCTGTATTGTCCACCAAGATATCTATATGTGGTAGTGAGAAATCGTCCTTCGGACTTGCTTTATTTAGATCCCTGTAATCTACACACATGCGTACTTTCCCGTCTTTCTTAGGAACTGGTACTATGTTTGCAATCCATGGTGGGTAGTCAACCACGGCGAGAAACCCGGCGTCGAATTGTTTGAGCACCTCTTCCCTAATCTTACTATCCATATCTGGTCGAACCCTTTTGCGCTTTTGCCTGACCGACGCACATCCTTCTTTGAGAGGTAACCTGTGTACCACGATGTCTGTGTCCAACCCCGGCATGTCACGGTATGACCAAGCAAAAATCTCTGCATACTCGTGGAGGAGCTTGATTAGCGTTGCTTTTACATCCTTACCTAGCGTTGCCCCAATCTTAATGTTCTTGGGTTCTTTATCCGTTCCCAAGTTTATGATTTCAATGGCCTCTTGTGGAGGGAGCATGCTCTTGGATTCCTTATCCACTAACCTTGACAACTCTTCCGGAGGTTCATCGTCTTCCTCATCCCCTTCTTCAGCCTGATTAGCGAGAGCCTCGAGTTTGTATAGGGTCTCAGCAGTATTATTATCGGTGGTGTCAGAAGGTGATCTGCACATGTTTTATGTTTTGTTTTCTTTTAGTATGCAGATGTGAACGTGCTTTGTTTGTGCAAGAAATTCATTTGTCATTTTCAGAAATGGAAAAGGAATAAATGCGAGAAAAGACAATATTTTCAATACCAAAATGCAAAGACAATTTTATTAATAAACTTCGAACTTGAAAGTAAATGGGGCCCTTACAAACTGGCTCTACGCTTCGAGCGAGGCATGAGCGTTATTGTTTTTCTTTATTAAAAAAGGGAAATAAAACACACAAAAGCAAATTACTTTGAAATGAAAACTATCTCCGGTATCTCCAGGCTTGTCCAATTCTGAAGCTGTTCTCCTGGCCTGATTTCTCGAATGAAATTGGACGTCCCTTCTCGAGAATCCTGGTTGGATATCATAGCCGCATGTTCATACCCGCCAGTCACAAAAGTTTGCATTATTGGGGGAAATGGCCGTTCTTCTTTCTTAATGCTTGTGACCTTGGTGGGTTGGTATCCTAACCCCAGGCGATCTTTCTTCTCCAAAACTTCTGGCAGCTTGCCCCAGCCTTTAGTATCTGCGTCCTGTAGGTCTTTCCATGAGGTCACCGCCCTTCTTTTCTTCTCCACTGGTAGTGTAATAGCGGTTGCAATTTCTAGAGCTTGAAATGCGGTACCCAATGCTTCGTCTCCAGCCTCAATATATCTGTATGAGTTTAGATTGCTGACAAATATATCCTCTTCTCCATTGATAGTCACTATGGAGTTCCCATTCACAAACTTTAATTTCTGATGGAGGGTGGAGGTGACTGCCCCAGCTGCGTGGATCCAAGGGCGTCCTAGTAGGCAGGTATAAGCTGGCTCAATTTCCATCACTTGGAAATTGATGCAGAAAGTGTGAGGACCAATCACAACCGGTAAATCCACTTCTCCTAATACTGGGCTCTGTGATCCATCAAATGCTTTTACCACCAGGCGACTTGGTCTGACCACCAGCCCTTCTAAGGCTATCTTGTCAAGTGTTGCTTTTGGCATCACATTTAAAGATGACCCTGTGTCGATCAAAACTCTAGCTAGGTGAGCCTTCCCACATTGCATGGAGATATGCAAGGCTTTGTTGTGTGACTTTCCTTGTAGGGGTAGCTCATTGTCACTGAAACCTAGGCATGCCTCCGCAGTTAGATTGGCCACCATTCCGTCAAATTGATTGACTGTGATGTCCTTGGTTACATGGGCAGCGTTTAGGATCTTCATCAGAGCATCTCGATGTTTCTCAGAATGTATCAATAGTGATAAGAGAGATATCTTAGATGGTGTCTGTTGCAGTTGATCCACCACTCTGTAATCACTCTTCTTAATCAGAGCAAGAAACTCCTCAGCATCCTTATTAGAAGTTTCTTTATCCTTAGGTTCAGCCTCGTCACTTGGTCTTACAACCGCTTGTCCTCCAGATTGTGTCAAGTTTTCACTAGACGTTTGTGGTGCCTGCGTAGTTTTGAATATGCGCCCACTACGGGTCATGCCCCCAGGTCCAACGATGCTTGATACTGCAGTATTAGTATCGGTTTCATATTCCCATGGTACTGCTTTCATCTTGTCCAAAGGATATGGTCCTCTGATTGGGATGATCTTGGTATGCTCTTGCGTAGGTATCATCACTGGTGACCTTGAGCACGGGATGATTAATGGCTTTCTTGCCCCTTGTGCGAGTATTATTAAAGGTTCGTTTCTCTCCACCATTGCCACATACTCCTCTTCAGGATGTTCCTCCAGCCGGATCAATCCTTGATCCGTGAGTCTCTGCAAAGTGTCTTTGAAAGCCTCGTTGTGTTCTAGGACAAACCCCTTTATAAGAAGATACCTCTTAAGGGCATCTATGGGGGAGTTCCGTTGTTGAACCAACTCTTGCTCATTGACAATTTCTATTGCATTGACTGCGCCATCATGGTGTGGCATCGGGTTCGTCTTCACATTGGGTTTGTCAAAGGCGATTGCCCCTGATTCAATCAAATCTTGAACGACGTGCCTGAAGGCCCAACATTTCTCCAAGGTGTGTCCGGGAGAATTGGCGTGAAATTCACACCTTTCATTTGGCTTGTAGTTGGGTGTAACCTTGCCTGGAGGAAGAGGTGGCAGTGGCCTAACTTCTATCAAGGATTCATTTATTAAATATTTCAGAATTTCTTTCTTGGAAGTAGGTAGCGGATCGAATCTCCTTTGTCCTCCCTGAAACCGGTTTTGTTGTGGTGGATATGACATGGGAGGTCTATTCTCCTGATCCCCTACAGCATTAGTCTCTCCTTCCTTCTTCTTTGTGAAGTTAGGGGTAGGCCTCTTCGCCTGATAGGAGTTAGACGATGCTCCTTGTATTTTCCCGCTCTTAATTCCGTCTTCTATTCTTTCACCAATAACCACTAAATCTGAAAACCCTGAGGACACACTCCCTACCATTTTATCGTAGTATGGCCCTTGTAATGTAGCCATAAACATTTTTACGAGTTCTTTTTCCAACAGGGGAGGTTGGACTCGGGAGGCCATTTCCTGAAGGATAGAAAAACACTTAGAAAGGGGGGGGGTTTGAATAAGTGTAGCTTTAAAAACTTGACAGATAAAAATAAATTGCACAGTTATTTTTATCCTGGTTCGTTGTTAACTAAAATACTCCAGTCCACCCCCGCAGAGATGATTTACCTCAACTGAGGATTTAATCCACTAATCGCACGGATTACAATGGTTCTCCACTTAGTCAGCAACTAAGTCTTCCAGAGTCTTCTGATCACACACTGATCACTCCAGGAACAACTGCTTAGATACCCTCTAAGACTTTTCTAGAGTCTTCTGATCCACACGATCACTCTAGTTACAACCTGCTTAGATAACCTCTAAGACTTTTCTAGAGTATACTGATCCACACGATCACTCTAGTTCCTTACAACTTAATGTAATCAATTCTAAGAGTATTACAATTGCTTCTTAAAAGCTATAATCACAAACTGTGATATTTCTCTTAACGTTTAAGCTTAATCTCACTAATATATTACAACAGCAATGTAGTGAGCTTTGATGAAGATGAAGATTCTGAGCTTTGAGTAGAACAGAGTTTCAGCAAGTTAATATGAGTTGTTTTGTGTAGAATCGTTAACCTTGCTTCTCATCAGAACTTCATATTTATAGGCTTTGGAGAAGATGACCGTTGAGTGCATTTAATGCTTTGCGTGTTCCGTACAGCATCGCATTTAATGTTATACGCTTTTGTCAACTACCTCGAGCCTTGTTCACGCTGTGTCTACTGACGTTGCCTATAATAGCTTTTAACGTTCCTTTTGTCAGTCAGCGTAGCTTGCCACTTGTACTTCCTTCTGATCTGATGTTTGTGAATACAACGTTTGAATATCATCAGAGTCAAACAGCTTGGTGCAAAGCATCTTCTGATCTTCTGACCTTGAAGTGCTTCTGAGCGTGATACCATCAGAACTTCAGTGCTTCTGATCTCATGTTCTTCTGATGCTTCCATAGACCCATGTTCTGATTCTGCTTCGACCATCTTCTGATGCCTTGCCAGACCATGTTCTGATGTTGCATGCTGAACCCTTGAGACAAAGCTTCTGAGCGCTGAATTATGCATACTCTTTATATATTTCCTGAAAAGGAAATTGCATTGGATTAGAGTACCATATTATCTTAAGCAAAATTCATATTATTGTTATCATCAAAACTAAGATAATTGATCAGAACAAATCTTGTTCTAACAATCTCCCCCTTTTTGATGATGACAAAAACATATATAAATGATATGAATTTGCGATCAGAAAGAGCAGACGGCAAAAGACAAATTACACAGCTATAGCATAAGCATATGAATATGTCTCCCCCTGAGATTAACAATCTCCCCCTGAGATAAATAATCTCCCCCTGAAATAAATACTCGAAGAACTTTAATAAAAGACTTCCCTGATTATTTCGGTAGAGACGATCACATAAGCTTTTGTCTTGAGAGAATTCATAGCTTCTGACTTCTGCTTCCATTGGACAGCTTCAGAACTAGAATTTCTTTAGATCCCTAGAACACTCACAGCTTCTGATTCCTGCTTCCATCTAGGACAGCTTCAGAACTTGAATTTCTTTGATCTTCAGAACATTCACAGCTTCTGATTTCTGCTTCCATTTAGGACAGCTTCAGAACTTGAATTTCTTTGATCTTCAGAACATTCACAGCTTCTGATTTCTGCTTCCATTTAGGACAACTTCAGAACTTGAGTTTTCTGGATCTTTAGAACAATCACAGCTTCTGATTTCTGCTTCCCTCGGATAGCTTCAGAGCTTTGAATTTCTACCAACATCACTTCATGCTAGATTTGTATCAGAACATTGTTGAATGTACCAGAGCATCATCAGAGCATCTCTACATCCTGAAATGTTACAGAACAAAAACTAAACGACAAAAGTCAGCATGAACGAGTCAGAACATAAAATGTATATTAGAACACATGATATGTATCAGAGCCATATAGGCTAAAATAATGTTATCAGAGCAAATAGAATTTTGTCAGAGCAAATAGACAAATATGGATCAAATTCTATTATCAGTGCTTCTGATTCATTCTTCTTTCTTGCTTCTGATTTCTGAAGCTTGACAGCACTCAGCTTGCTTCAGTTTCCATGAGTTTATTCTTTTTACAGAATAACACTTCTTATGGTTTTGCTTCTTGTGTTTGCTTTGAAGATTCTTTTCACTTCTTTATACCTGCAAAACACTTAAACCATATAGAACTTGCAGTTCTTGTTAGAAAATGTGTGGGAGCTTTACCCAGCAACTGATAGATTAATCAAATCATTTATCATTTATCTTTCTCCCCCTTTTTGTCATAACATCAAAAAGAAAAAAGATTCAGAGACAAACAAAACGAAACACACAGAGGAAGAAGATGATTTCATTGAAGTTCAAACAGCAGGTACAGAAGTACATGAAGATAAGTAAGATCGGATGCACAAAGACAGATGCAACGAAAAGAAAGAAACAACACAGACTCAATCTAAGATGGCCCTAGCCTTGACAAGATCTTGGCCAGCATCTCTTGAACCTCATTGTTGTGTCCATCTTGCCTCACCATGAAAGCTCTGTACTCATCATTGAGTGAGCTTTGCTCATCCTGTCTCCTCTGAATTTCTTCCAGAGTCCTTGCAAGACGAGAAGATTCATCAGAAGAAGCTTCACCGCTTTCAACCACAGGAATAGCAACTTGATCTGTAGCTTCCATGGATAGATCATTTGCAGGGATTTCCTCAACAGGATCTGATTCAGCAACATGATCTTCAGCATCTGCTCCTTGCATAGAAGCATCTCCATATTCTGCAGCAGGAATTTCCGAGTCTCCATTCTCAAGTGCCTGAAGAATGGCAGCTAGATTCCTGGGAGCAGAAGGACCTTCAACTTCTGGTGGGTCAACAACTTCTGGAATGACCAAGCTTGGGTCTTTCTCAGAAGGGTTTTCCCTCAGATAGTCAAAAAGAGTCTTGAAATCTCCGAGCAGAACAGGATAATCAGGAATAAAGATAACAATATCCCTGCATGGATTTGCTTCCATTTCAGCAGCCAGTCTTGCTACTTCCAATTCATCCACAAAGGGCTTCTCCTCAGCAGCAACACAATTTCTGAGAGGATGGTAGTATATACCATTATCATCCTCCAGAAGGTAACCAGGGTAACCAGGGGCAGCAGCCACTAGTCTTTTCTGTACTCCCATTGCTTCTACTTGAAAATCCTTGCGAAATCTTCTCCAGAGATTTCTTGTAGAAACATCATCCAGACCATTTAGAAATGCATCCTTCAGAAGGTCTAGACTGCTAATCACCTCATGTCTGAAAAGTTCCAGGTAGGTATAGGGTTCAGGTTCAGGCGGATTGAAGGTGAATTTGTAGTCAGGGTAGAGAAGACAGTAAGGTTTGGATTTTCTGGTAGGTAAGGGATGGGATATAGAAGGTGGAGGTGCGGTGGATGAGGAAGAAGGGATATCTGAGAGAATGATTGATGAGGATGGAATATCTGAAATGATAGATTGAGACGAGGATGGAGTATTTGTAAAGGGAATTGGTGAGAAAGATTTATCAGAAGGAGTTGGGGGAAGAATACTTAAAGGTGTGGGGTTTAGAATGGGAGAGGAGAAGGATGATGGAGAAGGATTTAGTAAGGTGAAGTTTATTTTTGGTTCAGATGGAGGTGATTGGAAAGATGGTTTAGGGACAGAAGGAGGTGGAGTAAAAACCTGTCTGGAGATTTGTACAGAAGAAGAAGATCTAGTTCTGCGAAAGGAATCTCTGATCCTTTTATCTCTTCGTTCTTCAGAGTCCACCTTGTCAGGATCATAGGTGACCCTCAACTTCTTGGCTTTCTCAGCCTCATCTTCTCGGGCTTTTCTTTTTAGCCTAGCCTTTAGTTCCTTCTGATCCTTCTTCAGAAGATCAGCCTTGGACGGAAGTACTCTGCCACGGATCCAAGCAGGATCAATATCTGATTGCTTCCTAACACAATCTTCCAGGTAAGACTTGACAACCTGATGCAGTTCTTCTTGAAACAAGGAGGCAAAACCTTCAACAGCAACTCTTCTTGAGAGAATGTCAGGAAAGCTTGGGCACACAGAAGGTACATTTTGAATGAGTTCTAATCTGAACAAATCCACACCATTAAAAATGGGACCTTGAACTACTCCAAGCAAATGGGATGCATTGAGTTTTCTGATGGAGTCCAGCACTTTGCTTTCAGTAAGAATGTCTGAAATCATTCTTCCAAACGGAATAGTCGTTCTTGAAAGATGAGGGTACTTCGCCCTTTCCTCTTCTCTTGACTCAAGGATTGAAGTTTTTAGATTCTCAAACAGAATGTGAGAAATGTTGATCTCATTCTTTTTGCCAATGCAGAAAAGAGTGTGCTTGTGATCTGGACTGATGTAAGAAGAGGAGCGCATCCTTTTTCTGTGGTGAAGAGAACCCAGAATAATCTCAGCCCATACTCTATAAAATGGCCTCAAGGTGCCTGTGTTATTCGAGTCAATCCCAGAAGACTTAGAGATTTGTTTTTCAACTATCGACCAATCAACAGATGCATGTCGAAAACCAGACCAACCTTCTTCATCATTCAGATTGTATAGCTTCCTGATCAGTTTTTCAGAGATAACCACTTCATGCCCTAGCACGAATGAAATGATGGCCGTTGGGGTAACCGTTGCATGTACCCAGAAATCCTTCACAAGATCAGGATAATTTGGACCAACCAATCTATTAAGGTACTTGGACCATCCTTGCTCAAGGATTCTTGCATCACACTTAAAGCCTTTCGCTTTAAGATTGTTTAAGTCCACAGCAGTTTCACATAAAACCTCCAAGTCCTTCGTGGGTATCAAGCAAGTTTTCAAAGGAGCATATTCATAATTTCGTAGAAGGATTTGTGAAGAAGTAAGTCTTTCTTTTGAGGAAGATGAACAAGAGGAAGAGTTCATGATGATTATGTCGTAAGATTAGAACAAAGACTAGGGTTTAAAAAAAAAACAGATGCAGCGAAAGAAAAAAATGTACAACAAAATAGAGAGACGGAGAAAAGAATGAAGTTGAAGCGGGCTATTTAAAAGATTTGAAAATAATTTAAATCATTTTGCATTAAATGAGAAATGACATTAGGAGAGATAGCATGGTAAATGAAATGATTTAATTCAGTTACCTAGGTCGGCGTCTTTTCAACTGCACGCTTCGTACTGACCGTAGAGTCACGTGTTCGTCATCAGATAATGGATGACAGGTGTGAAATATTCAATAGGCTTTACGCCTTCTGATTTTGATCACTGCTTCTAAATTGATCAAATTTCTCTTCTGGAAACACTCCTTCTGAGGTGTGCTGATGTAAATCTGAATGATCTTCTGATCCATTACTTCTGATATACACAGCTTCTGGAGATTCACTTCTTTGTTCTGCAGCTTCTGATAAGACAAAACTGTATCTGCAGAAATTCTTAAGCTGCTTTGTTTCATCAGAAACAAGTTTATCATCAAACCAGATATTTATTGATTCGTCCACAATCAATGTTTCAATATTGTATATTCTGTAGCATTTAGAGCATTCAGAATACTCAAGAACGAAACATCATTGCTTTAGAAACAAACAAAACAGATGGTTCCAAGACTAATAAACTTTCTTTTCTGATCTCCTACGAACATAGTTTCTTCAACAGATTTAAGTACCAGAACTTGGAAGACAGTCCTTCTTCCCTTCAAGTGTTGAGACCAACTTGAGTCCAGGTGACATGACATGTTGACTTTTATCTTCTTTGTCGCCAAGAGAATCTGCAAAAGAAATATTCTTTTTCTTTGGTACCCACATCTTCTTGGGTCCTTTCTTGTTCGTTCTCCTCAAGTTCTGATTGAACTTGGGTTTAACATTGTAAGCAATAGGAGGAACAGCATGATAATTCTTAATGTGAGTTTCATGATATTTCCTAGGTTGTGTCACATGCTTTTTGGTGTGTGTTATGTGAAAACTTTGAGCATGTGAAGTGTGCCTAATATCATGGGAGTGGCCATACTTGAACTGATCATACAATGGCTTGTATGTGAATTTCATTTCATCAACAGGTTCAAGTTTGTATGGGGTTTCACCCTCAAAACCAATGCCAACTCTTTTGTTTCCAGACACAGCATATATCATAGAAGCTAGCTGACTTCTGCCAATACTTCTAGATAAGAACTTCCTGAAACTTAAATCATATTCTTTCAGAATATGGTTTAGACTAGGAGTGGATTTTTCTGAATCAGAAGGAGATCCAACATTATTGGATAATTTTAAAAGTTTTTCTTTTAATTCAGAATTCTCCAACTCAAGCTTCTTTGTTTCAAATTCAAATAGCTTTTTCAGCTCTTTGTATTTGAGACTAATCTGAGACTTGAATTCCAGAAGTTCAGTTAGACCGGAAACTAACTCATCTCTAGTAAGTTCAGAAAATACCTCTTCAGAATCTGATTCTGATGTAGATTCTGATCCGTCATCTTCTGTCGCCATCAGTGCACAGTTAGCCTGCTCATCTTCAGAGTCTGAATCATCTTCTGACTCATCCCAGGTTGCCATAAGACCTTTCTTCTTATGAAACTTCTTCTTGGGATTTTCCTTCTGAAGTTTTGGACATTCATTCTTGAAGTGTCCAGGCTCATTGCATTCATAGCACATGACCTTCTTCTTGTCAAATCTTCTGTCATCAGAAGATTCTCCACGTTCAAATTTCTTTGAACTTCTGACGCCTCTGAACTTCCTTTGCTTGTTCTTCCAGAGTTGATTTAGCCTTCTGGAGATCAAGGACAGTTCATCTTCTTCTTCAGATTCTGATTCTTCAGGATCTTCTTCTCTAGCCTGAAAAGCGTTAGTGCATTTCTTGATATTGGATTTTAATGCAATAGACTTACCTTTCTTTTGAGGCTCATTTGCGTCCAGCTCTATTTCATGGCTTCTCAAGGCACTGATAAGCTCTTCCAGAGAAACTTCATTCAGATTCTTTGCAATCTTGAATGCAGTCACCATAGGACCCCATCTTCTGGGTAAGCTTCTGATGATCTTCTTTACGTGATCAGCCTTGGTGTATCCCTTGTCAAGAACTCTCAATCCAGCAGTAAGAGTTTGAAATCTTGAAAACATCTTTTCAATGTCTTCATCATCCTCCATCTTGAAGGCTTCATACTTCTGGATTAAAGCGAGAGCTTTAGTCTCCTTGACTTGAGCATTTCCTTCATGAGTCATTTTCAAGGACTCATATATGTCATAGGCCGTTTCCCTGTTAGATATCTTCTCATACTCAGCATGAGAGATAGCATTCAGCAAAACAGTTCTGCATTTATGATGATTCCTGAAAAGCTTCTTCTGATCATCATACATTTCTTGCCTTGTCAGCTTTACGCCACTGGCATTTACTGGATGTTTGTAACCATCCATCAGAAGATCCCATAGATCACCATCTAGACCAAGAAAGTAACTTTCCAGTTTATCTTTCCAGTATTCAAAGTTTTCACCATCAAATACCGGCGGTCTAGTATAACCATTGTTACCGTTGTGTTGCTCAGCAGAGCCAGATGTAGATGCAGGTGTAGACTTTGCAGTTTCATCAGCCATCTTTTACTGAAGCGTTTTTCTCTTCCTGAATCTTTTCTAAACACGGTTAAGTGCTTGCACCTTAGAACCGACGCTCTGATGCCAATTGAAGGATAGAAAAACACTTAGAAAGGGGGGGTTTGAATAAGTGTAGCTTTAAAAACTTGACAGATAAAAATAAATTGCACAGTTATTTTTATCCTGGTTCGTTGTTAACTAAACTACTCCAGTCCACCCCCGCAGAGATGATTTACCTCAACTGAGGATTTAATCCACTAATCGCACGGATTACAATGGTTCTCCACTTAGTCAGCAACTAAGTCTTCCAGAGTCTTCTGATCACACACTGATCACTCCAGGAACAACTGCTTAGATACCCTCTAAGACTTTTCTAGAGTCTTCTGATCCACACGATCACTCTAGTTACAACCTGCTTAGATAACCTCTAAGACTTTTCTAGAGTATACTGATCCACACGATCACTCTAGTTCCTTACAACTTAATGTAATCAATTCTAAGAGTATTACAATTGCTTCTTAAAAGCTATAATCACAAACTGTGATATTTCTCTTAACGTTTAAGCTTAATCTCACTAATATATTACAACAGCAATGTAGTGAGCTTTGATGAAGATGAAGATTCTGAGCTTTGAGTAGAACAGAGTTTCAGCAAGTTAATATGAGTTGTTTTGTGTAGAATCGTTAACCTTGCTTCTCATCAGAACTTCATATTTATAGGCGTTGGAGAAGATGACCGTTGAGTGCATTTAATGCTTTGCGTGTTCCGTACAGCATCGCATTTAATGTTATACGCTTTTGTCAACTACCTCGAGCCTTGTTCACGCTGTGTCTACTGACGTTGCCTATAATAGCTTTTAACGTTCCTTTTGTCAGTCAGCGTAGCTTGCCACTTGTACTTCCTTCTGATCTGATGTTTGTGAATACAACGTTTGAATATCATCAGAGTCAAACAGCTTGGTGCAAAGCATCTTCTGATCTTCTGACCTTGAAGTGCTTCTGAGCGTGATACCATCAGAACTTCAGTGCTTCTGATCTCATGTTCTTTTGATGCTTCCATAGACCCATGTTCTGATTCTGCTTCGACCATCTTCTGATGCCTTGCCAGACCATGTTCTGATGTTGCATGCTGAACCCTTGAGACAAAGCTTCTGAGCGCTGAATTATGCATACTCTTTATATATTTCCTGAAAAGGAAATTGCATTGGATTAGAGTACCATATTATCTTAAGCAAAATTCATATTATTGTTATCATCAAAACTAAGATAATTGATCAGAACAAATCTTGTTCTAACATTTCCCTCCATCTCTGTGCATATTCCTTGAACGATTCCTCTTTCTTTTGTGACAAATTTTGGAGTTGCATCCGATCGGGTGCCATGTCCAAATTGTATTTATATTGTTTTAGGAACGTATTAGCAAGGTCGGTCCAGCTTCGGATGTGAGACTTCTCTAATTGCATATACCAGTCAACCGATGCTCCACTCAAGCTATCTTGGAAAAAATGCATCATCAACTTTTGATCATGAGCATAAGCAGCCATTTTTCGCACATACATGCGCAAGTGACTCTTCGGACAAGAGAGTCCCTTGTACTTTTCAAAGTCGGGTATCTTGAATTTATGAGGAATAGTCAAATCCGGCACCAAGCTCATTTCATAGGTATCCACATCGAAGACATCATATCCTTCCATTGCTTTCATCCTTTCTTCCAGCGCCTTGATTTGTTCACTCTCCTTGGAATTCTCCCCAGGATCAGCAGAGGTCAGCTTTGGTTGAGGGACTTGATCTGTGTCATTAGTGTCCCCATACTGTAGATCCAAGTAGTCCTCATCCCTAAGCGGATTGTTGATTGGAATGCGAACTGTGCGAGACGTCCCTTCTTTCTGAGTAGTAGGGATAAATCCTTCTTGAGAGGCCTCTCCCTCTTCATGGGTCGTAGTGCCCCTTTTAGATGCGTGAGCATTCGTTTTGTGAGGGTCATGGCCTCGAACATATCCTAACAATGGGTTGCCATCCTTAGGTATCTCTTCATACTGATCATGAACTTCCTTAGCTTTGTCTTGCTTATCTTTGAGGTCCTTCATGAAGCTCAGCATTTGGGCCATTCCTCCCTTGAGTTCTTCAACAGTACCTTTCAGCTGGGTCATTTCCTCACGAAGGGCGGCTTGGTTCTGTTCCAATTGTTCCATTGCCTTTTTCTTTTGAGATCTTGTCTGAATCAGCGGTTGAGTTGCAATGGTGTGACTGGAGATGAAGATAGTTTTTTTTTTTATGTTTCTGAAGAAATAAATATGATGTGCATGATATGCATGCTATGCTTATGCTATGTTCATGTCTTATCCACATTATTATAGTAAATATACATTCCTTTTTTATTCTTTTTCTTCCTTTTTTCTTTTTTCTTTTTTTTTTTTGCATATATTTATTTGGTGAATATTATAGGAACAATAAGTAAATGCAAAAAATAAACACACTTTATTAATTGAAAGGAAATACCACTTCATTGTTGGTTTACAAAAGAGGAAGGGAAACTGAAATTAAAAATACTCAAAATAAATTAAATTAAAAGTACTCGAAATAAAAGCAACAAGGAAACAACATAAAGCTAAGAACGCCTTTGGATGTCTTCTTTGAACTTGTCCACCATGCTCCTACAAAGCTCCATAAACTCTTTGACAACTTTAGGAAGGATGATGGGAGAGGATTCTGCTCTTTCCAAACTTTTCGGAATATCCAGGATTAGATCATTACACAAGAAGACTAGCTTATCATAATCATCGCGACATTTCTCATAGTCTTCAAGCATCTTAGGAACCATGCTCACATGCTCGTAAGCTGTAGAAACGATTGTGTATTGTCTTTTCCAATAGTCTCTTTCGTTCAAGGCTGCCTCGTGTATCTCTTTTTCTCTCATGAACACTTCCCGAAGTGATACCATAGCTTGAAATGCTCTTTCGTACTCACCAGTGCGCTGTAAAAGTTCTTCTTCCGTGGTTAATCTTCTTACGCGCTCTTGTTGTTCAGAATTGCGAGCTTCTTGAAGGTCATATTTGAGGTTCCTTATTTCCTCTTCTTGATCCTTAGTTCTATCAGTTAATTCAAAGACTACAGCTTCTAGATTTTTCTCGGATTCTGCTTTGTCATGGGAAGCCTTCTCATAACGCCTTCTCCACCTTGCAATTTCCGCATTAGCTCGCTCCAACCTCTCATCATGAGCCTCTAGATTAAAATTAGCGCTTAAATACCCTTCAGTTGCACGCTTCCTTTTACTCCTTTGTCTATCATTCTCTTCCTTCATTACTTGAAGTTCTTGGTTCTTATCCTTAAGGTCGAAGCGTAGTTGGCTCCTTTCGTTGGTAAGTTGATGCAAATCAAGTTCTAACTTCTCTTTTTCTTTTCGGGACGCCTCTAGGGCAGCCTTGATCCCTTCTATCTCTTCGATGGATAGAGGAACAAGATCAGGAGAATCAGGCTTGTATGCGGGATCCACAACAAAAGGAAGCAAAATCTTCCCAACTCTTTCTTGAACCCATGCGGTGTAAGGTGCTTTTGCAATTGCGTTCTTTGGCCCAAAATATTTTCTTTGGACCTGACTCCAAGCTTGAATTACTTTCTTCAATGTTCTTGGTTCACCTTTCCCATTATCATGCAAGATCAATTCTTCTATTTGTTGTTTGGACGGTTCACTATCCATAGAATGTCCTAGTTGACATAATGCTAAAACGGGGTTATAATTAATACAACCAAGAGTCCCCATTAATGGCACATTGTCGAAATCTCCGCATTTGTAAATGATCCTATCAGAATTTAATTTCTTTGCATACCATAGGATAGAGTCCGCTTTAAGAGCCCTTAGCTTTTGAGCCCAATCGTTTCTAGTCAATTCTTTGATAAGACCACTAGCTTTATAGAGATGCGAAGTCAACCAAGAATATAGCAAGTGGACACAACAAAATAGCATTCCTCTCTTCTTTTCGTACTTTGTATGGATAGCATAGTAAATATTAGCGAGGATAGTCGGAGTAGGATCTTTTCCGTGAACCTTAAAGGAAGTGAAAGCATGAATGGCAGCGGGATCCACATAATCAACATTTTTTGGCAATAAGACAACTCCAAAAATCAAAAGAGCTAATAAATGTCCACAAATGTCCCATTGTTTCTTTTGAGCATACATTAAAGCTTGATTTTCTAAGTAAGATCTTTTGATCCCATGCACATCCCCATCAGTTTTGTAATTAGTCTTCAATTCCGTAGCAGATAACCCCAAAGCTTTTGCCAAATCTGAAAAGTCAACTTCTTTACCCACACCAGTATAGAATTCTTTTTTAATTTTTGAGAACCCCAACGTAGCATCCATCTCTTCCAAAGTTGGAGCCAACTGAAAGTCTTGAAAAGTGAAGCACCTAAGCGGAGGGTCATAAAATTGAACCAAAGCAGTAATTGCTTCTTCTTGTACTCTCACCCTTAGCAAGTCCAAAATGTTCCCATAGCGGATTACAAATCTATCCAAAGCACTTGATGGTAATTTTTCCTTGATTATTTTCAGCTTCTTGATATCCGGAGTGGAAACAGAAAAGTGAACAATGGTCTTCTTGGTACTCATCCTTCCTACACATTCACCAAATAGAATATATTTTTACATTTATATTACATATTTTTTTTATTTACTATTTTTTTGTGGATAAAACATGATGAGAATGCAAATGAGAGATGATGCATGCAAACACACAACAAAGAAAAGAAAATCATAGCAACAAAAAAATATATAAAACAAATCAAACATATATAACACAATATTTCAAGAAACCCAAGTTCATAGGTTCGACGTAGGGGGCTCTAGGGAGCCAACCTTTTATGGGGGGTTCTAGAAGGTCTCATGGGGTCATTCGTAGCCTCCGAGACTCTTTGTCTCTTCGGATTTTAAAACGACTCATTTTATCCATGAGGTTCGAATTTTTTGGGGTAGGTTCTCGGAGAGATCAGCCAAGTATCCAGTCCAGCCCTCAACAAAGCCAAGCCTCCTTTTGGACCTTTCCGAACACTCAACCCACTCCGAGTGGAGTTATCAGTGAGATTCGTAGGAGATTCGTACTCCCCTATTGATCTCAAAGTTAACTCCCACACTTAGGGTTTAACATAATATAAAACAGCAATGCATATAATAATTAAACATTTCAAGGCAGAACAAATAAACAAAAAACAAAAACAAATAAATAATAAAAAAAAAATTAATATTTATTAAAAGATGAACCTCCCCCCAAACTCTAAAAATGGCAAGTTTGCCAAACCCTAAAATGCGCCACAAACCCTAAACCATAAACCACGAGCCATAAACCTAAACCCACTCAAGCCTTAGGAGCATAATAATTCACTAAAAGTGTTGTCCCCAGCAGAGTCGCCAGCTGTAGCAACCTGCCTAAAAATTTCAGCTTTCGAGTCGCCACCTATTCTGAAGGGCGAATAGGAAACCCTACACAGATAAGAGATTGAGGGTAAGTTATTATAATCAGGCTGAGGGAAGGTGTTAGGCACCCTCAGCCCTTTCCTAAAGGCTAATGTTCAAAGATTAGGGTTGCATGGCAGGATTTGTAAAGAAATGTGGCAAATAAAATTTTAATGACCTGATTGAGATTTTGAAGAGGGGGACTCGCCTTGTTGCCAAGTGCCTACGTACCTCCTTAGGGAGGATCAGAGTCTACGTAGTTCGGGAAGGGTTGTACGCCATTTAAAGTTTGAATATGATTATATGTGTTTTTTAGAGGCTTTTTGGTTAGCCTATCGCAGTTTGTTTTGTCTTTGTAATTTGAATGGAGTTTAGAATTATATGAAGGCGTGGGCGTACAACCCTGATTTGTCACTATTAACCGCAATAATCGAGTGATTCAATTACCATAGTTAAAAGATTTGAAATTTGCATCACCACCAATTTTAATCGATTGGTTCGATTATTACTAATGATGAATTAAGGTATATTTTAATAATTTTTATAGAATTTTATATGCATTGTTACCCCTCGTAATCGATTGATTCGATTAAAAAGA
The DNA here is from genome assembly GCF_029867415.1 of Vicia villosa. Lineage (NCBI taxonomy): Eukaryota > Viridiplantae > Streptophyta > Magnoliopsida > Fabales > Fabaceae > Vicia > Vicia villosa. The sequence goes on along the minus strand of NC_081183.1, from coordinate 116,428,002 downwards.
ATAACAAATTAAATCGGAGGAAAGACGGTTAATCATCACAACTGATAAAATAGTTGCAACCATTTAACCAAATAATAGAGATTGATTGTATTTTAATTAAATAAACATTTTAATTAAAAATCATTGTTGACCATAGCGATTAATTAACTTAATCGGAACGAACAACAAATTAAAAATATTTAATATGAATATCATGTATTTATTTTATTAAAAAAAATAATTAACATTTTATTAATATGTATTAAGAAAATAATTAAACCAAATAAAACAATTAAAATTAATTTAGTTTTTATTAAGGTTTTGTTTGAGTAGGATTATGATTAGAGTGTATGATGTAGGGAATCAGACTGGGCACGTTGGATCTAGGTGGAGGAATGATTAATGGCCAGATTTTGAGGGATCATGGTAAGCCTTGGGGTCAGGACTGTATGGAATCAGAGAGGAAAATCAAAGAAAAAATAAGAGAGGACGCTGGGTATCGAACCCACGTCCCTGGGGTCACAAATCCCCCTTTCACCAACTCTACTAGAGCTAGCATGCGTTTTAAAAACGCCTTCATAATAATACATAAAAGAATCAAACCAATGCATGGAAACGCGCGCGAAATTTTAAACGACCCAATAACCACACAACACGTCATCGTCTTCCCCAAGAAGACTCAAGAAACCTGCGTATATTAGCTGCGAATTAGCTACTAATTTATTCGTAGAAAACCTACCTCCATAATAGCGAATAGCACATGCCCTGCAATAAACGTTTCGCACCTGCCCTACCTTCTTCGCCTTAATCATACGAATCGATTCACGCTATTAATTTGACTCAATTCCACGCCTATCAGAAAGCCCCAAATATAAACCCTAAAAGCTTGGATCGGCCTCTAATGGCCGATCACCCTATAGCGCGTCAAACTCAATCAAACCGTCCAGAATCGATCATAGCAATTAGGAAAAGCCAAATGTACAATCAAAACAACATGAACATGCACGTATTATGCTAATCGATCGAAGATTCAGAAGCACTTACTCTGACAAATCGGAGACAATTCTGGGGGTGTTGAGGTCGTGTGAGTGTCCAAACAGCTTCAGCAAACGCCAATGGACGCGTATCAATCCTCAAAATCCTTTGAAACGCCTTCAATCTTCGAAACCGATTTGCAATTTTTGAAGACTTTTTTTGCTCTTGAATACGCTCCTCTCTCCACAGTTTTTAACCCTCATTCGTATGCCCTAGTCCTTCTACTTATAAGGAGTGAATTAGGTCACTTAAAACAACCAAAAATCTTTAAGAATCCAATCTTGCCAAAGTTTGAGAAATTGATTTTATTCTTGTAAGGCAAGCTTCTATTTTGACATAACTTATATCAATCTTTTCCTAATTGATTTGCCACGAAAATTGAAGTGTATTTTGCCATTATTGTTGATTGAAAAACAATCAAAACATATTTTTTACCAAATATTTGATTCTCCATTTAATTAAATCATTAAAAATTAATTTTAAATGAAATAAAATTATGTAAAAATCAAGTAAAGTGATAAGATTCGTGGCACATGTCTTGGACAACTTATGGGCCAAGTTCAAGTCATAAAAGTATGGGCCTATTTGTAAAAAATCCAATTTGAGCCTCCCTTTTTTCACATTTGGTCCTCCAAAATCACCCAACTTTGATTGATCATATCTCACTCAATATTTAAGCTATGAGGGATTTCTAAGACTTTTTGGAAACCTCAAGAGGTCCTCTACAAGCCACTTTGGAATATATTTTTCATTTGGAGCTTTTATCTTGATCATATCTTCTTTAACAAAAAACTGCTTTTGAAGGATGCCTGAGAATGACCTGTAATCTTTTGCCTTGTATCTCTTAAATGAAGCATTTTTGGCCTTGGCTTGTGAGACACAAAGTTGTAGAGAATCCAATTTCCTTCAAAATAGGCTTTGAGTGGGGAATTTCTGATGTTCCATGTGAAAGTTATGCCCAGTCAAAGTTGGGTTGACTTTCTCCTAAGAAACCCTAATTTGAACCTTTTCATGTTTGTTCATCTCTGAGTTTCTATTAATGGAATCATGATCAATTCTTGATCAAATGATGGTTATGCACCTCATACTTGATGTTTGCCCAATGATTATGGTTTGAATCATGCCTTGATTGTGATTGACCTTTCAGTTTGAATTTGCTGACTGTGAATCATCTGGATTATTTGAATGAGCCATGTCTTGAGATTTGAACCTTGCTTTTGTTATGAGATAAGTGTGGAAGGTAAATTTTGGGGTATGACATGTGGCAATATTTTTGATGACGTGTCATTTTCTATTTGACCAAATAATTAGATGGCATTATTTAAATTCCACTTCATTTGTAATGATTTTTTGTTTCAATAATAATATAAATTATTATATTTATTAACAAATATAAAAAAAAATTAATCGATATGAATTTTCAAAACTTATTATTTTTTATCTAATAATAGTATTAAAATAAAAAATAAATTTGAATTACCATAAATTTATAAATTAACTAAATAAATTTAAAAAATTAAAACATTTAAAGAAGATCACAACATCTTTGACAGATCCATTTATGAAAATTTTGGAAAAATTTTGAAATTTGTTTCTTAAATTGAAAAAAATATGGAACATTTAATTACCAAAGAAGATTACCAAACAAAAATCTTGCAAAATCCTAATCTTGTTTAATTAAGTTCACAATATCATTATTATTAATCCCATTTATATTAATCTGACAAAATCTGGAACATTTAGATTTTTTAGCAAAACTAATAAGCTCATATTTCTCTTAAACAGTTTAGTGAACAGATAATAAAAATAAGGTTGAAACTAGAAATTTTTTTCCATGGAAGCAAAGTAGTTTTCTTAGTAAATCTGCAGAAAATGAAGACAATAATCTCATTGATTTTGAAAAACATATCTAATTTTCTGAGTTTTATTTTAGCAAAGGTAACTCTTTTTATTTTTTTAATAAATATAATAATTTATATTATTATTGAAACAAATAAATATATATAAATGAAGTGGAATTTAAATAATGCCGTCTAATTATTTTGTCAAATAATAAAAAATGACACCTCATCAAAAATATTGCCACATAATTAAAAATAAGTTATAATTGGAAGAGGGAACTAAAATTGAATACAAAATTTAAAAAAGGGACCAAAATTGTGGTTTTTAAAATGGAGGGATCAAAATCGAAAAAAATGCAAAATAGGGGGACCAAAGTTACAATTAAGCCTAAAATTTTTTAAGTCTATATGGCCAACATATTTAAATTAATATGAATAAAATATTATAATTATTATTATATTTGTAATTTGAATTAAAATATAACAATATATCCTAGTTATCTCAAGAACTTAGGAAAATAAGTTGAAAAAACTTTAGGAACAATGTCATAAGTTATTTTCATAAGTTCTTTCAAATAACTAGTATCAGAAAATTTATGTTAATAGGTAAATTTGAATAAGTCAATAAAAATAAGCATTTAGTCTCGTTGATCTTTTAATTTTTTATCTCTTTATGATATCTCTTCATGATAACAATATTTGAATTTTCAAAGTTTAGGAAGGAATCGAAGGAGTGGCGTCGAAAAGATACAAGGCAAGGTTGGTCGCAAGGGGTTTCACTCAGAAAGAAGGTGTCGACTTCAATGATGTGTTTTCTCATGTTGTGAAGCATAGGTTCATTCAAATGTTGCTTGCCATGGTGTTACAGTTCGATCTTGAATTGGAACAGATGGATGTGAAGACTGTGCTCTTGTATGTTGATCTAGATGAAACAATCTTGATGAGGCAATGTGAAGGGTATGTCGAAAAAGGAAAGGAAGAATATGTGTGCAAGCTGAAGAGATCCTTATATGGACTGAAATAATCTCCTCGATAGTGGAATAGGAGATTCGACAAGTTCATGACACACATAAGTTTCATTAGAAGTCACTTCGACCATTTTGTTTACTTCAGATTTCGACCTGGTAATTCATTTGTTATTTTGTTTCTTTATGTGGATGATATTCTCATAGCAAGCAACAATGTTGAAGATGTAATGAGGGTAAAGTCTTAACTCAATAAGAAGTTCGGCGTGAAGGATCTGGGAGTAGCATCCAAGATTCTTGGGATTGACATCCGAAGAGATAGAAAGCAGTCGAAGTTATGCTTATCTCAAGAGGCATACCTACGAAATATTCTCGACAATTTTGGTATGTAAAATTCAAAGCCTGTTGTGACTCCGACAAACCCTCAATTCAAGGTGAGTACTGATCAGTGTCCCAATACTGATGTTGAAAGCGCTTATATGACTAGCACTCCATATAATAACATAGTAGATTCTTTGATGTATATTATGGTCTGTACTAAACCCGACATAGCATATGCAATAAGTCTTATAATAAGCAGGTGTCATACCCCAAAATTTGCCCATACTATTTCTCTTGTACAAGTTCAAATCAATACACAAGGCTCCTAGACACACTCTCCTATACAAGGCTCTAAGACTAGGATTTTGATCTTTTCAAAGTAAAATCGAATTCTGACGATTCAAGTGGACCTCATAACCTCTCATATGATTCAAAGGATTGCTCACTCAATGGCCTAAACGATCAATAATCGACTGGTTAACCTAAAAGTCAAACTATGGTCAAAGTACAATCAAAATTCCTGATTTTTTTGTCAACATCCTTATATTGGAGTATCATTCACCATTTGATCAAGAATTGATCATGGTTCATCAAGGAAAGATCAGAAATCAACAATTCCAAAAGTTTCTAAATTAGGGTTTGCATAGGAGAAAGTCAACTGAACTTTGACCATCCATAACTCTCACATGGAACATCAGAAATTTTCCATCCAAAGCTCATTTTGAAGGAAATTGAATTCTCTACAACTTTGTCTCTCACATGCCAAGTCTAAAAATGCTTCATTTGAGAGATATGGACCAAAACATTATAGGTCCTTTTCAAAAGTCAACAAAAAGACATTTTTTTAAAAAGATATATAAGGAGCATGGAAAATTATTTTGATATGAGACCAAAGACACTGGATAGAGGACTCTCTAAGGTTTCTAAAAAGTCCTAGAACTCTTCTATACCTCAAAAATTGAGAGAGATAGGCCTTGTCAAAGTTGAGCTATTTTGAACTCCTCCTACACTTACTTTTTCCTTTTATTCTTCTGTCAATTCTCAGATGGTCAGAGTCAATGCTTCATACTCGAGGCAAACCTTTGCCCATCAACCTTCCAATCGAAGCTAAGTATTTTTACCCTTTTCTCGTATTTTTACTTTTGTTGATTAGGGTTAACCCTATTTATGGCTGAACTGATAATGCACTCACAAATGCCCGTTTCCTATTTTTTCCACCTTTTTAGAGTTTCTCAATTGCCAAGGCTACAAATAATTGGTAACCCTAAACTCAAATCTTAATTATTACTTGTCTCAAACCTATAAATCCTATCCCGCTGGTTTCAATTTCCCTCTCCCTCTGCTGGTTTCAATTTCCCTCTCCCGTTATTTCTCTAATTATTAATTGCGTGGTTAGTAATTTTAGGGAGTGATAACTTTGAAATGAATCTAGAATAACTAATTATAAGATAAATGTCATCGAAGTTAACCACGTGATTGTTGCACCCACGCACGCTTTTGGGGTAACCTCTCTGTTGCCTGTTCTCTGTTGCCTGTTGCCTTGTTGCCTGCTGCCTTGTGTTTTTTACAGAATAGCCATGTCCCTCAAATACGAGTATACCTCAGCCATGTTGCCTCGACAAATACAAAGGTCATGAGACCCTAAAATGATGCTGCCTTCGATACACTAAACATGATCTCGACCCTCGGAAGTTGCCTACGAAAAGGCTGAGGTATCCTCTGACTGCCTACGAAAAGGCTATTCTGGTTCTTCCCTTAGACTACCTGCCTCCCTATGGCATGGGACAGTCTTATGGCGAACGAACTCTCGATGACCCTTCAACCTCCAAATGAAAGGCTTCCTGCCCACTTAGGGCAAGGATAGACCCTTTCACCCTGAAAGGCTAAAAGAACTCCTTTTTCAAACTATAAGGTAATTGCCCTTAATTGCTTTGCCTTGCTCTAAAAATATTTTTCATATTCTTTCTCATAAACCTTCAAAAGGGCTACGCTCATTTACGAGCTAAAGTCCCTATTCTTTTCTTCTACTTTTCTGAAAACAAAGAGCAAAGCAATTAAGAGCCCATGGAAAACCATGGATGCAAAGGGTGCCTTACACCTTCCCTTTTCATAATTACCCCCCGAACCCTATTTTATTTAAAAGGTTTTTCCTGTTCTTTTAGCCTTTCCGATATTTGGATAAAATAAAAGTCGGTGGCGACTCTTGCTTACCGCGACATTTCGATAAAAAGTCAGTTCACCGTATTACAGCAGGTACATGGCAAATCATGGAAAGCCTCACTGGAAAGCATTGAAGTGGATTCTAAGGTACATAAATGAGTCTCTAAACAGAGTCCTAATTTATGGTGGAGCCTTGGCTGAAGATAGTAAAGCAGTACTCGAAGGATATGTCGACTCTACTTATGAAGGTTATATGGATTCTAGAAAATTTATTTCTATATATGTTTTCACTATGTTTGGGACAACAATTAGTTGGAAAGCAACACTTTAGAAGGTTGTTGCTTTATCAACTACTGAAGTGGAATATAATACCCTCACTAAAGCTGTGAAAGAAGCATTGTGGCTTAAAGGTTTTGCTATGGAGCTGAAACTTCAAGGTTGAGGTATCACTATTAACTGTGATAGTCAAAGTGAAATACACCTGTCGAAGAACTCAGCCTATCATGAGCAAACTAAGCACATTGATGTGAGGCTGCATTTTGTCAGAGGGATAATCGAGCATGGAGAAGTCCAAGTGCTAAAGGTTTCAACAGATCATAATGATGCTGATATGATCACCAAGACATTGCCGAGTTGCATGTTTTTCCAATGTATGTAGTTGATAAATCCGCATGAAGAAAGCTAGTTTGTTCTTTGATGTTATAGAGTTTGTTCCTAGGTGGAGATTTATGAGAATTGGATCAAACTCTATTGGATCGAAGAATAACTTCTAGCTCGACAAGATTTACGCATTCCGTCGAAGTATGTTCACATGCTAATGTCGAAGACCTACATACTGTAGTTGAAGAGTGTTCTAGTATGTGGGTGTCGAAATGCTAGGGTTGTCAGTATTTCGAATTGGGCATGTTTGTTATGTCCAATTGTTTAAATTAGCTTATAATGGGTATTTGTGAAAAAGTCCATTAGTTTAGTATGTTAGGTTTATTATAAATAGCATACTAGTATCTCATCATTGCATACTGCAAATCCTAATTTAGGGTGAGAGGGTTATTTGTTATTCTTGTAACACTTGTAATCTTTCTTGATAGAGAAAGTAAAGAATAACAGTTATAATCAATTCTTTGTGTTCTTATTGCTCCCCTACTTTTTCTTACCCTTGTGGGTTTCTTGCCGAAAGAAACCTATTATACTTTGTGATTCCGACATTGTTTTTCACAATAGAATAAGTCAATAAAAATAAGCATTTAGTCTCGTTGATCTTTTAATTGTTTTATTCTACTTAAACATTAGTTGAATTGCTTATATACAAATATTCAATTGAAATAGGTTTTTATATAGGTTAATAGGTCAACCAGGCCTGTTAGTTCTCTATTTTGTTGATTTACATTAATTTTAGCAAAAAACAAATATAGAAGAAATATATTAAATAGGATGTGTTAACTTGCTAAGAAGAACAGGTTGATCAAGAAGTCCTATTTTATGAAGAAACATGTTGAGATGAAATGTTTCATCATCTGGAACAACATGTCGGACAAGATGTCCTATGCAGAGTCATTCAACATCGTGACTGTTTGGGCTGGATTGTTGGATCGGTTCAAAATTTAACAGATGCAGAATATTTGGGAAATATTATGCAGTCCTATGTGGCACTAATTTGACGCTGATTTAAAAGGTCTGAAAGATTCAAGTCAGAATCAAGGAGAATGTGCACTTTCTAATTATGGAGATAATTTAGGAAGATTTGATTGAAGACCTTTTTTGTGCAGAATCTTCTGCAGATTTGTAGCAACTAATATGCAGTGATTTTGAAGTCCAAATCCAGTTGGGAAAATGTTATAAATAGAAGTGTTTTGTAAGCTAAAAGAGCACGGGTCCGAGATGTAGAGTCATTAGGGCTTTGTCGTTGTGCCACTCTCTACAAGAGTTGGTTTGTGTGATCCACTCGGGTTGTGAGTTGGACTGCGTTATATAGTTGTAAGTCTCTATTATTGGCCTTGGAAGATGCTTTTAAGAAACTCTAAGTATTGTTCTTACTCAAGAGTCTTGGCTAGGTATTGTCATGGAAGTGTGTCTTCCTGTTTGTTTCTTGTAAATGAAAATTGTGGTCAAGGGCCGTCAATATTAGTAACGTGAATCGTTATGTTTGAGACATCACTACAGTGATTGGAAGTGAGAAGGGTTTCTCTTCTCCAGGAGTTCTTAGGTATGCACTGGGTAGGGATTAAGTTAGAAGTTGTAAACGGGGAAGTTTAATTTTGAATTGATATTACTGATAGTGAATTTCCTTCCTAATTTGGTAGCCCCCAGATTAGGTGTTGTTGTACATTAAACTGGGTTAACAATTACTTGTGTAATTGTGTTGTTTACTTTTCAGTAGTATTTATACCTTACCTATGTGTTTTGTTCAGATCAGAAGTATTAACACTTCATACGACATCTGAAATCTGACATGCCAGAATTTCAAGGCCTTTAAAAAGGTCAGACTCATACCTAAAAATAGTCTATGATAAGCCACAAACAAAACTTAAATTTTAAACTTTTTAATAGATCAGACATAAATTTAACTGAGGGTATTTCCACCTCTTAGTTGACATTTATACTCATATAATTGTCATTACATTTGTTTTAATATACGTAAAAATGTGATAGTGACTTGTAATAAAAAGATAGAGAAAAAGTTATGAATAAAAAATAATAATAGCATGATTTCTTCCATATTCGAAATGGAAGGGAGGTCGAATTTCCCTGAATGATTAAGAGAATCCATTCTCCTAATGGAAGAGGGTCTATATACACTCACCTAATCTTTTTCAATAAATTCTTTAACTTAGACTTTATTCCAACTCTAGAAAGATTCCATATATTTTATTAATATAATATTTTACATTATTTTATTCCTCATATTTTGTTGCAATTGTTGTTGCTCTACACTTAGTACATTACCAACTTTAACAACAACCCTCTAATTACATCTTAACCTTAATCTGTTACATTACAATTGTCATTTCACTTTAATAATCCAATTATAGCTTATTACCATTAAACATAAATAAATTAACTTCAAATTGTTTTAAAAATCCTAATTTTCGTTAATTAACCTTTTCTTTCTGCCACTCTTTATTTAAACTACTTTACATTATTTGTTCCCACAACAAACTTCTTGTTTTTCTTCTCTCTTCAAATCTCTTCAACTTTTCAATTCAATTTCCAACACTTCATAATAAACTTATGATAAATTCTTCATTGTGTAGATATCATATTATTCAACAAATAGAAGATATTATTAACATTAACATTTAACAAAGTTATGAAGTTTATGAAACTAGGTTCTCGTCCAGATACCTTCTACACTGCAGACTCAATAAGGTAATTTAATTTAATTTTTTTTCTTTCTATTTTTAGATTATGATATATTAGCTTATAGTAAGTAATATTCATTAATAACATGAATTTTTATTTTTATTTTTAATTTTATTTTGTATATTTAGGTCAATTTCTTCTGATGTTTCAAGTGACCTCATAATTCAAGTTAAAGGAACTAGATATCATCTTCATAAGGTATGTTTCTTAAAGTTTTTTGAAATATTTTGAAGTTTATGATACCAAAATTTTATGAAAATATTCAAAATCGATTAATTTTTGTCACCGCAGAACCAAACACATGCGTGTATGTAGATTTTTTTTTTTAATTGTTAGTTACGAGTATCTAAATATTTGATTTTGATTATGTTCAGTTTCCATTGTTATCAAAATGTTTGCATCTACAAAGATTGTGTTCGGAGTTACTTGATTCGCCGTTGAATCCTCAGATAGTACAATTACCCGATTTTCCGGGTGGAGTTGAAGCGTTTGAACTCTGCGCGAAATTCTGCTATAGGATTACAATCACTATTAGTCCTTACAACATTGTGGCTGCAAGATGTGCCGCGGAGTATTTGCAAATGACGGAAGATGCTGATAAGGGTAACTTGATCTACAAGCTAGAGGTTTTCTTCAATTCGTGCATACTTTACGGATGGAAAGACTCCATTGTGGTGCTACAGATGACGAAAGCGTTGTATTCGTGGTCGGAGGAGTTGTTGATTACGAATAGATGCATTGGAGCGGTTTGTTCGAAGGTTTTGAGAAAGGTTTGCAATGATGATGATGATTGGTCTTGTAGTGGAGTGGAAAGTTCGAGGGAACAATCGATGAGAAAAAGATGGTGGGGTGAAGATTTAGCGGAGTTGAGCATTGATCTTTATTGGAGAATCATGATTGCGCTAAAATCTGATGTAAGGATGCCTCTAAATCTCATAGGTGATGCTTTGATGATTTATGCGTCTAGATGGTTATTGAAAATCGGCTCTGATTCTGATTCGGGAAGTGAAATAGCTTCTTCGAAGAAAATTATGGTTTTGGAATCGATAGTGAATTTGCTTCCGGGTGAACAAGGCGCTGTTTCGTGTAGCTTTCTGATTAAGCTATTGAAAGTAGCCAATGTTTTGAACTCGTCTTCGTCTTCAAAGACGGAGTTAGTTAAAAGGGCAGGACTTCAATTGGAGGAAGCAACAGTTGATGATCTTTTAATGGTTTGTGATGTGGATTTGGTGATGAACTTGTTGGAAGAGTTTATGTTGCAATTAGGTCAAAGTCCTCCGACTAGTCCTGTAAAATCGAGGTTGGAACTTGATAAAAGGAGGTCGCGTTCGGCTGAGGATGTTGGTTTTGAATTGCAAGAGAGTAGAAGATCTTCATCGGTATCACATAGTTCGAAATTGAAAGTGGCGAAGCTTGTTGATAGTTATCTTCAAGAGATAGCTAAGGATGTGAATATGCCTTTGGAGAAGTTCGTCGCTATTGCGGAAGCGGTACCTGAATTTGCAAGATTTGATCATGATGATCTGTATAGTGCTATTGATACTTATCTCAGGGTAAGCAATTCAAGAACTTATTTTGTTTTCATAATTACCGCATTTTTGTCTACCGATAAAAATTAGAAATAATAACGTATAAACATAACACAGACACTAAACATGACACTGACACAGAAAATGAAATGATCAAATCACATGTCTCAGTGTCATGTTGGTCTGACTATGACATATGTCTGACACCAGACGTGTCTTTAATCTGATTTTTCTGTAATTTGGATAATATAGGTAGCTCATTCAAAGTGTAACTTTTAACACACTTAACTCGTGTCTTGGACATGACATATCAAGAGTCCTATATCTTGAGCATGACCCAAGTAAACCGATTGCGTTGGCCTAGCCGATCTTGAATAATCTCTGATAGATTATTTTTTGAAAAATGCAGGTTCATCCGGAACTCAATAAGAGCGAAAGGAAAAGACTATGCCGAGTTTTAGACTGCAAAAAACTGTCCATGAAATCATGTACGCACGCTGCACAGAACGATTTACTACCCCTAAGACTCGTTGTCCAGGTTCTCTTCTTTGAGCAAGCTAGAGCAGCAGCAGCATCAGATGGCAAACTCACCAAAATGCCAAGTAACATCAAAGCACTACTCGCTTCTTATGGAATCGATCCATCGACATATGCATCAGAATTAAGCAGAACTACAAGCATAAACACCGATGATAGTTGGAAAGCTAATTCATTCAAGGCACCAAAATCAACAAAGAACTCAACTCTTAGGATCGAAATAGTCGAGGATGATTTAGGCGAGTGTCCTCATATGGTATGCGACGGATTCGGAAAAAATTCTAGACTTAAAGCTTTATGTTCTCATCCTACTAAGCCTAAACGAATATTTAGTAAGTTTTGGTCTACCAATGGCAGCACAAGTTGCACAACTCAAAAGAATTGAGGATTTTTTTTTTCTACCATTTTTTCTGTTTGTCAATGATAAATTTAGGGTGTAGCACATTATACTGTATTTTTCTATGTAAAAGCTATGTAACTTTCAGGGAAAATCAATGAATCCAAATGTGCAGTGTTCATGTTATGTACCATATAATAAGCTTGATAATATCATTAGTTATTAGAAAATGGAATGCACCTACAATGGTGACTCTGATTTCATTCTATTTTTGTATATCTTTGCGAATGAGATTGTAGCCGCATTAATCATATTTAACCATCAAAATATCAAAGGTGGTTGCGATTTCATCTTAGATGTAAGTGATGAATAGTATGATCAATGGCTTTAAATTGTAGTCTGCAACCACAATTTATCTGTATTTTCCGTGTGATATAATGATTTGTGTCCATGAACATAATTTTGTCCTTAATGAATATATGTTAAAAAATGAATTGGAATTGGAATGTTGTCGCAAATAATTAAGGTTATGCATGCGCTTGTTTTGTTTTCATAGAAGCAGTGATTTGTCATTGACCTATTGTGGGTGGAACAACAATTCAATGTGTTATTATTGGTAGCAAAATTATGTGCATTATAATTTACAAACCCGACCAAAAAGCAGAACAGATAAACAAGAAATTATAAGATTTTTGGTTGTAAGATATGTTTGCTTCTACTAGAATATGTGTATTCTGCTTAATTTATTCCTACAAAATTAGATTGTATATTGTGATGTGAAATTCTTAACGCACTTTTTACGTTCAATACTATGACCCAATAGTTAGTTGTGGCAAAATAGTTTTGATCCACCGGACATGTCTGTTTTATCTGTATTTTTTCGTAAGGTGGACCAAGATTTTAGTCCACACCGTCTAATATGTCTGTCTCGTTGCGTTTTATGCGGGCACGAATATTTATAAGAGTTTTTGCAATTTTTAACCTTTAGAAATGCAAGACTTACTTGTCAATTCCGCATCGTCTCTATTTTTCCCCGGAGCGCACCAATATTTTAGGCCAACACCTTCAAATATATCTGCATCACCCTGTCCCGTTTTTTTAAAGCAGACTTAAATTGAACCTCGTCCATTTTTTTAAAGCAGACTTAAATTGAACGAGAATGTCTGTCTGCCACCCCTATCGATAGCATTTTTTTAAAGCAGACTTAAATTGAACGAGAATGTCTGTCTGCCACCCCTATCGATAGCAGAAACCACTAATAAGGTGGCGGCCCACCCCTAACGTCCAACACTAGGACCCGATAGCATAAACCACTAATAGAGTGCGGCTCAACAGATCTTAAATCAAACTCTAATATCATCTTAGATCCAACACTATATATACTGTAACTATATGTATATAGTGTATTATGTGAAACTCTTATCCGTTTCTAACTATATTATTTGATACAATAACACCATGAGTAAGTTTGTTTGTTTTTATGTTAATTATTTATGAATCTAGTTGACTTCTTAGTTGAAATACACTTATTCTATGGAGATCATTTTCAACCTCCTTTATACTCAAAATTCTTAACTAGTAAAAATTATTCGTTTTATATAATTATTAGATCGAATTATGTTCTTCCCTGATGAATGGCCAGTTAGTAACTAAAACAGACCCTCTAGGTTGTGAAAGAACTATACCTTTTGAGATTCAACGAAGCCATAACATAACTCATAAAGTCTTTAGTGGGGAACTGAAAGTGGTGGTCACATCATCATTGTTACAATCATGTTCACTAGTCATTATAGTTTCTTTGACCATGACTAACTATTTTATGAGCATGCTTGCATGAATTTCCTCCCATATATCATTGATTATTATGCTTTCGTGATGTGATTAGAATCAACTAAATTTGGTACGAACCTAGCTCATATTATGTATTATTGGTTTTGTCATAATAGGGATTCTTACCTAACTTACTTTATCATGGGATTAGTTTGGTTCCATAGTTGATATGTTTTATTTGATTAGAGATTTTGTTATTTAAATAGTGTATTTCTATTGTTAATAATGATTTATATAATGAATGATTGAAGAAACAATCCATTGATTCGGTTATAAATGTTTCTTCTTTTTAAGAGGTAAAATGATTCTTTCATTCTTTACTTCATTAGGTAATACATTTTGGAAGCTTCTTTCATTCTTTATTTCACTGGCTCGATTAGGACCGAGTAGCCCATTTTATCAGCTCTAAGTACATATTCCCGTTAAAAGAAGTAGATGTCTTATACATCAATTGTCTAACATGAAGAATGTTTTTATCAAAGTCAATTTTACCAATTTGAAATCTGATATAATTTCTTGTGTGCCAAACTTTCCAAAGAATTATTATAATGAGGGTCAAATCAAATTATGAATTTCAGAGCCCAATCTTCTACGTTCAATAAGCTTTCATAAGTGTTTTTATCAATACTTGTGCCAAAAAATACTTCATTTAATGGCAGAAAAATAAGGTGTACCTACATCTAAGAAATACGTTATTTTCAATTTCCACACAATGATTAAATATATAACACCTCGAAACCTCAAAACCATATGCACCTCCTTCAAATTAGGTTGTCTTATGTTGCAATAGCATTATGCATTGCTTTCTAAGTCATTAATGACTTAGATGGAGGTATGCAAGGATTCAAAATAAACTTTATTCAAGAAGGCTCAATGTGATCCCTCATTATACAATTGTACACATCTTTAAAAGATAGATCACCATTTGTAGATCATATCCAAATGAGTTTATCAATAGTAGTATTATCAAATGACTAGTTGATCTTTTAAAGAATTTCAACAATTTGAGGAGGCAAAATGGATAAACCATGAGTAATGTTCCATTTGATGTCTTGGAAAATGGAATTGACTTTAGCAGTTTGAATAAATCAAATATCCACTGACAGTGCTAGCTATAAATATTTAATTTTGTATTTTGATCAATTTGCAGTCCATAAATCAATGTCCTTACCATTACCAACCGATAAGTGGTATTTATACCGCTTATTGTGTGTTTTTAGTTGTAATGGTTATTTCCTTGTTTTATTTCTCTTTTACTTATTTCTAGTATAATTTTATGTA
This sequence comes from Vicia villosa, assembly GCF_029867415.1. Lineage (NCBI taxonomy): Eukaryota > Viridiplantae > Streptophyta > Magnoliopsida > Fabales > Fabaceae > Vicia > Vicia villosa. The sequence goes on along the minus strand of NC_081183.1, from coordinate 116,412,827 downwards.
TTCAGCTAATAAGGAGTGTCAACAGTTGAAACAGAATGAAAAGGGACATAAAAACACAAGACGAGGAGTCCCCTAGTACACAAAATCCTTGATCAACACGGGTGAGCCGTGTCATAGGGGCGGATGTACATGGAGGCCTACTGTGGCTAAAGCCACACCAGAATTTTTTCTGATTATATATATATACTATGTAAAGTGAGAGATTGTGTAGAGAGAATAATTTTACTAGAGAGAAAAAGGACGGAGGGAGGATAGGTTCTCAGGGGGTTGTATTTGTAATGTAGAACAAATTAAATATTAAAGAAAAATAGCAGTAGCTCTATCTAACTATATCTAGATGGTAATAATAATGCTAGGCAAATGTAAATGTGACCAAAACATGCTGAAACGTTAAGTTATACAAAAATAACATTCAACTTAGTTAAATATGAATTATTTTTAGTTAATTGATTTATTGTCATTTCATAATTGTTATATATGAAATATTTCAACTTGTTTATATATAAATATTTTTAGTTAATTGATTTATAGTGGTTAAATGACGTTCTTGTAACTTTTATAAAAAAGATGTCATTTTATCTCATTTTTATATAAAAAAAAAAGATAAATAATTTTTTTTATAAATACATTGCATTAAATAATATTATTTCTTATTTTCAGTTTTTAAAAACTAGACTGGAGGTCGAATCGGCAAGACTTTTGGTTCAAGGTTTATTTGGTTAAATTGGTTAAACCTACTGTTGAACCGTTTAGTAAATAAATTAAAAATATAAAGCTAAAGTTTATGAATAAGTGACATAATTATATGTTTACAAATTAATAAAATAAATATTAAAATCCATTACAAATTTAATACTATTGAGATCAATGATAGACATAATTATACCATATAATAGTACACTTAAAGAAACAAAACTATAATATAGTGTTATAACTTAAATAACTGGGTTGCTATTTTGTGTTAAAGCAAAATTTCTTTTGTGAAGGGAAAATATTTTAAGTACTAATGCTAACATAATAATTATTTTTAATTTTTTTATTAAAAAAGAATACTAAAATTGGCCAATAACGGACATTTCTTTGAACCAGACGGTTTTACAAAATCAGCTCTGGTTTCTTGATGCGAACGGTTTTAAGCGGTTCAATCCGGTTTTTTAGATTTTACTCTGATTTTGACTCACCTGTGGTTTTACAAAGCTGACTGAACTGGAGTCACCTCCGGTACCCGATCCAACGGTTGAACCAGACGGTTCAGTCCGATTTTAAAAACATTATTTTCAGTACAACTTAGTTTATAGTTTCTCTAACATTTAGCCACACCAATATGTAACGTCTGGATCCGCCTCTGCCGTGTCAGCTAACACATGTCGTGTTAACAGCAACACCCCCTCTCACACGTTGCAGCCGAGGACAACATGGGCGAGCCGTGTTTCCTGACACGACACCCCGTGTCAGCTAACACTACCCGTTTTGGGCCCATCTCCAACTACAATCTTTTGGCAATCTAACAATTTCCCCATTTTTGGTGTTCCAAACTGATCCATTGAAGTCCTTAAAAGTCTTCTTTAGTTACTAGAATGAAGTAAAGACTATTGATTGTATTTTTAGCTATAAGTAGTTTTGCGGTGAAAAATTGAGGCCAAAGCCATTGATTGACTTGACTCATTATTTTAGTGAAAGTCGTCACCGCACTTTATTGTTTCCAAAGAAAATGAGAAAAGAGCGAAATAAAACCCAAAGAAGTTTTTTAAATCAAAACTAATAAAACAAAGCAAGGATCTTAGATACGGGGGTTGATTATGAAAGGGGAAGGTGTTAGCACCTGTCACATCTGTGCCACATGAACCTTTTTGTAAATCTATGTTAAAAGAATTGTGTGCAAAAGGAAGTTTTTGGTTTTAAAAAATTATGCTCGGCAAGACATCGCATTTGTGCCCACATATCTACTGAGTACAATGGAGAATTCAGAGCATTTGTAGTTCTACTCAAAAAGAAAACAAAGGTTTTGTTAAAAAAATGGATAGGCATTTTATCATCCTAGAGGAGAAAACTCAGTCAACCATGCTTGAACATGAGAACAAATAGATTCTTTGCATCACAAATGAAATAAGGGATCCAACTTGGATAGAATCAACAAGTATGTCACTAGCTATTTCAAGTGGAAAAGAATAAATCATATGAACAATTTAGCGGTATGTTAAGCAATCACTAAGTAACTTATATAGAAGTCACCCTACAACGAGACCGGTCAAAAACAATTTATGTGTTTATGAACAAGTTAGAAAAATGATATAGAAGATCATTCTCCAAGAACTTGCAATACATGTAAGACAACGAACAAAATGATCCAGACTAAGTCTAAATCAAAAGTCAAAGAACAAAGGGATTGTGATGAAAAGGGAGGGGAATGGATCAAAAAAGTTGAAACACAAGTCCAAATGAATTCCTTTGGATCATTTGGAATTTCATTTTAATGATCCATTAGAGGAATGGTAGAACATAGCCTCCACACAATGGATTCATCAAGACTTTCACCCACAAATCAAAAGAAAAGAGAAAGAGAAAAACAAATCAAAGCAAAATAAGAAAATATGTCTCCAACGAATCTCTGAATCAAATATTTATAAAAAAGGGACTATGAAGAAGAATTCTACAACAATTCTCACGCACACAAAACAAGAGCGCTAAAAAATGTGTCAAAGTTATAATTTATCTCTTAGGTGATTTTGTGCTATAATTTGTGTAAACATCACAGTTGTGATATAGCTTTTTATAAGTTATGGTTTGATCTTAAGAAGACGTTGACAATTGTCTTCGTGTTTTATAATCAGATTTGATTAGTGGGATTAAGACCTCGTTTGAAAGAGGTGAAACCACCTTGACAGGTGGAATGGAGTAGCTTTGATTTCAAGCGAACCGGGATAACCAACGTGTTTTAAAGTTTTATTTTTGAAAACCCTCATTCAAACCCCCTTTCTTGTGTTTTTCACTCCTTCAATTGGCATCAGAGTGCCTGGTTCTGGGTGCTAATAGTTAATTGCGTCAAAAAAAGATCCTAACAAGAAAAACACTATGGAAAAACAAGTTCAAAACAACAACAACAACAACAACTTTGATGAGAAAGACAGAATTAGCGCCAGACCTCTAATCTTCGATGGTGAAAACTTCGATTACTGGAAAGACATAATCAAAAGTTTCTTTCTACGTTATAATGCTGATCTCTGGGGACATGGTAATTGATGGCTACACTCATCCAGTCGATGCAAGCGGACAGAAGATCGAGAGAAAGAAGATGACGGATCAATAAAAGAAAGATTTCAAAAATCATCACAAGGCCAGAACAATCCTATTGAATGCTATCTCATACACTGAGTATGAGAAGATCACAAACAGAGATTTGGGTCAGAACATCCTTGAATCTCTCTGAATGACGCATGAAGGTAACACTCAAGTCAAAGAGACCAAAGCTCTTGTACTCATTTAGAAGTATGAGGCATTCAAGATGGAAGAAGATGAAACAATTGAGACAATGTTCTCAAGGTTTCAAATTCTAGTCGTTGGATTAAAATTTTTAGACAAAGGGTATTCAATAGCAGATCATGTCAAGAAAATCATCAGAAGTTTACCCAAGAAGTGGAGACCTATGGTCACAGCTGTAGCAGGGGAAAATTAAGATCAAAGACATTGATTGACTTGACTCATTAATTTAGGGAAAGTCGCCACCGCGCTTTATTGTTTCCAAAGGAAAAGGAAAAAGAGCGAAATAAAACTCAAAATAAGTTTTTAAATCAAAACTAATAAAAGGACAAAGATACTAGGTACGGGGATTGATTATGCAAGGGGAAGGTATTAGCACCCCTCACATCTGTGGTACTCCACAGGAATCTTTTTTGTAAATCTGTATTAAAAAGAATTGTGCACGAAAGAAAGGTTTGTGTTTGGTTTTAAGATTATCCTCGACAAGACATTAAATCTTGTGCCTACATACCTCATAAGTACAATGGAGAATTCAGAGCAACTGTAGTTCTTCATAAAAGGGAAACAAAGATTTTGGTTTAAAAATACGATAGACACTTGATTGTCATAGGGGAGAAAACTCAGCCCATCATTCTTAAACATGAGAACAGATGGAACCTTTGCATCACAAATGAAAAAAGGGCTCCAACTTCAATAAATAAAAAAGTATGCCACTAGCTCTTTTAAGTTGAAAAGAATCCATCATATCAATCAATATCAAGGCCTATTGGGGGATTACATCTCCACTAAAATAATCATTCCTATCTAAACTTTTAGAAATAGGATTTAAAGAAAGGCCACAAAGGGAAAAAGGTTTTTTTAAAGAAAGTTTTAAAAAGAGTTTTGAAAGAGTTTTCAAACATAAGAAGATTTTGAAAAAGAGAGGACACTACAGAAAAAAAGGTCTCCTGCCATGCCCAGGAAACCGAGGCTATATGCAAAATAACTGTGGCGTAACACTGAGGCCACGGTTTGGCCACGGAAATCCACGGAAATCAAACTTTCCAAAGCATATCATACAACAATCTCATTTTGTGATCCCTTCTCATTCCTTGACATTAACTGCAAATACACTTCGCAGCCAAAATCCCGGTTACGAATCTTTCCTGAAACCTCTATTTTTAACCAAAGAACACATTTCGTTCATAGTTTTAAAAACCCGCCCGCATTTGAAACCATATTAATCACTATATTTGACAACAATTCCACACTCAACAATCCACAATATCTAGAATTACACTCAATGTCAAAACCACAATTTAAAACACAAAATCCTAAATCCAAAAAAATAATAAATAATATAAATTAAAAGCAAAGACTTAGAAGCATACTCATTTCCAGCAGAAGTAGCAAGCTCAAGACCCTTAAACAAGACTTGTTTCTGAGGTTGAATAGCTCCAAGAAGCAGATAACACTGACTCAACAAACTATAAGCTCTACACTTCAATTCAAAACACCTAGGTATAGACTTCAAAAGCAATTGCTACATCAACAACAACAACAACAAAATCAATTAAAAAAAAGCGTTAATCGAACGAATTCGAAGGATTGAGAAGTTACTAACGGCGCGTTCGAGGTGAGTTTTAGTGTGATTAGCGTTGTGAGAATGATGAAGAAGGATTGAAGCGATTCGAAAAGCGCCTCCGATGGGTGATACGAAGAGGTTTGCGAGTGGGCGTGAAGATTTTTTGAGTTTCAATTGGAAAGTTATGGTTGAGACGGAGGAAATTGATGGGAGGGATTGTTTTACTGATGGAGAAGATGATGAGATCTTGATTCGGTTCTCTGCGCCGATTGAAGATACAAGAAGTAAAATTAGGTCAGACGCATCTCACCTATATTTAGGTTTTCAATTTATTTATTTTTTAATATAAAAAATAGAAAAAGAAAATAAATAATGGGAGGGAAACTTAAAAAAAAAAAAAAGAGGGAAGTTTTAGCGGGATGTATTTTTTTGGATTTAGACCACAGTTTCTTGTCAAAATTATATGGCTGCGGTTTTCCTTTGCGGCTTAAAATATCTGCAGTTGCATAACCGTGGCAAGTTGAAGAAAAGGTCACAGTTTCCCACTCCGGATTCAATATTTTATAAAATAAATCTACGATTTGAAAACTCTGGCCAAATCATGTATGTGGCCACAGTTTTTGAGCTGTGGAAAAATTTAGCGTGGCCGTAGGCCATATTTCTAGTAGTGAGATTTTCAAAATTTAAGAAGATATGAGGAGATGAAGGGACTATCATAAAGCATAAAAGTAAAAGCTAACGATAAGAACAATCTAACCAAGTAAGAATCCAACACTTGATGTAACATCCCGATTTTTATTAATATTTTTATTAATTATATTAGTAATTATATTATTTGGTGTTTTAATAATTGCTTATTTATTTAGTTATTATGTGATATAATAATTATTTGAAATATTTAATTGTATGTGTGTTTGTGTTAGTGTTATTTGGGTTTATTAAGTTGTATGAGAGATATAGCTAAATGGGCCTAAGTGATAGAAACATAATGGATGGATTGGTGGGTTAAGCCCAATTGACATAAGTGAGATAGTAAGAGAAGGTTAGGGTTTTAGAGGTTACTATTTTCATTTGGGGGAAAAGATAGGAAGAAGAGAAAAGAGGCAAAAGGGAAGAGAACAATGGTGGAAGAGAAAAGCTAGAAGAAACCTCATTTTCGCAGCAAGTTTCAGCATTGATTCACCTTAGCAAAACGGATGTATCTCTCAATCCAACCGTTGGATCGTCGCGTGGTTTTGTCACAACGTTCCTGACTCATAGAGGTAAGTTCTGACCGGAGCGATTTTGATTTTGAGGATTTTAAGTTCGTCTGATAAGCTGATTTCCGAACTGGTTTTTAGGTGTGTCTCCAAATTATGTTTGAAGGATTTATTTTGGAGAAAAGCTTAGAGCTATGGTGAAAGATTTCATATTTGCCAAGGTAAGGGTGGGGTTCTTTCATGCTAAAGGGTTGTATGATAGTATGTTATAGTGGGTTTAATTATATACTTTGATATCCATGTTCTTCTATGTTGCAATTTTGGGTATTTGATGATTGTTGGAATGTGATGATATAAATGTGATAAGTTGTGTGCAATTGATAATCTATGTGTATTAGATTGTTATGTTTGTTGTGAGTAAACCATTGATAGTGAAATAATGGGTTTTGTTATAGAATTGGAAAATAATGGAATAGAAATATAATAGTTGAATTGAAATTAATATAGTTTAATTATTAATTGGATAGTTAAATTATTAGTTGAATTGATTCCAATAAGTCTATGTGATTGGAATATACTTGAACTTGGACCAATTATTCGATTTATCGGTAAATTACGGTATTTTGAAAAATTGTTTGTAATTGTGTTTTGGCTTGAATATGTATGTTGAGAAATATATATTGTCATGCCAATGATGTTGTTTTGATATTGATTCTTTATGGTTAGTTGGTTAGCATTAATTCTAATGACTAATTGCTTGATGTTGAAAATGTGTGTTCGTGTATAATTGACAAAAATGAGAATTAACATGAGATAGTATGATTACTAATGTTAATTGGATTGTGTGAATCGTAATTGATTAATTGGCCTCTCATATGTGAATGATATGTGTGTGTGTTGTGTACAATTGGTGGATAATTCATAGAGTTGAATTATTGTGATATGTGGAAAGTTAAGATGGTAGAGATGATCTTAATTGCATATATTTGTGAGATTGTACATACATTCATATCATAGTGTGCCTTGAAACATAGGTGGAATTGCTTTGAAACACAAGCGTGGCTTGGATTCTAGAGTGAATCGGAAAGCGGTAAACTATATGTTTACATTTGGTGGCTTTGGTCTTGTCCGGATCTGAAGCGTGGCTAGATTCTATATGAATCGGAAGCGGTGGAACTTTGGGTCCATATTGGGTACCACATGCATAGAGTCACATGTCTTGCATTGAGTTACATTGGAGTTATGTTATGTTTGAATATATGTAATTATGTGATTAGGTGATTGTTATGTGTGCATGAGATGTGATAATTAAATTTGGTGATGTTTGATACATGATTTTGGTGATATATGTAAATGAAACGTATATGAAGAGAATGCAAATATATATATGTATTAATGATATATGTATATATGTGGAATATATGAACCATGTTTTGCCATTGTTGATAGTTGTATTAATTTACGTTGTGATTATGAAGTATATGTTATTATGTGCTTGAATGACATACTTGTAAACTTGAATACATTGTTATAGTTGATAGTTAACATTATTGTTGTGATGCAAATTGCTTATATTGAGAAGTGGTGAATTGTGTATGATTTTATCCTTGCTATATGTATTATCATACTTTCCTTTATAATGTTTGATATCTCACCCCTTCTGCTGATGTTTCCCCTACCATGGGAAATGGGCAGGTACTCAAGTATAGCTGTGGAAGTTTGTAGATTCACCGTGTCTGGTTGGTGTGTCGCTCTGATACGTAGCACTCGGGGGTTGTCTATATTGTTGTTTATATGTTGTTCATGTTTTAGTTGTTGAGTTCCAAATTGGATAATGAGAAGTACTATGATGTTTGAAGTTGTTTCCGATTAAATAAGATGATTTGTTTATAAATTCGAATGTTATGATTCCGCTGCATATTAAAATGAAGTTGGTTTGTCTAAGAGCTGTTATAAGTTGTTTTGTGCTTCTCTGAGATTAAAGTGCTATGTATCTGTTCATGAGTTGTTTATAGGAAGTAAATGTGATATCCCAAATGCATTGGTGATAGTTTTTAAAATACTCTGATTTCTCGCATGATATTTTTGGGTAGAATTTGGGGTGTTACATTAGTGGTATCAGAGCAGGTCGGTCCGTCCGGCCAAGTTGTCGAGTCAATTGAGTTGTGTGACAGTTGAATGATGTTAGTGTTTTATTCCTTAGTACGTGACATGTGTGTGAAACACTGTTGGTACTTGTTCGTTTTGTTGCAGGGTTAGTTTGAGCGAAGTAGGGAAGAAGCTGTGCTTCTTGGATATGTTTCAGTTGTAAGTTATTGGTGCAATATATTTCTTAAGGAGACAGAGCAGGCAGTGTAAAAGTTTATTGGTTTTCGAATTCGAAGGTACCATGGATTTAAGATTTTGGTTGTTTAACAAGTCGGAACGTCTTGGAATAAGGACAATTGTTATAAGATGGAATTTAGGAAGTTGTCATATTCAGCATTATTGGTGGACTGTGAAGTTATTAGTTTAAGTAACCGTTGTGTAGGATGTTGATGTAAGAATAATTATTAAGCGACGAATTACGGTAGACCTTGTCAAGGGATCATTGGCAAGAGATTGGAAAAGTTGTCGAAGTTGTTGGAACGTTCAAGTCGGAGTTAGAAATGCGAAGGGACGAGTATGATTCCAAGAATAAAAAGTGTTGATAGTGGTGTAAAGGAATTATGTTCTAATGTTATCACAAGGTGTGTGTTAGCATGTTCAGATAATTTTGGGAGTTAATGAAGTATGGTACTTTTGGTGACGTAAAGGATTCTATTGCAGTTAAGTAACGATGGTTTACGCTACCATTATGGTTGTCGGCTATCTATTGACAAATTGAGGAACTGATCACTCTTAATCTCTTGTTGATAGTAGACGGAATCGTATTGGAATGAGATAGACTTGTCTTACCAGCTTGATAATATTGGAAGTGAATAAGTCTGTGCAAGATGGTGCGATGTTGTTAAAGTTGTTTGCAACTTTGGATGTTCATGAGGAAATAACGATTGGGGGATTATCGATAGTTGGCGCATTTGCATAAGTGTTTCCTGAATATGTAAGTGATTTACCGTCAGAAAGAAAAGTTGAGTTTTCGATCGATCTAGTTCCTGGAACTAGTCTTGTATCGAGGACTCCATATAGGATGTCTGCTTATGATGTTGAAAGAGTTGAAGAGTCAACTTGAAGATTTGTTTGAGGAGAGGTTGATTCGTTCGAGTGTGTCGTCTAGAGGTGCATATGTTTTTGTTGGTTAAGAAGAAGGAAGGTTTTGCAAGGCTTTATGTTGAAACAAAAAGGACAAGTTGTAGCTTATGCTCCAAAGCAACTTAAGATTCATGAGAGAAATTATCTGACGCAAGATTTTGAGTTATCCGCCGTTGTTTTTGTTTTAAAACTTTGAAGGCAATACTTATTTGGATCGAGATTCGATGTGTATAGTGACTACAAGAGTTTGAAGTATTTGCTTGATCAGAAAGAGTTGAATATGAGACAGAGAAGGTGGTTGGAATTCTTGAAGGACTAGGATTTTGCTTTGAATTATCATCCGGGAAAAGCGAACGTTGTAGCCAATGCATTGAGTAGGAAATAATTGCATATGTCTATGTTGATGATTCAAGAATTGGAATTGTTGGAATAATTTCGAGATTTGAGTTTGGTATGTTGAAGCTTACTTGTGGTATTCTTGATGAGATTAGAGAAGGTCAGAAATCGGATTTGAAATTGGTTGACAAGATGAAATTGATTGATTGAGGATAAGGTGATAATTTTCGGATTGACGAGAACGGTGTCATGAGATGTCGTGATTGAATTTGTATTCCAGATGTTTCGGATTTGAAAAAGAGAATTTTTGGGATGAAGGTCATCAAAGTGGTTGAGTAATTATCCTTGTGCTACTAAGATGTATCAAGACTTGAGAAAGTTATTTTTGTGGCGAGGTATGAAGAAGGATATTGCGGAATTTGTGTATTAGTGTTTGACTTGTCAGAAGTCAAAGATTGAACATCAGAAACCGTCTGGTTTGATGCAACCGTTGTCCATTCCTGAGTGGAAGTGGGATAACATTTCTATGGATTTGTTTTGGGTTTCTCTAGGAAATCGATTAATTGTGAGGCAATTTGGGTCATTGTAGATGGATTGACGAATTTTGCTCACTCTATTCCGATAAGCAGGGATTATCCAATGGAGAGACTTGCAAAGTTGTATTTTGAAAAGATTGTGAGTTGGCATGGTATTCCATCGAGTGTTGTTTCTGATAGAGATCCGAAGTTTACTTCTAGATTTTGGAAAGTTTTGTAGAGTACTTTGATTATTAAGTTGTGTTTGAGTTTTGTTTATCATCCGCAAGCTGATGGTCAAACGGAGAAGACGATTCAGTAACTTGAGGATCTTTTGAGAGCTTGTATTTTGAAGCTTTGTATGGTCGAAGGTGTGGAACGCCTTTGTGTTCGTGTGATTCTGGGGGAGAGTAAGTGTAGTTTTGGAGATGAGATGCTTGTGTCGATGGTATTTTCGAGGACGAAAATATTCTAAGTAGGGGAGAGTTGTAACATCCCGATTTTTATTAATATTTTTATTAATTATATTAGTAATTATATTATTTGGTGTTTTAATAATTGCTTATTTATTTAGTTATTATGTGATATAATAATTATTTGAAATATTTAATTGTATGTGTGTTTGTGTTAGTGTTATTTGGGTTTATTAAGTTGTATGAGAGATATAGCTAAATGGGCCTAAGTGATAGAAACATAATGGATGGATTGGTGGGTTAAGCCCAATTGACATAAGTGAGATAGTAAGAGAAGGTTAGGGTTTTAGAGGTTACTATTTTCATTTGGGGGAAAAGATAGGAAGAAGAGAAAAGAGGCAAAAGGGAAGAGAACAATGGTGGAAGAGAAAAGCTAGAAGAAACCTCATTTTCGCAGCAAGTTTCAGCATTGATTCACCTTAGCAAAACGGATGTATCTCTCAATCCAACCGTTGGATCGTCACGTGGTTTTGTCACAACGTTCCTGACTCATAGAGGTAAGTTCTGACCGGAGCGATTTTGATTTTGAGGATTTTAAGTTCGTCTGATAAGCTGATTTCCGAACTGGTTTTTAGGTGTGTCTCCAAATTATGTTTGAAGGATTTATTTTGGAGAAAAGCTTAGAGCTATGGTGAAAGATTTCATATTTGCCAAGGTAAGGGTGGGGTTCTTTCATGCTAAAGGGTTGTATGATAGTATGTTATAGTGGGTTTAATTATATACTTTGATATCCATGTTCTTCTATGTTGCAATTTTGGGTATTTGATGATTGTTGGAATGTGATGATATAAATGTGATAAGTTGTGTGCAATTGATAATCTATGTGTATTAGATTGTTATGTTTGTTGTGAGTAAACCATTGATAGTGAAATAATGGGTTTTGTTATAGAATTGGAAAATAATGGAATAGAAATATAATAGTTGAATTGAAATTAATATAGTTTAATTATTAATTGGATAGTTAAATTATTAGTTGAATTGATTCCAATAAGTCTATGTGATTGGAATATACTTGAACTTGGACCAATTATTCGATTTATCGGTAAATTACGGTATTTTGAAAAATTGTTTGTAATTGTGTTTTGGCTTGAATATGTATGTTGAGAAATATATATTGTCATGCCAATGATGTTGTTTTGATATTGATTCTTTATGGTTAGTTGGTTAGCATTAATTCTAATGACTAATTGCTTGATGTTGAAAATGTGTGTTCGTGTATAATTGACAAAAATGAGAATTAACATGAGATAGTATGATTACTAATGTTAATTGGATTGTGTGAATCGTAATTGATTAATTGGCCTCTCATATGTGAATGATATGTGTGTGTGTTGTGTACAATTGGTGGATAATTCATAGAGTTGAATTATTGTGATATGTGGAAAGTTAAGATGGTAGAGATGATCTTAATTGCATATATTTGTGAGATTGTACATACATTCATATCATAGTGTGCCTTGAAACATAGGTGGAATTGCTTTGAAACACAAGTGTGGCTTGGATTCTAGAGTGAATCGGAAAGCGGTAAACTATATGTTTACATTTGGTGGCTTTGGTCTTGTCCGGATCTGAAGCGTGGCTAGATTCTATATGAATCGGAAGCGGTGGAACTTTGGGTCCATATTGGGTACCACATGCATAGAGTCACATGTCTTGCATTGAGTTACATTGGAGTTATGTTATGTTTGAATATATGTAATTATGTGATTAGGTGATTGTTATGTGTGCATGAGATGTGATAATTAAATTTGGTGATGTTTGATACATGATTTTGGTGATATATGTAAATGAAACGTATATGATGAGAATGCAAATATATATATGTATTAATGATATATGTATATATGTGGAATATATGAACCATGTTTTGCCATTGTTGATAGTTGTATTAATTTACGTTGTGATTATGAAGTATATGTTATTATGTGCTTGAATGACATACTTGTAAACTTGAATACATTGTTATAGTTGATAGTTAACATTATTGTTGTGATGCAAATTGCTTATATTGAGAAGTGGTGAATTGTGTATGATTTTATCCTTGCTATATGTATTATCATACTTTCCTTTATAATGTTTGATATCTCACCCCTTCTGCTGATGTTTCCCCTACCATGGGAAATGGGCAGGTACTCAAGTATAGCTGTGGAAGTTTGTAGATTCACCGTGTCTGGTTGGTGTGTCGCTCTGATACGTAGCACTCGGGGGTTGTCTATATTGTTGTTTATATGTTGTTCATGTTTTAGTTGTTGAGTTCCAAATTGGATAATGAGAAGTACTATGATGTTTGAAGTTGTTTCCGATTAAATAAGATGATTTGTTTATAAATTCGAATGTTATGATTCCGCTGCATATTAAAATGAAGTTGGTTTGTCTAAGAGCTGTTATAAGTTGTTTTGTGCTTCTCTGAGATTAAAGTGCTATGTATCTGTTCATGAGTTGTTTATAGGAAGTAAATGTGATATCCCAAATGCATTGGTGATAGTTTTTAAAATACTCTGATTTCTCGCATGATATTTTTGGGTAGAATTTGGGGTGTTACACTTGACATAAAGAAATTAATGTAGACTTCCCATCCTTTGGATTTACAAACCAAGCAATCTGAATACCAAGTACCAGATGAAATAAGCCCCAGATGAACATAACATCTCCATATTCATAACTTGTACAGGGTTTTGGAAATGCACCATAAGAACTTGAGACATAATTGGACAGAGTAACAGTTGTATACAGAATAATTCGTAATCATAATGTCTTGGAATTAACCCTCAAGGACTTTATACAGAATATGGAACTCAAATAACCTGCACACTGTTTACGGTGATTTCCGGTAAACAACCGCTAGTCTTCCAAACTATAATAAATATGATTTGGTTACTCGCAGGATCGACTAGATTGATCCTAGGACATAGTCAAACAAAAGGTTTATTGATGTGATTTGGTTCATACCTGTTTGTTTTGATTTCGAGAAATTTATGTTCAAATGACTAATCATTCGAGATAACGCTGGTTATATGAGTTAGTGTAACTTCGACGCATAAATCGTAATAAGAAAGCATGTAAATTGCGAGAATGTAAATTGCAAGAAAATTAACATGCAAGAATATAAGTCGCAAGAAAATAAACTGCAGGAAAGTAATGTGCATAAAATTAAATGACTTCGAAAGTAAAAGTTAAACAAGGAAAGTAAATTGCAGGAAACGAAAAGATATTTGATGAAAGTAAATACACATGTATTCAAATTGGTGGTGTCATACGTACATTTCTCAGCGAACTCTTTCTCTTAACACTTGATACTTGAGCGATATGTGAGTGATTTGTACAAAATGAACACACGAAATCCTATCATTAAGACTCCTATTTATACTAAATTTGACCCTAACGGTCATACAATAATCTAATGCCACGTTATCCATGAGAACTCTGGGGATGCCATCTGTCTATGTGCAGTTTATAGAAATCGTTTCGCAAATCAAACCTTCCCGCTCAAGTCCTTTTCGACATGTGGCTATATAGTTATATTCGAAAATGTTACGGAAACACATTAAGCTCCAGTACTTTATGTAATTTTTCCGCGAAATGTCTAAGTCTTGGCAAAGATATCTTCCGTGTTAGCTTCGATACTTCTCTCCTTCGTTTCAACTTAGACTTTTTCTTGAAGCATGGCCATCAGTAGCCATTTTTTTAAATCTTCGAAGATGGTCATCAGAAACCATCATTCTTCGAACTTAAAACCTTCGAAGATCAACTTCTTAAACAAAATCTCCAGCTAACAAATTGCCCCCAATAAATGCCTGTTTCGACAAACGAGAGAAATGGGCGTTTCTTGCCATGATGGGATTTCGTTTTGTTTTCTTAGAGTCCCGAGACTAATAATTGACGTCATAATCAATTATGACTCTATTTCCAAAACGTCTTGTCGCTTTCAAAAACGTCTCCTCAACAGTTACATTCCCACGTCTTGACCTTACTTTATGATCATTACTCCTATATCCTAGGAATAGAGCTGGTGACTATTCGACCGCCGTTGGATTAAATCAATGCTTGTCGCGTGTCCTTTAGTTTTTACCCAAAAGATTTAAAAGGGTTTCCGTTAAACCTTTAAATACTTAGTCTTTTCCTCTCTTTTCCCATTCAGTTCTATTCCTTCAAACTCTTTTCAGAAAAGACCGTACTTAGTTGCCTCCAAACTTCTTCCTCAAATCTAACATCTTTCAATGGCGTCTTCTTCAAATGCTCTCCAACCAGTTCTGAAGCTTCAGAAACCTATGCAAATGGGGAACCAAGAATACATACCAAATCCGAATACTGCGGAGGAACGCGCCATTTACGCTTCTCAAGTAATCATCCCTTTTGAACTTTCTGAAAAAACTTATGCTTTCATGGGCCCGTTACCAGGAGAAAGTAGTTCATCAAATAAATTCTTTCCTGCGTATTATAAGACTAGGCCTCTGGTTAGCAAGATTAAAATAGACGATGAAGGTAATCCAATCTCAGAGGATTCTAACCCTGCAGAAGGGGCTTCGACTGCGCCTCCCGTAGCCTTAGAGAAAATTAGGTTAGATTACGTAACCAATTTTGTGAAGGTTTTTAGGTCAATCCCTTTAGCAAAAGATCCTGAACTGTACTATTCTTGGTTAGCCAAAGTGGAGAAACAGAAGGCTTCTTTCTGGCAAGAGTTAGGGATTTATGACCTAATTCAATTGTCCAAGTCTGGTTTAGAGTATAACCAAACTATGTTAGTAGCATCAGTCCATTTCTGGGACGCTTCTCACAATACCTTTCACCTTCCATGTGGAATGATTACTCCAACCCTTTTCGATGTAGCTGCCATCACAGGGCTTCGACCGACTAGCGAAACCTTTGATCCTAATGTCTTGGATGTTGATACCATCAACTTCAATGAAGCTACAGTTACTTATACTGCTTTCATCCAGCAATATCATGATTAGGCAAATGCCACAGTCTCTGACGTAGAACATATTGCTTTCCTGGCATTATGGCTTTCGAGGTGTGTTTTCTGCTCCAGGTCCATACAAGTAGCGAAAAGATATCTTTGCATGGCTAATCAGTTACATGATGGTAAGAAACTGAACCTGAGCCAATTGATTATAGGATTTCTTTACGAAAACCTTGGTGAAGCTATAGATCTTGTAAAGAATTACACAACAGGATCTCTCCTTTTTGCTGGTCCCTTCTGGTTATTACAACTGTGGCTTAATGCCACCTTCGAAGCTCACCTCCCATTCCGGGGCGTCGTCAACGAAGAAGTTCCAGAAATCAAAAATCGATCTGTCGAAGGGACTAGATTGGCCTTGTTAACCCCGAAAGAAGAAACTGGGAAACTTCGTGAACATTTCTTAGCATATGTAATGATGTTTGCTAAACATTACCAGTTCAGTTCTTCAATGGCTCCATTTGTACGAAGAGCTGTAGGTCCTAAATGGTTTACTCGAGAGTTTCCTGCAACATCTCCGGACCATCAAACTGAATCTTTGGCTATTTGGGAAGCTTTTCTTACCCCGAGGTTATTCTATCACCGCCTCCGACCTTCCAAAGGTCAATGTATCCTCGTTTGCTATCAGCCAAATCTTGTGTCGAGACAGTTTGGGTTGGTCCAAGTGAAGCCCAAGTGTCTGTATGACAAAAGGAACCACATGTGCTTCCGTACCTTATACCTAACTGAAGATGAATGTGATACGAAGATAGCCAGATATACTGATGTTTTCACCCTTTCTCCTATCTCTTTCGCTCCTGTTTTCTATTCCACTCCAGATTTTCAACAATGGTGGTCAGATTATTATACCACACAAATCTATGATGTCGAAGGCCTTACCCGAGAACTAACTGAAGCTTTTACTGTTGTGCAGGATAAATTCCACAAAGGTACCTCCACTCACATTAAAGAAATCCAAGCTTTTCAAAAGTTCTTTGAAACTATTTACAGGCCTGATGATCTTAGTCGGACCGTTCGCGAAGCTGCTGTTATTTTACTTGAAAATTTTTCTGCAAAACTGGATAAGTTGAAATTGCCCCCGTCTGTTCGACCAGAACTACGTTATGAAGTGGCATTTAAACTTAATCCTCCAAAATTCCCTCCACTACCAAGTGCTGATTTTGGTGTGGCTTTAAGTCCTCCTTTCCCAGACTGGTTCGTGTGTGGGAATGCTCTCAAAATTCTTCAAGAGAGTACCAAAAAACGCGCTGAACGAGTGGTCCCGACTAAGCATACCCTGGATACTTTCAAAGGGCATCTCCATATAGATCTTGAACACGTTCGTGTCTTGACTCCAGTACCCGAAGGTTTGGGTCTAGTTAATCTTTAGACTGACTCTTCTTTCTCTTATCGAGATAATAATTCCAATCTTTGTTACAGCTGTTGCTCACAAGAGAAAGGTTAAAGCAACTGTTGCGCAGAAAGATTCTGAGGCCTCGAAGAGCAATAAGCCAAGTGGGAGCGATTCTATTACGACTGACGCGAAACCCACGGTACACACACATTTCATATTCCAACTTGCATGTCTTACGAATAGCGCTTATTTTTCTCCTTTTCATTTTTCAGAGTTCGAAGCCTCCAATGCCTTTGAAGCGAAAAGTTCTTGCAACTACTACTCCAGACGTTGCTTCAGATGAGGAAGATAAGTCTCCCCCTCGTACCAGGCAAGGGCATAAAAAGAGACAAAAGGGCACCACACCTGTGGGCAAAGGGAAAGGACCTGGGTCTTCGAAGATCACTTCTTCCAGTGATAAGGTGTCTTCTGAAGAATCGCCTTTAAAAACCACTAGTAATGCTCTCGTGATGGAAAGCCACAATTCAAGTCCAGCCACTAATACAGCTAAGGTATCTAGGCTTTACAATATAATCATTTCTATAAATTTTATTTCGAATGATTAAGTTAACGTCACCTTATGATTGCAGGATGATATTGGAATAGCTACTTCTGATTTCAACTCCTTCAACGCTGCCATTCACCTTGGTAATCTTCAAGGTGAGCAAAAGAAGTCTTTTGCTTATGTCGAATGATTCTCTTGCAACTCTTACACCACAATTAACCATATTTGTTCATTTTTGCAGATGTCCCTCAACACACCTCTCATATACTTTCACCAGTCCTTGAAGATGCTCCCCCTCTTGCCACTACCAATACTGTATCCTCTGTTGAAGGAAGCCATTCGACTGATGATTCTCCTCCTACTCGCAAAGACGCAAACATGGGTGAGGAGGACAAATTCTCAGGCGAAGATAATGCAGCTGTACCATCGACTGGGAGCGAGGACACCGTATCTAATCAAGGCGTCGTGGAAGAAACCTCCAAATTGATCGAAACTGACCTCTGTGGAAATTCAAATTTCGAAACTGTAGTTATTCCTGAAACTACTCCAATGCCTGCCCCAGCTGTGGTGGTCGTTTTCTTTACCTCCCCGTTTCACTTGGGAGGACGGCACGCTAAACCCTTCACGCGAAATTTGGAAGGAGAATGCGCCCGTGGTGGGATGAATTTTGTTTCAGTTCTTCCTACGATAACACACGAACTTTCTTATTGGTCCTACGAGTAGGAAAGGGAAAAAAAGATCTCAACTAAACCCTAGGAGTTTGCTAAGTGTGGGGATTTCACCTAGACTAGAAATTCTGGAGTCCGGGAGGTCGGTTATACATAGGGAAGTGTTTAAACACCCTACATATCTGTAGTACTCTACAGGAACCTTCTCTGTGTCATTGTGATTGTGTTTGCTGCTAATGATTGGGAAAGTTTCTCCTTTGTGTTAGGAGAGAGAGAGTTGAATTGATTAAAGAAAGACAGACAGACAGACAAACTGACTATTTTTGGTATTTTATTAGCTCGCTGAGATTCCTTGTGAACCTCATGCCTACATATCCCTAGTGGAAGTCAGAGCTTAATGTAGTTCGGGGAACTAACTAGGGAAATTACTTATTTTTGGTGCCTTGCTTGAAGCTCAAGGTTGAAGCTTGGGAATAAATCTCTGTTTACAGTAAAGAGACATGAAATCATCTTTACAGAGAGGTATTTGTACTATTCTACCACAAACATTTAAAAGAGTGACAGAATAACTGGATTCATTTCATTCAAGAGGGGGACCTTACTTGTGTGTGCAAGTATGCCAGTCAGATGCCTCTTAAATGAAAGAAAGATGCTCGTCCAAATTAGGGAAAGTGTACAAGTCTGGGGATGTGCCAGAGCATGTCTTTCAGAGTCCTAAATGGGAGACTTTGATTGAAATTGAAATTGAAATGTTTGTTTGTTTGAATGTGGTAGAGTAGTAAAAATATCTCTCTATAGAGATAAGCTATGAAAGATTTGACTTTAGCTGGCTTGTATGAGGCCCAAGCTTGAGGCTTTTGGATTAATTAATTAATTATTATTGACTCTGGGAGATGACTCCATTGAGGATTAATTACAGGGTATTTTTGTGTTCTGTACAAAGCCCAGAATTGAGGCTGACTCTACTTAAGGAGACTCTATTTGTGTGCCTTGTACAAAGCCCAAGGTTGTGGCTGATTGCTGAGGATAATTGAATGAATGACTCTATTTTATGTGCCTTGTACAAAGCCCAAGGTTGTGGCTGACTCTAGCTAGGGAAAACATTATTTTCTGCCTTGTACAAAGCCCAAGGTTGTGGCAGACTCTTAAATAAACTGAGTATGGATGACTCTATGGAGAAAAGATCCTAGGTGTTAGGAATCTTTGACACATGAAAATATGGTTTATCTGCCTTGTACAAAGCCCAAGGTTGTGGCTACTGAATGATGAAGAACTCACTGGGGAGACTCTATTATCTGCCTTGTACAATGCCCAAGGTTGAGGCTGACTTTTGACAGGGGAGTTTTATTGTTTGGTACCTTGTACGAAGCCCAAGGTTGAGGCTAACTGTTTTTGTTTGTTTTGACTCTACTGAGTAGATTTTATTTATTAAAAGACTGTTTTTCTTTGGAAGCTAACCCTTTCCAGGGATTTTGACTCAGCTGGTGAATTTGTCTGTTAGAAGACTGGTTTTATCATGTTTTTTGGAGGCTGACCCTTTCCAGGGGTTTTGACTCTTTTGGGGAAATTATCTCATGAGAGAATGAATATTTGGTTTTGAAAGACTGATGTTGGAGGCTAACCCTTTCCAGAGGTTTGTTATTGAAATGATGGATTGATTTGGAAGCTAACCCTTTCCAGGGGTTTTTGTTAAAATAAAGGAATGTTTGGAGGCTAACCCTTTCCAGGGGTTTTTGTTAAAATGAAGGAATGTTTGGAGGCTAACCCTTTCCAGGGGTTTTTGTTAAAATGAAGGAATGTTTGGAGGCTAACCCTTTCCAGGGGTTTGTTATTGAAATGAATGGCCGAAAGATTATCTAGTGGAGACTTCTTGTTTAAAGCCCAAGATGAAGGCTGACACATGCTGAGGAGAAAATAAACATAGATCCTAGACTTTGCTAAGGAAGATTGATGAAGATAAGGGTGACAGAGACTGTCCATGTCTCTCATTCCAAAAGGTGTACTCAATGCAAAATTGAGACAAAACTTAGCTTGTTAAAAGTCTGGTTTAAATTGGAAGAAAACTCACCAGGGTGGGCTAAAAGGTGACTAAAGACCTATTCCTATGTTTATAAGAAACCTGATGGGTCCTTGTATACAAGCTCAAGAGGAAGCTGAAAATGCTTTTAAGAAGCCTGTGGGTCCTTGTACAAAGCCCAAGAGGAGGCTAATCGAGGGTCCTTGTTATAGCACAAGAGAAAGCTATGTAGTTTTGAACTTATTTTGGCTCTAAGCAAATGGGTAAGAGGTTTCACCGGGAATAATTCCTCTTTGGGTGGATGTGTCCTATATTTTTGGATTCTAAGGTTTTTGCCAAGATGTTTCACCGGGAATAATTCATCTTGGGGGTTTGAACTACAGATCTCTAATTAGGAAAGAGCCTTCACCGGGAAGACATTCTCAATCCTAGGTCATATTCCTATAATATATATATAGTTTAACTGTCTTAAGGTTTATACTCAAACGTAGTTCTAAACTAATATATGCACAGTTTATATTTGACAGTAATTTAAATAAAGACTGTAAATTGAAAGCTTGTAAAGCCTAACCTGGATGGAGTGGAGGCCTTTGAAGAAGTATGTACAGAGCCTCAACAGTATTTGGTGGATAACAGTTGAATATATATATATGATAAACAGTTAAGGGTTTTTGAAAACAGAAGAAGTGAAGATGGACAAAGGTCACATAGGTATCTGAAGAGTTTCACCGGGAATAATGCCCTTCAAATACCAGAAGAATGTTTTGAAAACAGAAAGAAGATTTTGAAAATACAGTTTTGAAAACAAGCTAGGAAGAGAAGGTATTTGGGACTTACACTCTATTAGAGGCCCAGTACTTTACAGTACTGGTGCAAAAGCAATTTTGAAAATGATTTGAAATGATATAAGGTTTTGTTGTTTGAAAACCTTAATCATTTGATTTTATCAGAGATTGAAAACAGTTTTGAGAATTTGACAAAAGTCAACTTAATTAAGGTAAAAATAAAGATTTTTTACTTAATTAAGACCTAAACAATTAGGGTTTTATCATAAAATTATTCACACAAATAATTAGGTTAAAACAAAATTAATATATACATTTAAAGTATTTAAGAAAACACTTAAAACATACTATTTTAAACCTAATAAAAATATAAGAAATAAATAATATTTTTATGATTTTTTTTATTATTCACAAAATAGATATATTAAATGACAAGTGTGTGAAAAATGAAGTAAAAATGGATTTATTTGATAGGTTAAATAATTGTGTAAAGTTGATAAAAAATGGAAGAAAAATAGTAGTAAAAATATGGTTTGGTCTCACCAAGGGTTGAACTCACGCCCTCTTGGTTACCAAACAAAACAAATACCAACTGGGCCACGCGCGTGGCCTGCTTAAGGAAGGAGCCCATATGATTATATGTGAAAGCAAGGCATTAAATGAGTTGGAAAAATAAAATGAACAAAAGGTCTGAGGGGGGGATCGAACCCCAGACCTAAGGCAAGGCAAGGCTTTTGGACGCGCGCTGTAACCATTGGGACACTACGATGAATTCGTAGATAACACACCCATCATTCAAAATAAAATAAACTTAAGTCTGGGAAATTCAAAAAATGGCGCCACCATCTTCATCTTCAACCTCAAGCTTCAGATTTTTTGAATTTGCTATCTCCTTCGTTTCTCAACCAAACTTAAAGATGTAAACATGGATTTTGCTCGTTTTTGGACGAGGATTATGACGGTGTCCTTTAATTTCATTTATTCTAAGTGTAACATAAAATTCGCAAGCATGAACACTAAGAACCCTAAAACTGAAATTAAACATGAAATGCTATATATGCATGTTTTGATGCAATTGATTGAGGGCTAATGATCTATGAAGGTGCAGAAACCAACTGGTAACTTCATTTTAAATTTATCATGCGCGAATCATAGAGTTTGAAGCTTTGGAAACTTACCTGAAAAATGAAGATCTGGCTCTGATCAAAGTGTGTTGCAGAGTTGTTGCAACGATCCAGATAGCTTCAGTGATCCTCCTGGAAGGTGTTGAGATGCTTGGCTTGGACTGAAAGTACCTAGAACCTCTTGCTCGACCCCAACTGCAACAGCTCCAAGTGAGAGGTGAAGATGATGATTCCTCACTTACAGAAGTGTTTCAGAGGTCTGAATCACCTCTAAATGACTCCCCTAATGTGTTTGAATACTTAATTCCAAAGGAAGAGCTTTGGTTTGAAGAATCCGAGTCTTCTTGCCAAAGAACCTTTGAAAACCTTAAGTATGGAGAAAGAAGAGAGAAAGCAAGAATTCTGTTGCTTTGGTGTGTTTGATTACTGAGGTATGCTCTCCTATTTATAGGCAAATGACTCAGTACTGATTGAGAGAGTGAGCTTGCTTAGTGAAGCAAGTTTGGTTTCTTAGCCATGAAGAAATTTCAAAGAATATCCAAGTGTGATCATTGCATTTTCGAGCCATCTCCCCCATCCATTGATTCTATCTGATCTTAGGGAACATTTCAGATGCAAAGTGAGCTCTAATTGGTTGGTGAGAAGATTCCTTGGGTGATTCATCAATTTGCCATAAATTCACAAATGTAATCATTACATAATCACATGTTCTTGTTTTAGGAATCTTCCTCAATTATCATGGCATGGTGAAAATGAATGCATGGTATGTTTTCAGATGTGTTATGGGTCGTGTAGCATCCATAATTGAGGTCATGTGCACAAAATTTCAAAGTTCAAAAATGATGCATGACCTATAATTTTACTTCATGAGGCCAACTTTGAACAAGCATAACTCTTAGCTCAAATTGAATTTGGAGAAGGTTGAATACAATTTGGAAAGCCCTAAACACCTACTTCAAATCATTAGTTTATGTCTTCTTCAGAATCATTTGGGAAATTTGTAAAAAATGAGCCCAAAGTTGGATGAAAACTAGGTTAAAACACTTAGAAAATTTTCTAAGTGTTTATGACCTAAAACTTCAAAATTTTCAAAACCCTTAAATGGTTGATCTTTTGAAAAAAGTTCCTTTGTAAGATGTTGTTTTATTTTTCAAGATCTACAACTTTCATGTTGGAAGTTTTTTGAGTTGTGTAGGTGAAATTTTGAGTTCTCACCATGCCCTCAAAAACCCTAATTCCCGACTTTTTGCTCCTTGATGAATTTCTTTGAATTTCTTTGGTCAAATGACTTTGACATCCATATATTGATGATATTGATCTTTGAAAGTCATTTTTTGACCAAAAACCTTAAAAGTCAATGATGATCCCACACAGTTGACTTTTCCTGACAAAGTGAATTTTTGGGCTTTTGTGTAGGAACAAGATCTTTTTTCTCAAATGAATGATGTAAATGGATTATATTGAGGTAGTAGAGACTCTTGAATCATGTCTTGAGTTTTGGATTCATGCCCTGATTAAAAAGTCAACTATCTTGGGGAATTAGGTCAAAAACCCTAATTGTCGACCAGATGAGAATGATGACTGTAGACTTTGAATTGGGGTGTAATGTCCAGTGGATCTTGTCATATGAGTTATTTGAAGATGATTGATGTCTTTGAATGATCCCCTGGGGCTTTTTATGGTTTCCCAAAGGTGATCCCTGATTTTAGTCCTTGATAAGGCTCAAAACCCTAGTCTGTGGATCTGAGTAATTCTGTGTTTAGATGACTGGGTGTCTTAATCAATCATAGGTGAAATAATGAAGCTCTTGAGTCTCATGATTGTGTTAGAGACTAATCCTCCTATTGATTGCTCCTTTGCCTGAGTTTTCTTGTCTTTGAACACCCTCGATTGAATGTCAGGTTGCTCTAGGTACTTGCTTTGACTTGATGAAAATCCTAAAGATATGTCATCTCAGGGGGGTCAAAAATTAGGGTATGACAGATGCCCCTATTTAAGTTTCTTTTATCTGGAGGGAGAGAGATTGAGATCTCGATCTCTCCTGCGTAAAAGAGACTTAAATATCAAAGAATGCCCGAATTTTGGGCGTTCCTGAGATGATAAAATCTTTGCATGATTTGATCCCGTTGTCGCACTTGGCGGGGGATGAGGAGACAAACTCCCGTAGAAATACTTGATGTGGATTCTGGAGAATGGATGGCAATGTAGGATGCGCGATCCATCTTCTTTAACTAAGTGTTGATACTTAGAAAAAGGTAAACAACCTCCTCTCGTTCCGGATGTCCAAATATCGAAACTGGCCTCAGTTGCGCTTGGACAATATCTCAGATAAAGAGAAAAGCTCCAAAGGTTTGTTTCCTCATCAAACTTCTCATCAGCACTTGGAGACTAGACGCCATTTGATGGTAGTAAAGAAACTTCAAAGGTTTGTTTCCTCGTCAAACTTCTTATCAGCGCTTGGAGATAAGATGCCATTTGACGGCGGTAGAGAAACTTCAAAGGTTTGTTTCCTCGTCAAACTTCTTATTAGCGCTTGGAGATAAGATGCCATTTGACGGCTGTAGAGAAACTTCAAAGGTTTGTTTCCTCGTCAAACTTCTTATCAGCGCTTGGAGATAAGATGCCATTTGACGGCTGTAGAGAAACTCCACCATCTTCCCTTTTGACTTGACGTCTTTGAAAGAATGTCATATGGCCTCATGATCTTTTGAGGGGCTAATGACTCTGTTTGAAGGCGGACGAATTGTTTTCGGGGTGAAAACTGCCATTCGTCAACTGATGCCTGGGGAATCAACGAACTGTTTTCCTAAGAGGAAAACTGCCATTCATCGACTCTGTGGGGAGTTAAACATCCCAGAAACAGACAAACTGTTCGAAGGAACTGCCATTTGTCGACCTCTTGAGTATTTAACAGACAAACTGTCTTTTCTTGGGAAAAGACTGCCATTTGCCAATTGCTAGGGGAGTAAACTGTCTTCTACTGGGAGAGACTGCCATTTGTCGACCCTGCCATGAAAGAAAGTGAGCAAACTGTCTTCTGCTGAAAGAGACTGCCATTTGCTGACTTTGTTAGGATAGAAAGTGAGCAAACTGTCTTCTGATGAAAGAGACTGCCATTTGCTGACTCTGTTGCGATAGAAAGTGAGCAAACTGTCTTCTGCTGAAAGAGACTGCCATTTGTTGACTTTGTTGGGGAATCTGAACTATCTTCTGGACGAAGACTATCATTCGCTGACTCCGCTGGGGAATCATTTGTCGATCTGCTGGGAGATTCTGAATTTCTCTTTGATGAAGAATGGCACCTCTTGACCTTGCTGGGGAAATACCAAACCTGTAGGGAATTCCAAAATGTGAAGCAGACTATCTTATCTGAAGAAGACTGTCGAATGTCGCTCTGCAGGAGATTCTCGGCTGAGGAATTCCAAAAGTGAACAAACTATCTCTTTGAGGGAGACTACCATCTGTTGACTTGCTTGGTGAGATCCTTGTGTATGAACTGTTGTTTCGAAGGAAAAAAAAAAGTTTCTCCGGAACTTGCAGGGGAAACTTGAGTTCATGCCTAAATGACTTAGGCATTCACAGGATCAAAGCCTGATTCGGCTATGCAATTATGATGTAATGTATGCATGAATATTATGATAAAATGATAAAATGTAAAGTGAATGTGAATAGAATTGTCGCGGATGGAAAATCCTAAGATACGACTTGAATTCTTGTTGATCAGAAGATGTCCTCTTCTTGTAGTTCGAACTCTGTTGGGAATATCTGGTTATCAGTTGTCCGCTGTCCGAAATGAGTAATATGAATTGAAGTAAAGATCCGTCATCGGGAGATGTTCGCAAAGCGACCTCATGGGGAAATTTTTATTCCCGGAGTCTCAACCGTTCTCGGAGCAACTGTTTTCATTCTTCCTATTGTTTGTAAACCTCAGAAAGAAATTTCACCTTTATTTTTGCAAGTAAATTCATTTTATTTTATGAAAACAATTGTTTCAAGAAAATGACTGTTTAAACTTAAAATGTATTTCAAGAAACTGAATAAGACTAGATTGCAAAGAAAAGCACAAGGCTCAAATTATTATATATGGAATGGTAATCAGCCAAATGCTTGATTCCATGGAGTATTTACAAAGTTGGAAATTGGTAATTTTTCGGGAAAAGGGCTACGATGAAACGTGACGACCGTTATCTTTCCCTTCCACTCCGAGTTGCGCTGTATTCGTGCTTCGTAGAAGATGACCTACTGTTGATGAATACTCCGCTATGGATTTTGAATGATCAAGTTTGTCCTGAACACAGTTACTTGCCATATATCCCTAACTTTTGCGTAAACTACCCCTTTCGGGTTTTACGTCTACCGGGATTGATTAATATATTTTTTATGTCTCTAATTTTTGCCTGAATCGCCCTTTCGGGTTTTCGATTCACCGAGACGCTCTTTTTTGCCTAAGTCGCTCTTTGCGAGTTTTCAACTTAGCGAGCTGTTCTTTTGTTTATTTAGGAGAAGTATTTCTTGACTGCGTCGACGTTCACAGGACGGGTGAATTCTTCTCCATCCATAGTCGTGAGTATTAAGGCTCCTCCTGAGAAAGCTCTCTTGACCACGTAGGGGCCGTCATAATTGGGAGTCCATTTCCCTCTCGAATGTGTGAGAAAAGATTGAATCTTTTTGAGTACAAGGTCGCCTTCTTTGATTGTGCGAGGTCGAACCTTTTTGTCGAAAGCTTTCTTCATTCTTTGTTGATATAGCTGTCCGTGGCATAAAGCTGTCATGCGCTTTTCTTCGATTAAGTTCAATTCATCGAATCTGCTTTGACACCACTCGGCTTCTGTTAATTTTGCCTCCATCAAAACTCTCATTGATAGAATCTCAACCTCTATAGGTAGGACTGCCTCCATGCCATATACAAGGGAGAAAGGAGTTGCTCCAGTCGAAGTACGTACTGATGTACGGTAACCATGAAGAGCATACGGGAGCATTTCATGCCAATCTTTGTAAGTGATGACCATCTTCTGAATGATTTTCTTGATGTTTTTGTTAGCTGCTTCTACAGCTCCATTCATCTTTGGTCTGTAAGGAGATGAGTTGTGATGTTCGATCTTGAATTCTTCACAAAGCTCCTTCATCATTTTGTTATTCAAATTTGACCCATTGTCAGTGATTATCTTGCTAGGAACGCCGTAGCGACAGATGATGTGATTCTTGATAAACCTGACGACAAATTGTCTTGTAACGTTTGCATATGAAGCTGCTTCAACCCATTTGGTGAAATAGTCTATGGCTACCAAGATGAAGCGATGTCCGTTGGACGCTTTTGGTTCGATCATCCAATCATGTCGATTCCCCACATGGAGAAAGGCCAAGGGGAAGAGAGTATGTTGAGAAGAGATGGTGGCACATGAATTCTATCGGCGTAGATCTGACATTTGTGACACCTCTTTGCGTACTGGTAGCAATCTGACTCCATCGTCAGCCAATAATATCCTGCTCTCAGTATTTTCCTTGTCATGGTGTGTCCATTGGTGTGAGTACCAAAGGAACCTTCATGTATTTCTCTCATGAGTATTTCTGCTTCTTTTCTGTCAACGAATCTGAGCAGAACCATGTCGAAGTTTCTCTTGTACAGAACATCTTCATTCAAGAAGAATCTACAAGCTAACTTTCTCAAAGTCTTTCTATCTTTCTTTGACGCCCCGAGAGGGTACTCTTGCTTTTGAAGATAGTTCTTGATGTCGTGATACCATGGTTTGTCGTCGATGATTGCTTCTACTGTGAACACATGAGCGGGCCTATCCAGGCGCATAACATCGATCCGAGGAATGTCATTCCAATGATTTATCCTAATCATGGAAGAGAGTGTGGCTAATGCATCAGCCAAGTTGTTTTCTTCACGAGGAATGTGATGAAAATCTACCCTGTCGAAGAATGGTAATAATCTTCTCACGTAGTCTTTGTAAGGAATTAGCCCTGGTTGGCGTGTTTCCCATTCTCCTTTGATTTGATTGATGACCAAAGCAGAATCTCCGTATACATCCAAGTGTTTGATTCTTAGATCCACGGCTTCTTCGAGACCCATGATGCAAGCTTCATATTCGGCCTCATTGTTTGTGCATTTGAAAGTTAATCTGGCAGTAAATGGAATATGGGTACCCTGAGGTGTAACAATGATTGCCCCAATTCTTCGTCCATAAGTATTAACAGCTCCGTCAAAGATTAAGCCCCGCTGGGATCCTATCTCAGGTCCTTCGTCTGGTAGTGGCTCGTCGTAATCTTTCATCTTGAGGTACATGACGTCCTCGTCCGGAAAGTCGAAACTGGTTGATTCATGACCATTGAGTGGGTGGTGAGCCAGGTGCTCAGCTAGAATGCTTCCTTTCACAGCTTTCTGTGCGGGATACTCAATGTCATATTCTGATAACAACATCTGCCAACGGGCAATTCTCCCGGTTAAGGCTGGCTTCTCAAAGATGTACTTGATTGGATCCATATGAGAGATCAAACAAGTAGTATGTCGAATCATGTACTGGCGGAGACGCTTGGCAGCCCAGGCCAAAGCACAACACGTCTTCTCGAGCATGGAGTAGCGGGATTCACAGTCAGTGAATTTCTTGCTCAGGTAGTAAATGGCATGCTCTTTTCTCTTTGTCTCGTCTTGCTGTCCAAGGACACAACCCATGGAGTCTTCTAAGACGGTTAAGTACATTATCAAAGGTCTTCCTTCCACTGGAGGAGACAATATGGGTGGTTCGAGCAGATATTCCTTAATGCTGTCGAACGCTTTCTGACAATCGTCTGTCCAGACGCAACTTTGATTTTTCCGCAGAAGTTTGAAAATAGGAGCGCAAGTTGCAGTCATGAGATATATGAATCTCGAGATGTAATTCAGACGTCCAAGAAATCCTCTAACTTGTTTCTCGGTTCTGGGTGAAGGCATTTCTTGAATCGCCTTGACTTTGTCTGGATCTACTTCAATTCCTCGTTTGCTGACAATGAAACCAAGGAGTTTTCTTGAATAGACACCGAAGGTGCACTTGTTGGGATTCAGGCGAAGCTGAAACTTCCGTAAGCGTTGAAATAACTTTGTCAGATTCTGTATGTGATCTTCTTCATTTTCTGATTTGGCAATCATGTCGTCCACATAGACTTCCACTTCCTTATGCATCATGTCGTGGAAAAGCGTAGTCATGGCCCTTTGATAAGTTGCCCCTGTGTTCTTTAGTCCAAAAGGCATAACACGGTAGCAGAACGTGCCCCAGGGGGTGATGAAAGCTGTTTTTTCCATGTCTTCAGGTGCCATTTTGATTTGGTTGTATCCTGAAAATCCGTCCATGAATGAGAAAACTTTGGATTTTGCTGTACTGTCTACCAACATATCAATATGTGGTAAAGGAAAATCATCCTTAGGGCTAGCTTTGTTCAAATCTCTGTAGTCGACGCACATGCGTACTTTTCCGTCTTTCTTAGGAACGGGAACAATGTTAGCTAACCACTAAGGGTATTCTGAAGTGACGAGGAAACCTGCGTTGATTTGCTTTTGAACTTCCTCTTTGATTTTCATGGCCATCTCCGGATGAGTTCTTCTCAATTTTTGCTTGACCGGAGGGCATTCTGCTTTTAATGGCAAGTGATGCTCCACTATACTGGTATCCAACCCTGGCATATCTTGATAAGACCAAGCGAAGACATCTGAGAATTCTTTGAGCAGCTGTATCAAACTCTCTCTGATCTCTGAACTGAGCGAAGCTCCAATCTTAACCTCTTTTTTGTTTCCATCGGAACCAAGGTTAATGATCTCTAGAGGCTCATTGTATGGCTGAATGGCCTCTTCCTTTTGTTGAAGTAACCGTGAAATTTCCTTTGATATTTCTTCGTCTTCTTCTTCCTCTGCCTCGAATACAGGAAACTCAAAGCTTGGAGAAGTCATACGGTCGCACGTTTCAACGGGGTATTTTATGATTAATCTGCATATGTGTGATAAGTTTTATTTAGACAACGAGGGAAGACTCGGTGTATGCAGTTAATGGAATATTTGATGTTTTTTAAGGGTGTTTTTTAGGATTACCAATTTCCGAAAAAAGAAAAGGGAAAACTAAACGAAGGAACAGAATGACATTTTTATTTATTGACAGTCATTTCTTGAAACAAAGACCCTATAAAACAAAACTCTATTGCTTTGGGCGAAGCAAAGAGGGACATTTTCCTAAGAAATAGTAAAATGCAAAGCCCTATGAAACATCTCTTCACCCTGGGCTATGGTGAGAGGACAAAATAACGGTGAAAGTTCCTACTTAGGAGTGCGAACAACAGTTGAAACTTCAACAGCTGTCCAGTAGTGGCGAACCCCATTGTGCACTAAGTAATCTGGAACCTTAGGCTTAAGCTGGCCTGTGGTAGGTCTTGATTTACCAACCACTGTCTTTGCAACACTCAGACGATCTTCTTCTACTTCAGCAGACTGAGCGGTGTGAGCATACCCATTTCCAAGTGGAGTATGTCGGTTTTTCTTTTGAGGAAACTTCCAATCTTCTGAATGGAGAGACTCGTTGTCGGAGACACTTTCGAGATCATCCTCTTCTGTATTTTGGTCTTGCTCTTCTCCCAAGATGGCATTGACTAGATATGTGAACTCTAGATCCGTAGCCTCGGAAGGTGACTTGGGGATATAATCCTCAATTATGACTTCACCAGATACTGATGACGAATAGCAAGGGTTATACATCTCTTTTGGCTGAGAGAGGTACTCAAAATCACTGTTCCATCCAGTTGGAACAATATCTTCAAGAGAGATTCTTGAACTTTCAGGAGCGGAGTATTTCACCATGTAGTCGAATTTTCCGCTTGGTTCTCCTAATGTATCCCAAGTCTCTTCGGGGATAGGAGGAACTTCTTCTGATGAACCATGACTTCTGGTGGTGAAGCTGTCAGTAACTTCATCACTGCTTGGTTGAGTCTTACTTTCAGATCCCTTAGTCGGATAACAGCAAGGTGAATCAGACTCTGGTAGGGAGATGTATCCTTCTTTGTTAAGATAGGATAACCATTCCTCTTCATCAGTGTTTTCCGTACCGATGGTATTGACTGTTTGTTGAACAGGTTGAAGAAAACCTCCGCTGTGGAAAGTTTCTTGAATTGGAAGAACTACCTCAATTCCTGGAATAGTCTTTGATGATGTTGGAAAGAATCCAACTCCCGTTCTGTTCTTGTTGTTGGTAGGAATATTAATGTGCCCCCAACCATTGGTAGTACCATCCTTTACAACTTGGATTGCATCTTTGTATGAAGAGATAGACGCTGCTTTCTCCTTTCCTTTGTCCAAAGAAAGTGCTTGGAATTTAGTTCCAACAACTTCTTTTGGTTCTATGTCGGAGAATGATGACAGGTTGCTGACGATCAGAGCTCGTTCTCCACATACGGTTACCAATTTGTCATTTCTTATGAACTTCAGTTTTTGATGAAGTGTTGAAGTAATTGCCCCAGCCTCATGAATCCATGGGCGACCTAGCAAACAACTGTATTGTGCTGGAATGTCCATAACCTGGAAAGTGATTTTGAACGTCTGAGGTCCAATAGTTATGGGAAGATCCACTTCTCCGAAAACTGACTTTCTTGATCCATCAAATGCTTTGACGACGACATGACTTTTTCTTAGAGGGTAATCTTCGAAAGATAATCTTGAAAATGTTGATTTTGGCATGACGTTGAGAGAGGATCCGTTGTCTATTAGGACTCCTGTGAGTGTATTACCCATGCAGCCAACTGAGATGTGAAGTGGAAGATTGTGGTCCACTCCTTCTTCAGGAAGATCTTCGTCACAGAAACTTAAGCTAGTTCCCACGGAGATGTTGGCAACGATGTTGTTGAATTGGCTTATTGTAACGCCAGGTTCTACGAAAGCTTGTTCCAAAACTTTCTGTAGAGCTTCCCTATGAGCTTCAGAACTTAATAGTAGGGAGAGAACAGATATCCTAGACGGAGTATGTAGTAATTGGTCTACAATGTTGTATTCACTCCTCTGGATTAACTTCAAGATCTCATCATTTTCTTTCGCTTGAACAGCATTGGTCGGATGATTGTCTTGCCTATGTGGTACTTCCTCCGAAGGTTTCTCCACATTTTCTGTTGTTCTGTTGAAGACTCGTCCACTTCTGGTGACTCGACTAACATCAGCAATGTTGACAACAGACGGTAATGGTATTTCCTTACCATTTTCAATGAATGTAGCGTTGTACTTGTATGGTATAGCCTTGCTGGACTCATACGGTACAGGACCTGGTAAGTAGATGACTAATGGAGCAATTGATGTCTTCCTGCTATCATACTTAACTTGCATTGGTTCAACTTGATTAATTTGAGGAGATACGGTAAAGACTTCGTCATCTTCTCTGTTGGCAAGAACAGTAATGGTATCAATCAGCTTTTGAATGTCGTTGCGAACACGCAAACATCCTTGAGAATTTCTTCGACAAATTCTGCATCAACTGTAAGCGTGGAAATCTGTTCCAAAGTAGGCAAGTCCATTTAAAGTTTTGTGGAACCTGACTACCGATCCTTCAAGATCTTCGACTTTGTAGATTTTGTATTCTCCTGGACATCCTTGAACCATGTTGACGTCATGTTCAGTCCTGACTCGGATATGTTGAATCCATCCTAAGTCCATTTGTTCTTGCAATGCAGCTTGAACTACGGCACATCCTTGATTATTCTTTGGACAAATTTCACATGTGAAGTAGTTGTGAGGTGGTACATGGCCGTACCCAGCTTGTTTAGCGTGCATCTTGACAAGATTTTCCCCTATCTGACGAATGTCGTAGATTTGAATGACATTGGGGTGTTGATCTATCAAATTTACTGAAGCTTCTTTATGCTGCGGCAAAGGATTTGCTTGGACGTTTGGATTAGTATCTTTGAAGGATAGCATTCTGCTCTTCACTAATCGTTGGACGTCAATCTTGAAAGAGAAACAGTTCTCAATATTGTGACCTGGTGCCCCCTGATGATAGGGACAAGATTGGTCAGCCTTATACCATGGTGAGGAACTGTTTGTAGGATTTGGAGGACTCCTTGTCTGAATGAGTCCTTTTGCCAGTAATGTTGGAAACAATTCTGCATACGGCATTGGTACGGGGTCAAAGGCAGGATACCTTGGAGCCCGATTGTTGTAATTTGGAGGTCGAACCTGCTGCTGAGGTTGCTGCGACCTTTGTTGAATTTGTTGTTGCGAAACCTGAGGTTGATAAGCTGGCGCTGAGTTAACAACCGGAGTTATTGTATCAACTTGAGGTTGAAATTTCTTCTTGATTTTGTGCAAGACATTGCTGACATCTTGATCCTTTTTCTTCTGGAAAGAACTTCCATACTTCCTTGGACCAATAGAAGATTATGGTTCTTTGTTCAAGCGTCCTTCTCGAACTGCTTCTTCTAAACGCACACCCATGTTTAACATCTCGGTAAAGTCACTTGGTGCACTTGCAACCATTCGTCCGTAGTAAAATGGACTTAAAGTTTTGAGATAGATTTTTGTCATTTCTTTCTCTTCAAGTGGTGGACAAATTTGAGCAGCAACTTCACGCCATCTCTGAGCGTATTCCTTGAAGCTTTCTCTATCCTTTTGAGTCATGGCCCGGAGTTGATCTCTGTCGGGAGCCATATCCAGATTGTACTTATACTGTTTGACGAAGGCCTCTCCGAGGTCTCGAAAAGTATGAATCTCTGAACTGTCCAAGTTCATGTACCATTTGAGTGCAGCACCAGTCAGGCTGTCTTGAAAATAATGAATGAGCAATTGTTGATTATCAGTCTGAGTTGACATTCTTCGAGCGTACATCACAAGATGACTTTGTGGGCATGAATTCCCTTTATACTTCTCGAATTCTGGTACTTTGAATTTGTGAGGAATCTTAACATTTGGAACTAGACAGAGGTCTGCAGCATTCTTTCCAAATAGATCTTGTCCTCGGAGGGTCTTGAGTTCCTTCTGCATTTGCAGAAACTGTTCCTGGAACTCGTCCAATCTTTCATACACGCCAGCATCCTCGCTTGGGGCGTGATGATATACTTGTCCGCCCTGCGGGGGAAAAGTATGCATAATGGGCTGTGGAGAAGCCATGACAGCAGATCTTGGAATCTCAGCATTCTGTTGTGTGAAACCCATTGCCGTTGCTCTTGGAACTTCAATTTCCAGAGGTTTGTAACCCTCCGGTGGACGCATATCCATGGTGACTTTTGGAGCTTCAGAAGCTGGAGGTATGTACCCTTCTGGAGTAAAGTTATACGGCATGCCCCAAGGTCGATCAGGCGGCATGGTATACTGAGGAATAGGAGTAGAAACAATCTCGGAAACCACAGTCCTTTGTGGTTCTTCTGGCGTTGGTCGATTCTGCGCAACTACCAGGGCTTCTACCATACTATTGAGTCTTTCAACAGTACCTTTGAGAGTATTAATCTCTTCTCTGAGTTCTTCATTCTCTTGCTCAAAGTCTTCCATTCTTTTCTTGCGAATTCAACGAGTGTTGTATGGATGAGACAGCTTGAAAGTCTTGGTTCACCTCCTTCTCCTCCTCTCTTTCTGGAGAAAGGAAAGTGACTATTAGATCCGCGACAATTCTCGTGTCAGTGCGTACAACTAAAGCGATGTATGATATGCAATTAAGTTAATATTTTTCAAGGAAACACCATAATTACGTTATGAAACATCAAAACTTTATTAATTAAGCGAAAACGCTGTTTTTACACACTTTGAAAAGGGAAATACAGAGAAACTGAGAGAAAGGACTCTAAAACTTTGACGAAGAGCCGACTTCACGTTCTAACATCTTCTTCTGTTTCTTGAGTTGAGCATTCTCTGACGTGAGCTGATCGATGATCCAGGAAGCAGGAGGGATATGATGAGAAAGTGATGATTGTGTCACTTGTCGATCGAGTACTTCAAGTAACTCATCCTTCCTTCTTAGGATGTTCTGAATCTCAACATTTTCCGTGTTGACGATTCGATACTTGTTCCTCCAAGCATTCCTTTCTTGGCATACTTTGTTTAATGCCGCTTGCAGTTTTTCAACATCGGTGGGGAAAAGGTAAATTGGTTCCCTTAGGGGAATAGGTTCTTGATGTTGATATGGCATCCTGAGCTTGAATGCTCTGACGCGTACCCGTTGAAGGTAAGGATCCAAGGAGATGCAAAGATGTTTTCCTAACAATCTTCTCCCTTTGCTGTGAACAAGACGCCAGGCTTGAACAATTTCCTTCTTCAGCATGTTGCCATGATCGTCGATGTTCTTGAAGAACAGACCCTCCAATTGGATGTTACTTGGTATATTTTTCATGGGATAGCCGTATTGACGACGGGCTAAAGCTGGATTGTAACTGATTCCTCCCTTAGTTCCAATAAGGGGTACGTTGGGAAAATTTCCGCAACTGAAGATGATCTTGGTTTCGTCGTTGTCAGGACTACACCAATCAATGTCTGTATGAGTGAGAGACATGATTTTCTGCGACCAGTAAAGGCCATCCCTTATGTTCCAGAAAGTGCTAGACTTTGGCAGGTGTGAAACGAACCATTTGTATAACAACGGTACGCAGCATGTGATTAATCCTCCTCGCTGCAGGTTTCTTGAATGCACAGAGTGATAAGCATCCGCCAGCAAGGTTGGAACCGGATTTCCAATTAAGAAGATCTTAATTGCGTCGATGTCGACGAAATCGTTAATGTTAGGGAACAAAAACAATCCGTAGATAAGCAAAGCCAAGACTTCCTCAAAAGCACTCATATCTTGGATGCTGACGAAGTACCGTGCTTGATCAAACAGGAATTTGGAGGGAAATCCTTGAATTCCTCCTCTACTCACCATATGAGTTCTGATGTCGACTACGTTCAAAGGAGTAGTTGCAGCAATGATAATGTCGTCAGGATTCTTTTCCAAACCGGAGTACGGATCTTGCGCGTACACGGGTATTCCAATCAGACGAGAGTACTCCTCCAACGTAGGCATGAGCTGATAATCTGGAAAGGTGAAGCAGTGATACGTTGGATCGTAAAATTGTACCAAGGTGGGAAGGATCCCATCCACCATGTTGGTATTGAGCAAAGGCAGAAGTTTTCCATACTTCTCCTTGAAAGCCTGGGGGTTGACCACCAGTTTTCCGAGCTTTCCCAGTTCCTCGACCTGGGGAATCTTGAAGGTGTATTTCCTAGCTCTCTTTCTCCCATAATCCATGGTATAGATCCTTAAGTCCTTTCTCCGTTTCTCTCTTTCTCTGAAGTTCAAAACGTTCGTTATTTAGTTTCCTTGAAAAACGACTCGAAAAAGACTCTTTTTGTTTTTAGTTGTTTATTAATGAATGATGCATGAATGCATGAATGCACACACAAGAGTTTTAAACAAACATGGCGTTGAAGGGTATAGTGGTCATGAAGTCCAAACGCAATCCCCGCCCCAATGGTAAACTAAGGTTAAGGATTTTTGTACCTGTAGAACGGGTTCTAGGGGTCTCAGAGTTTTTGCTCAACCTTAAAGATACGTTGATTGGTATCTATAAGAGAGTTTCCTCTGAGTGTAGTATCTGCGTGACAATTACTTTCGTAATCACCGCTCTACGTCCTAAAAAAGGCTTTAAGTGGGGTTAATGTGTTTCTAGGTCCTCCTGGTACAAATCAGTCTCGGAATGCAGTGGCGCAGTTAATCACAACCAGCCAGGCAAATCCCAAGAGTAGACTTGGAAACCAAGATTAGAGGGCCTTCACCGGGAAGACATCCTCCATCCTATCTTATGTTGCACTCAAATCCGGGTATAAGATTTCTCACCACAAGGGGGAATCAAGCCCTTTCCCGATACAGAATAAACAAAATAAACAAATATAAATGCAACAAACACATGAAATGACACAGAGGTTAGGCAGGACCTCTCTTTTTTTAGGGGGAATTTGGCATCCCTAATTCCTCATTGGGGCTGGACCAGCAACAGGTCAACCATTGGTTTGGATGAAAAACCAAGGTTTTTAACACTTATATCCCCAGTAGAGTCGCCATTTTTCTGTGGTGGTCGTTTTCTTTACCTCCCCGTTTCACTTGGGAGGACGGCACGCTAAACCCTTCACGCGAAATTTGGAAGGAGAATGCGCCCGTGGTGGGATGAATTTTGTTTCAGTTCTTCCTACGATAACACACGAACTTTCTTATTGGTCCTACGAGTAGGAAAGGGAAAAAAAGATCTCAACTAAACCCTAGGAGTTTGCTAAGTGTGGGGATTTCACCTAGACTAGAAATTCTGGAGTCCGGGAGGTCGGTTATACATAGGGAAGTGTTTAAACACCCTACATATCTGTAGTACTCTACAGGAACCTTCTCTGTGTCATTGTGATTGTGTTTGCTGCTAATGATTGGGAAAGTTTCTCCTTTGTGTTAGGAGAGAGAGTTGAATTGATTAAAGAAAGACAGACAGACAGACAAACTGACTATTTTTGGTATTTTATTAGCTCGCTGAGATTCCTTGTGAACCTCATGCCTACATATCCCTAGTGGAAGTCAGAGCTTAATGTAGTTCGGGGAACTAACTAGGGAAATTACTTATTTTTGGTGCCTTGCTTGAAGCTCAAGGTTGAAGCTTGGAAATAAATCTCTGTTTACAGTAAAGAGACATGAAATCATCTTTACAGAGAGGTATTTGTACTATTCTACCACAAACATTTAAAAGAGTGACAGAATAACTGGATTCATTTCATTCAAGAGGGGGACCTTACTTGTGTGTGCAAGTATGCCAGTCAGATGCCTCTTAAATGAAAGAAAGATGCTCGTCCAAATTAGGGAAAGTGTACAAGTTTGGGGATGTGCCAGAGCATGTCTTTCAGAGTCCTAAATGGGAGACTTTGATTGAAATTGAAATTGAAATGTTTGTTTGTTTGAATGTGGTAGAGTAGTAAAAATATCTCTCTATAGAGATAAGCTATGAAAGATTTGACTTTAGCTGGCTTGTATGAGGCCCAAGCTTGAGGCTTTTGGATTAATTAATTAATTATTATTGACTCTGGGAGATGACTCCATTGAGGATTAATTACAGGGTATTTTTGTGTTCTGTACAAAGCCCAGAATTGAGGCTGACTCTACTTAGGGAGACTCTATTTGTGTGCCTTGTACAAAGCCCAAGGTTGTGGCTGATTGCTGAGGGAGACTTTATCATGTTTTTTGGAGGCTGACCCTTTCCAGGGGTTTTGACTCTTTTGGGGAAATTATCTCCTGAGAGAATGAATATTTGGTTTTGAAAGACTGATGTTGGAGGCTAACCCTTTCCAGAGGTTTGTTATTGAAATGATGGATTGATTTGGAAGCTAACCCTTTCCAGGGGTTTTTGTTAAAATAAAGGAATGTTTGGAGGCTAACCCTTTCCAGGGGTTTTTGTTAAAATGAAGGAATGTTTGGAGGCTAACCCTTTCCAGGGGTTTTTGTTAAAATGAAGGAATGTTTGGAGGCTAACCCTTTCCAGGGGTTTGTTATTGAAATGAATGGCAGAAAGATTATCTAGTGATGACTTCTTGTTTAAAGCCCAAGATGAAGGTTGACACATGCTGAGGAGAAAATAAACATAGATCCTAGACTCTGCTAAGGAAGATTGATGAAGATAAGGGTGACAGAGACTGTCCATGTCTCTCATTCCAAAAGGTGTACTCAATGCAAAATTGAGACAAAACTTAGCTTATTAAAAGTCTGGTTTAAATTGGAAGAAAACTCACCAGGGTAGGCTAAAAGGTGACTAAAGACCTATTCCTATGTTTATAAGAAACCTGATGGGTCCTTGTATACAAGCTCAAGAGGAAGCTGGAAATGCTTTTAAGAAGCCTGTGGGTCCTTGTACAAAGCCCAAGAGGAGGCTAATCGAGGGTCCTTGTTATAGCACAAGAGAAAGCTATGTAGTTTTGAACTTATTTTGGCTCTAAGCAAATGGGTAAGAGGTTTCACCGGGAATAATTCCTCTTTGGGTGGATGTGTCCTATATTTTTGGATTCTAAGGCTTTTGCCAAGATGTTTCACCGGGAATAATTCATCTTGGGGGTTTGAACTACAGATCTCTAATTAGGAAAGAGCCTTCACCGGGAAGACATTCTCAATCCTAGGTCATATTCCTATAATATATATATAGTTTAACTGTCTTAAGGTTTATACTCAAACGTAGTTCTAAACTAATATATGCACAGTTTATATTTGACAGTAATTTAAATAAAGACTGTAAATTGAAAGCTTGTAAAGCCTAACCTGGATGGAGTGGAGGCCTTTGAAGAAGTATGTACAGAGCCTCAACAGTATTTGGTGGATAACAGTTGAATATATATGATAAACAGTTAAGGGTTTTTGAAAACAGAAGAAGTGAAGATGGACAAAGGTCACATAGGTATCTGAAGAGTTTCACCGGGAATAATGCCCTTCAAATACCAGAAGAATGTTTTGAAAACAGAAAGAAGATTTTGAAAATACAGTTTTGAAAACAAGCTAAGAAGAGAAGGTGTTTGGGACTTACACTCTATTAGAGGTCCAGTACTTTACAGTACTGGTGCAAAAGCAATTTTGAAAATGATTTGAAATGATATAAGGTTTTGTTGTTTGAAAACCTTAATCATTTGATTTTATCAGAGATTGAAAACAGTTTTGAGAATTTGACAAAAGTCAACTTAATTAAGGTAAAAATAAAGATTTTTTACTTAATTAAGACCTAAACAATTAGGGTTTTATCATAAAATTATTCACAAAAATAATTAGGTTAAAACAAAATTAATATATACATTTAAAGTATTTAAGAAAACACTTAAAACATAATATTTTAAACCTAATAAAAATATAAGAAATAAATAATATTTTTATGATTTTTGTTATTATTCACAAAATAGATATATTAAATGACAAGTGTGTGAAAAATGAAGTAAAAATGGATTTATTTGATAGGTTAAATAATTGTGTAAAGTTGATAAAAAAATGGAAGAAAAATAGTAGTAAAAATATGGTTTGGTCTCACCAAGGGTTGAACTCACGCCCTCTTGGTTACCAAACAAAACAAATACCAACTGGGCCACGCGCGTGGCCTGCTTAAGGAAGGAGCCCATATGATTATATGTGAAAGCAAGGCATTAAATGAGTTGGAAAAATAAAATTAACAAAAGGTCTGAGGGGGGGATCGAACCCCAGACCTAAGGCAAGGCAAGGCTTTTGGACGCGCGCTGTAACCATTGGGACACTACGATGAATTCGTAGATAACACACCCATCATTCAAAATAAAATAAACTTAAGTCTGGGAAATTCAAAAAATGGCGCCACCATCTTCATCTTCAACCTCAAGCTTCATATTTTTTGAATTTGCTATCTCCTTCGTTTCTCAACCAAACTTAAAGATGTAAACATGGATTTTGCTCGTTTTTGGACGAGGATTATGATGGTGTCCTTTAATTTCATTTATTCTAAGTGTAACATAAAATTCGCAAGCATGAACACTAAGAACCCTAAAACTGAAATTAAACATGAAATGCTATATATGCATGTTTTGATGCAATTGATTGAGGGCTAATGATCTATGAAGGTGCAGAAACCAACTGGTAACTTCATTTTAAATTTATCATGCGCGAATCATAGAGTTTGAAGCTTTGGAAACTTACCTGAAAAATGAAGATCTGGCTCTGATCAAAGTGTGTTGCAGAGTTGTTGCAACGATCCAGATAGCTTCAGTGATGATGCTTGGCTTCCATATATTGATGATATTGATCTTTGAAATTCATTTTTTGACCAAAAACCTTAAAAGTCAATGATGATCCCACACAGTTGACTTTTCCTGACAAAGTGAATTTTTGGGCTTTTGTGTAGGAACAAGATCTTTTCCTCAAATGAATGATGTAAATGGATTATATTGAGGTAGTAGAGACTCTTGAATCATGTCTTGAGTTTTGGATTCATGCCCTAATTAAAAAGTCAACTATCTTGGGGAATTAGGTCAAAAACCCTAATTGCCGACCAGATGAGAATGATGACTGTAGACTTTGAATTGAGGTGTAATGTCCAGTGGATCTTGTCATATGAGTTATTTGAAGATGATTGATGTCTTTGAATGATCCCCTGGGGCTTTTTATGGTTTCCCAAAGGTGATCCCTGATTTTAGTCCTTGATAAGGCTCAAAACCCTAGTCTGTGGATCTGAGTAATTCTGTGTTTAGATGACTGGGTGTCTTAATCAATCATAGGTGAAATAATGAAGCTCTTGAGTCTCATGATTGTGTGAGAGACTAATCCTCCTATTGATTGATCCTTTGCCTGAGTTTTCTTGTCTTTGAACACCCTCGATTGAATGTCAGGTTGCTCTGGGTACTTGCTTTGACTTGATGAAAATCCTAAAGATATGTCATCTCAGGGGGGTCAAAAATTAGGGTATGACACCAGCCATACCTACTTCTTTAGAATTGGAGCAACTTAGGCAAACTGATCCTCTCAGTTTTCTTAAAACCATGATAAACATTGATAGTACTTCAGCTCTTGCGTCTGAAGCTTCTCCAACTGTTCAGACCAAGTCTGGAGACAAAGAGGACACCCCCGGCCTCCTTCATCAAATAAAGGAGAATTTCTTCGAAACGAACCTCGTCGAAATCTTAAGTAAGGATTCCACGAGATGTCATGGCTTGAAGCAACTCTTGAAGAAAGTGGATTTACTTCTGGTTTCGAAAGAGGTCTCAGATGTAATTGTACTTCTGGGCTCTTTAATCGACCAACTTTAGTCTAACATTCTTCGACAGAACGATGTTAATGAGCAGCTTGCTGCAAAAATGGCTTCTCATAGTTCTTCATGGAAAGCTGCCACTGAGGCAACCAACAAGGGTGATGCTCTTAGGTTAGAACGTTTGAAGAACCAAGAAGAATATGATAAGTGTGAGGAAAATATACAATCTTGGAAGCAAGAGATTAAGAAACTCGAAGAGAAGATACAGAAAGCTGAATCTCGCCAAGCAACCATTCGACAAACCAATGATCAAGAAATAGCTGAAGTAGCGCGACTAGGTATCCAACACTTCGAAGCTGCACAGAAATTGGTGCCAGAGATCGAAGAGTTAAAGAAGCAACGAGCATTGCTTGAGCTTCGTATGTCTTCGTGGGAGGCTCAGTATTCGAAGATCAAAGATAGCCTTTCTAGGGATTTCAGTTAATTTTCTTCGAACTTTGTATAACTTTTTGTGGCGTAAATCCCTTTATTTGTAATCGCTCAATTTCAGAATATATGTATGCAAAACTCGTCTTTTCACATTTCGCTCTGAGCTGACCAATGGTAATGTTTGGCAATACTTCAAAATATTATCAATATATTTCTTTTTATGCCACAGTAACCTTAATGAATGCCTCACGTGGCTCGATTGCCCTTCGCAGCCTTAGACTTGACGTTTCTTCTCCCCTTAGCCGTAATCATCATTATTTGCTGACGTCATTTCCTCTCAAACGTCTCTTTAAGACGTGCGTGCATCAGTTTTATGATTACGTTCCAACTTCCAAGGGCGGGAAACGGCGGTGACCATAACTTCTCTCTGGAAACACCAAACGCAGTCTAATCAATCATTAAAACTGAAACGTTTCCTTATCGCTCCTTTTGACTATATAAAGGGTTAGTGTTCCATTCTTTTCTTCACGCTTTTTCCAAACCTTCACTTCAGAACTCTTTTCTTCCCTCTCGTGCTCTTTTTCAACCACAATCTGTTTCAACCTTTAGCATGGCACTCAACAACAACCTAACCTACGCTAACATTAGAACTCTTATTAAAAAAGAGTTCAAACCCTGCCCAGAAGAATTCAGCAGGCATCACATCAGCCTTCGTGCTCTTTTCCACAATCAGGGGATGGGATTCTACCCAACAATCTTAGAAGGGAATGTTTATCCCAAAATGCTTGCTGATTTCTGGATGTTTGCGTACCTACGCATTAATCCTGAAGGAAGAACTACTATAGTTTCTGAAGTTCGAGGGGCTGAAGTTTCTATCACGCCCTCCACCATCTCTGACTTGTTGCACTGCAGCAACACTGGAGCAACCTTTGATGATAACAGTTTCACCATGACCACTTCTGTCTTACTGAAGGGTCTCATGGAGATTGATCCCTATAGCGCCAAAGTCATCAGGATTTGGCATCAACTTCTAGTGGGTAACTTTTACCCACGAAGCTGTGATGAGAACAACATTATGGTGGAGGACTTGGAGTTCATCTCTTGTGCTTTGCGAGGGGTGAAGATCAACTTTCCTTTGTTGATCTTCAAACGACTCGTGGAAACTGTTGCTTTAACTTCCTCTCGAGAGGGTTCGGTAAGTTGCCTTCCTTTTGGGAGGTTTTTATCCTACTTGTTCCTCAAGAGAGGTGTAGTGCGAAGGATGCGAGATTTGGGGCGCATGAACATGTTCGAAGCAGAGGGTCTTCATATGCTGTCTTTGGAAGACTTAGAACAAAGGGTCAACTAAAGGGTAGATCCTTTTTAGGTTTTTTACTGCTTCGTTTTTTTGTAATTTTTGCTGCTCCATATGGACCAAAGTCACTTGTACCTCCCTTTTAAATTAATGAAGATCTTCTGCCGTATTTTTATTTATGCATGTTTTCTGGTCACGGAGCCATTTTGGTGCGAATCTAACCATTTTGGCTTACGTAGTATTACTCAAATGTCTACGTTTTTGCAATCTTTACTTCATGCATG
This sequence comes from Vicia villosa, assembly GCF_029867415.1. Taxonomy (NCBI): domain Eukaryota; kingdom Viridiplantae; phylum Streptophyta; class Magnoliopsida; order Fabales; family Fabaceae; genus Vicia; species Vicia villosa. Next base: position 116,368,920 of record NC_081183.1, on the reverse strand, counting down.
CTTGGTTTGTATCTCTTTAGATACTTCCCATTTACTCTTAAGATCCTACGATCTTCTGCTAATTCTTCTATCTCGTAAGCATTATTTGAGAATACTTTCAAGATTCGAAAGGGACCTTCCCTGTGTGGGGACCATTTCCCCAAAGCTTGGTTCTTTCGATCTATAGGTAAAATAAATTTCCAAACTAGATCATTATTAATAAACGTTTTACCTTTCACCTTTTTATTGTATGCTCTGGACACCCTTTCTTTCTGTCTCTTTATCATCTCCAAAGCTCGAAGTCTGTCTTCGTCCAAGTCAACTAATTCATTCATCATCAGTTCCCAGTACATGTTAGGGGGAATTTCTGCTTGTCTTTGTATCCGGACTGATTGCAAGTATATTTCAACTGGGAGTACCGCATCATGTCCAAATGTCAGTTGAAAAGGTGTAGTATTCGTAGCTTCTTTCGGAGATGTTCGACAAGCCAAAAGTGCTTGGTCCAAAGTTCTGTGCCAACTTTTAGGTTTTTTCCCTACATGCTTCTTTATGAGACCAATTATTATTTTGTTCGCTGCTTCGACTTGTCCATTTGCCTGAGCATAGTAAGGTGTAGAAGTAAACAATTTGAAGCCTATCGCTTTGGCGAAATCTTGCATTTTTCGCCCAGTGAACACTGATCCTTGATCTGTAGTTATACTTTCTGGGATCCCGAATCTGTATATAATATGTTTTTGAATGAACTCGATCACAGCTTCTTGATCAACGTTCGCGAGTGGTATAGCTTCGACCCATTTTGTAAAATAGTCGATTCCCACTAAAATATACCTTTGACCTCTAGATGACTTGGGGTGAATTTCTCCAATTAGGTCCAACGCCCATCCTCTAAAGGGCCAAGGCTTTATTATTGAACTTAGTTCATTTGCGGGAGCGTGTTGAATACCTGCATGTTCTTGACATTCTTGACACCCTTTGGCAAATTCTATGCAGTCTTTTAACATGGAAGGCCAATACATTCCGTATCGAAATAGAAGCCATTTCATTTTGTGCCCCGCTTGGTGGGCACCACATGCTCCGCTATGCACGTCCGAGAGAGCTAAGTAAGCTTCCGCTTCACCCAAACATTTTAGCAATACTCCTTCAGGAGTCTTTATGAACAGCTCATTTCCCATCAGAAAGTATGATAAGGCTCGATATTTTACCTTTCTATCCGTGTCTGACGAAGGGTCCTTCAAATAATTCACAATTGGACTTCTCCAGTCTGTGTGTGCCAACGAGTCTATGTTCAAAACTTCGAATTCTTCTTTGTTAGCAAACCCTATTTGTGAGTTTTCCAAATCACTTGGAGAAAGTTTCGTAGCCATTGCTCTGCCTCTTACTTGGATCAATTCCTCGAATTTGCTTTTTGATACCCTATACCCTGAGGCTAGTTGTGCCAAATCGTTTGCTTCCTGATTCTGCAATCTTGGGACATGGTTCAGATCCACATATTCGAATTTTTTAAGCAACCTATTTGCTATGACAAAGTACATGATTAAATTTTCTTTGATGCACTTGTACTCTTTCGTTAGTTGTTTAATCACCAATTCGGAGTCTCCTTTAATTTCGACTCTGGTTGCCCCCAATTCTAACAAAGCTTCAAGTCCGGCTATCAATGCTTCGTACTCAGCTTCATTATTGAAACATAGAGGGCCTTCGATTCTATACTTGAGCTTTGTTGGAATTCCTTCAGGAGAAATTAGCAATATTCCAACGCCAGTTCCTTCTTTGTGAGTTGAACCGTCAAAGTATAACTTCCAAGGTGGCAGTTCCACGTATTGCTGAGAATTTTCTTCTACTGCATGATCAACAATGAAGTCTTCCACAATTTGCGCCTTCATTGCCTTAAGGGGTTGAAATGTTAAAGAGTACTCAGTTAAGGCCAAAGCCCATTTGCCAATTCGACTATGTAATATTGGCTTTGATAACATATGTTTAATAACATCACAATGGGACGAAACATAAACATCAACTGGCTTTATATAATACTTGAGTTTAATACATGAGAAATATAAACAAAGGCAGAGTTTTTCTATTGCACTATACCTAGTCTCTGCATCATTGAGTACTCTACTTAGGTAATAGATGGCTCTTTCGATGCCATTTTCATCCTCATGGGCTAACATGCTACCTATTGTTTTATCCGAAGCTGAAATATACAAGCGCATGTGCTTCTTTCCATTCGGAGGAGCCAATATTGGAGGATGCATCAAGTATTGCTTGATCTTTTCGAAAGCTTCTTGATGTTCAGCTAGCCATTCAAACTTGCCTTGCTTGAGTCGAAGCAAAGGTGAGAAGGCTTGTGTGCGTCCACTTAAATTGGAGATGAATCTTCTCAAAAAGTTTATCTTCCCCAATAAGGACTGCAGTTGCTTCTTCGTGGAGGGAGGCTTCGCTTCCATAATGGCCTTTGTTTTATTCTGGTTAATTTCTATCCCCTTCTTGTGAACTAAAAAACCCAAGAAGTCTCCCGCCTGCACAAAGAAAGCACATTTAAGGGGATTCATCTTCAAGCCATGTTTTCGCATTCTCTCGAATGATTGGCTCAGATGATCTAGATGATTGGAATCTGATACAGATTTTACCACAATATCATCTATGTATACCTGCATAAATGTTTCTATAAAGTCATGAAATATAGAATTCATTGCTCTCTGATATGTTGCCCCAGCATTCTTTAGGCCGAAAGGCATTACTACCCATTCGTATGTACCTATTGCCCCTGGGCAACGAAAAGCTGTTTTAGATACATCTTCTTCTGCAATGAAAATCTGGTTATATCCAGAGTATCCATCTAACATACTCAGATACTCGAAACCTGCGGCTGAATCTACCAGCATTTCTGCCACAGGCATAGGATATTCATCCTTAGGTGTTGTTGCGTTTAGATCACGAAAATCTATGCATACTCTTAAAGAACCATTCATTTTAATAACCGGCACAATATTAGCAATCCATTCAACATACCTCGTGGTCTGGATGAATTTGCAGCGCATGAGTCTTTCTACCTCTGCCTTGATCTTCGAATGGATCTCGGGTGCAAACCTTCTTGGAGTTTGCTTAATAGGCTTTTTCCCTTCTTTGATTGGCAACTTTAGTTCGACCAAGTCTCGTGCCAAACCAGGCATTTCGTCGTAATCCCACGCAAAACAATCTTTGTTTTCTTTCAGCAACGTAATGACTTTAGATTTTAGAGTTGGTTCCAGTTTTGCACTAACATATGTTATCCTCTTCCGATCTCCTTCCCCGAGATTTACTTCTTCAAGTGGATCTTGGGCTAACATCTTAATATTCGAGGCCATAGGGTCTTTCTCGAATCCCAGAGGCTCTTCGTCGTAGATCGCGTCCAGTTTTTGGGTAAGTTCTTCCTCTGTGGTGTTTACCATTCGAACTGGATCTTCAAAAGATTGAGAGGACGCATGTAACCTTGAATTTGATATCTCCTTATTTTCTGAAACCGAATTTACCGTCATGTTTGATAACTCGGCTTCGAGAGCCGTGTTTCTTTTGTTCTCGGCTATATAAGCCGAAATCTTCTCAAAGAAGGAGGACTCAGACATCATCAACATCGTCGTCCCAGCCTGTTGGCCGTATTGTTGGATAATTCTCATTTGATGCGATATCCTCTAGACCGTCCATTATCTCTCTATTCAACTGGAAACCATTTGGGTGTAAAGATAGATAGTATAATGTGTTCTTGTTTGGAGTGTATATATCTTCCGCAGCATGGCAAGGTCCTATATTTCCCAGGTTCCTATCGAAGCTAGTTTTGTTGACTTGATTAACTTCAGCCATATAATAACTCTGGTCTCCCTCGATGTTCTCCACTATGCCATCTTGTCTCCCAATGGTTAGTCTTTGGTGCATAGTTGAAGGCACCGCAGCAACTCCGTGGATCCATTCCCTTCCTAACAAGAGATTATAATTTGCTTTTGCTGGTATTACCATGAACATAGTCGGTCTGGTAACAGAACCCACAGTTAAATTTACTTGAACAACTCCCAGAGTCTGCCCAATTTTTCCTTCGTAGTTTGACAAAACCATGTTATGAGGCCTTATATCTGTGTCAAACATACCAATTCTCTTCAACATGTATTGGGGCATTAGATTCACTGCCGCCCCTCCATCTACCAGAACTTTGTTAATGCCAACGTTCTCAATCTTAGCCCTTATGTAGAGTGGTTTCAGATGATTTCGCATGCCTTCGTCAGGCCTTTCGAAGAAAGCATTCTGCTCCTCAACTGCTCCGTTGTTTAGCACGTAGTAACACACAGGTCTGTGTTTTGTCATCTCTTCGACGTCAGTTTCTTCACACTCCTCAACTTCAGTTTCTTGATTGAATTCGTGAGGGAGGACTGACACCACGTTGCATATCAAGTTGAGAGATGATACTCCATCCGAATCGAAATCATTTGTCATTCTATCTTCTTCCTTCCAAGAATTGGAACGCATCTTTTCTTCTTCTTCTAAAATATTTTCAGCTTTGAAGAGTCTGCGTTCTACCGGAGGTTTGCTTGCCTTTGCCCCTTGGTGTTGGACTTGGTTGCTGCTAGACTCTCCAATCTCCCTTGGCTTGTATTCTCTTTGGGCCTTCTTCATTCTCTGGTGCCGTCTTCATTGGGATCTGGACATAGGATTTCTACCTTTGTAATTTTCAAGCCTATACATCTCTCGATTTGAGGTCTGGAATTGCTTCCTATAGGCCATCGCAGTTCTTCCTCCTTGGTCCCAACTTCTCCACTTATTGGTTCTTGCGCCAGCTTGCACCCATCTGTCCTTAGGTGTATCTGCAGGGACTCTGAATGTGACCCTTCGTGCCTTAGGGTGAGGACTGTCAGGCCTCTTATATGAAGTTCGATTGTCGAACGTATATATATCAGGACGGAGACCTTAGGTTTCTCGATTCATGATAAAATAACTCCTTTCGAGGGAACGCGCTAGGAGTTCATCATACACTGCCCCGCACCTGGGACATAACACCACTTCTGTATTTGCTTTGTGGCATCTGACCAAGAAACTCACCAAACTTTCCGCAGTTCTTGGGTATATCTTTAGCAATAGGTTTCCGCCTCTCCAAGGCTGCTCCAATCTCTCTCTCAGGGTCCTCTCGAAGTTAGCTTGGATTCTTCGATTCAGCATTATAGAGCATCTTGGGCACATCAGCATTTTTCCTCCATTCTTCTCGTGGCAATTCCAAAGGTAATCTTTCAAAGTTTCGCCCTTTCGTGGAATATCCACATTTCCCTGTTGCCTTATCAGCCATTTCTCCAGCTCTTCGATTTCAGACAAAGGTCGTCTAGCATTTACCATGTTGACAACTGCTGGAGGGGCTTCAGAAATTTGTATCTGCTGAAGTTTCATCCTGAGGTCTTCAGTGGCCTCGCTAGTTTTTTCTTCCAGATTGTCGGTCATTTCTGGGTCGAGGGATCCTTCAACATCAGTATTGAAGACCGCATCATCATTTAGGCTTTCAGTAACCTGCTTACCCTTTGACATCATTTCTGGTTCAGCAAATTCGACTTCAGACACTTCCACCATGTTGATGTCACATGGCTCACACAGGTTGGTGTCAGCAATGTTCAGGGGGTTGGTATCGACCTTCATATGACTTTTGGTCTTGTCAGCGAATTTCAAACGACCATCCTTGATAGCATTCTGAATTAGATCCCTGAAAAGAAAACATTGTGAGGTTTTATGGCCTAAAAAACCATGATATTTACAAAAGCCTCGCTTCTTCCGTTGTTCTAACGGAGGAATTTTAGAGTTAGGAGGCACTATCATTTGGCCATATTTTACTAATAAATCGAATATTTCGTCACATTTGGTGACATCGAATGTATAGGTTTTCTTAGGAAATCTATCGCTTTTATCATTTTCTACTGGATTTTTCCCATTGGCAGGGGTAAGTAATTTGCAAGCATAAGGCGACGCTTCTTTTAATTCAGCTAGATCTATTTCGACCTCCTCTATGCTATATGAGTCATCGAAGGTTTCGCTATCAGTGTCTTCGACTTCAACATAAGATATTCTTTCTTTCTTGTAACTCTTGTTCACTTTAGCCTTTCCTGCTTTCAGCCGTTCGACCTGTCGAACCCTATCTGCCAATTGGGCCATGTCTCTTAAATATTGGGTATCTAATTTCTTTCTAATCGAATAGTCTAAACCACCAGCGGCTATTTCGACTAATTCGTGCTCTGGGATGACTGTGAAACATCTTGATTTCAACAAACGGAACCTGTTTAGGTAATCATCAATAGGCTCCGTGAACTTCCTTTTAATGCTAGCCAATTCCTTCAAACTTATCTTTGTTTTGTCATGACATTCGCAGCTGTTCGTTATTTTTCTATTACTACTTATGATTTTATGATCTGATAAGACCTTATGCGCTATATTTGGTAATGATGGATTCTGATCTGCTTTAAGGACGATTTGGATGATTTCTATTATCAGCTTCTTGTGTTATGAAGATTTGTTTTATTAGGGCAAAAACTATTTTTATGGATCCAAGGCCCAGTTGCTGTATTGCTGAAGGCTATTTATTCCACGCAAGGGCTACTGTTGCCGTCAGGTTTTTTGGTTGAGAAACTGTTAGAGTTCTGTGTGTTTAAGGTTCTCGTTGTAGTTTTCTTGTAAGCCAAACAATTATCATGATGATTGTCTTGGTCTAGGTGTTTTGATTTGAGTTGTAAGAAGTACTCAAAGCTTTTAAGCAAGAGTACCATTGTACTTGATCAAAGCTTTTAAGCAAGATCAAGTTGTGTTTTTGAAGAGTGTCTTCTTTTGTTATTCATTGGTTAGTTTTTCATCACTGGACCCATGTAAAATTGTTCGTGGAACAATCTTTCCAATTGTGTCCATGTATCTATGGAGTTTGGGGGTAAATTAGTAAACCAAATGAAGGCATTTTTCGTTAATGAACTAGGAAAATACTTGATCCTTAGATCTTCGTTCCCTGCTAACGTTCCTGCCTCTGTTAAATATCTGGCTATATGTTCCACCGTCGATTCGCTTGTATCCCCCTGCAAATTTGGTAAACTTGGGTACCTTAATACCTCTTGGCAATTCACTTTGCATGATGTATTCAGGTATGGGAGATGTGTAATTTGGACGTCGAAATCCAGTATTAAAGCCGTTATTAGCCATTATTCTTTCTATCATGGCAGTAAGATTATTTTCTGTTGCCAGATCATTTCTCCTGACTCTGTGGACAACTTCGTCAGAATGTTCGTCTCTCCCTACCATAACTAGTCTGGGCTGTTGTCGGGGAATAGCTTGTTGGCCAGTATCAGTCGTTTCGATTTGAGTTCCCAGTTCGACCGCTGGATTCTGTGCGACTTGATTTGGCCTTGGTGGGGGTACTATGTTTCGGATTTGATCGACAATTGGATCCTCTTCTTGGTAGGTTGACTGGTTATTCCTTCGTCTATTTTGTGGGACTCCTAAAAAATCTGCCATTCGTCCCAATTGCGATGATAATCTTTGGTATGTTTCTGCACTATCCTGGCTAGACCTAGTAATGCTTGCTACTATTGGATTAAAGATTGTTCCTAATTCTCTAGCAAGGAGTCCTACCATATCCTGGTTACTTGCATCCATTTCTTGTCGAAATGCTGCTTGAGTACTAGTGGTCATAGGGGGAATCTGAGCCGACAAACCAGTATTGTGTGCACTTCGACCTACTGAACCCATGTTTGGTGAAAACGCCATTGTGTTGGCTGCAGTGTATGTAGGCCCTGTTCCTCGTAATCCTGCCATGTACGAATATGGCATCCCGTATGGCATATTTTGTCTCGAACCATCTACAGCGAATGATGGTCCTGAGGTAGATAAATAATTTGCAGCGTTCGTCGATACGGGTGGTATCTCGCTTGTGCTTACAAACGGAGGAGCGGTAGTCGATACTGAAATTGGGATAGTCCCAGTTGATGTGGAAGTATTTTCAATCATGGCTTGCGAACTAGCCGCTGGTTCAGATCTTGTCGCAACCGGTATGGCCTGCGCTCCTTGAGTGGAAGTCGAAACATTCGTCGCGTTTGGCGCTACTGTTCCTGATCCTTGTGGGGGATTTTCTTCGCCCCCTGCACTGGCCGCTACGACCATTTTCTTGTTGTACCTTCGTTTAGGAACTGGATTTGCACTGTTGGTTAATTTACCGTTCCTAAGGTTCATACAAGGTCTTGACAATTTCTAGACAAAACAAAACAATCAATTAATAACATTTAGTTTGACACTGTCCCACTGGGCGTGCCAATTTGTTTACGGTGATTTCCGGTAAACAACAGCTAGTCTTCCAAACTATAATAAATATGATTTGGTTACTCGCAGGATCGACTAGATTGATCCTAGGACATAGTCAAACAAAAGGTTTATTGATGTGATTTGGTTCATACCTGTTTGTTTTGATTTCGAGAAATTTATGTTCAAATGACTAATCATTCGAGATAACGCTGGTTATATTAGTTAGTGTAATTTCGACGCATAAATCGTAATAAGAAAACATGTAAATTGCAAGAATGTAAATTGCAAGAAAATTAACATGCAAGAATATAAGTCGCAAAAATATAAATTGCAGGAAAGTAATGTGCATAAAATTAAATGACTTCGAAAGTAAAAGTTAAACAAGGAAAGTAAATTGCAGGAAACGAAAAGATATTTGTTAAAAGTAAATACACATGTATTCAAATTGGTGGTGTCATACGTACATTTCTCAGCGAACTCTTTCTCTTAACACTTGATACTTGAGCGATATGTGAGTGATTTGTACAAAATGAACACACGAAATCCTATCATTAAGACTCCTATTTATACTAAATTTGACCCTAACGGTCATACAATAATCTAATGCCACGGTATCCATGAGAACTCTGGGGATGCCATCTGTCTATGTGCAGTTTATAGAAACCGTTTCGCAATTCAAACCTTCCCGCTCAAGTCCTTTTCGACATGTGGCTATATAGTTATATTCGAAAATGTTACGGAAACACATTAAGCTTCAGTACTTTATGTAATTTTCCGCGAAATGTCTAAGTCTTGGCAAAGGTATCTTCCGTGTTAGCTTCGATACTTCTCTCCTTCGTTTCAACTTAGACTTTTTCTTAAAGCATAGCCATCAGTAGCCATTTTTTAAAATCTTCGGAGATGGTCATCAGAAACCATCATTCTTCGAACTTAAAACCTTCGAAGATCAACTTCTTAAACGAAATCTCCAGCTAACACAACTATGATTGTTTATTCAACCGTGGTTATTAGTTTCATATATCACTACGATTGAAGCTCGCAACCGTTGTAAAAAAATTTTCCACAAAATTAAAACATAACAGGTACTTTATTTCGTTTATAAAACACAGGGATGCCGTAGCGATAACGAAATCTTCACCATCCTCTTCGAATATCATTTTCGGAAGCGAAATCTTCACCATCCTCTTGAAATATCATTTCTGGAAGTGAAATCTTCACCATTCTCTTCAAATATCATTTCTGGTGCGCCACCATTCTCCCTCTAACGCTTATGAATGTTTGGGGTTACCACATATGTTTATGTTCTTATGAATGTGTATTGTTCATGTTTTAGATTTTGTGACATTCACATTTCCTTTATTTTTGTTTTATTGCAACCGTGTTTTCATTTTATTCATATTTTATTGCAATTGTGACGCTTATGAATGTTTAGGATGAAAGCTGATAGATTATTGTGTATGAGAAAGGAGTCACTACTACCAGGAACGGACCCAAAAACTTTATATTGTGGGAGCATATTACTTTTCAAATTCCAACGACTCTAAAACAAAAACTAATATTATTTTTATAAAATCAAAAACTAATATTTAAAATGAGGTTATTTAAACAAACAATAACATAATTAAATGATTATTTTACATATAATTATTGTTACATTATTAAATAATACAGAAAAAAGTTATAAATATATTCTTAAAGTTCATTAAATTTTAGAAATCAATTAATAGTAGATATAATAAGTAAAATTTATACTGCATATTCAAATTTTAGTATTGATTAAATTAAAAATTAAAAATTTTGAGATTTATATAAAAAGTTATATGCAAGACGATGACTTCAGTTACACTCTTTTGTATAAACTTGATATGAGTCATAATTTATCTTTTAAGTAAAATAAAGATTTGATATCAAGTTAAAGCTGGCTACTTGGAAGGCCAACATGCTATCAATGGCTGGAAGGCTTCTGCTGGTCAAATCTGTAATACACAGTATGAAGGTGCATTGCATAAGTGTTTACAACATACCTGCAAGTATCATTAGCAGCATTGAAAGATGGATGTGAAATTCCATATGGAGGGGGAATGTGGATAAGAAAAACTGGTCTCTGTTTCTTGGAAGAAATGTTGTTCACAGTTTTCTGTAGGGGAACTTAACATCATCTCTCTCAAGCAATACAACAAAGCTTCAAATCTTCACCTGTGTTGGAAATTTATGAATCAAAATCAAGACTGGTCCAAGCTCCTCACTGCAAGAGTTAAAAAGAAAGGAGTCTTCATCAAGTATGCAATTAAGTCTTCATTATGGAAAGGTTTCAAAGAAGTACATGACGTTGTTTTGGAGAATTGTACTTGGATCATAGGAGATGGAAAAACTATAAACTTCTGGAGAGATAATTGGGCGGGAGAAATTCTAGCCTTTTAAGTACAAAATTCCAGAGAAATATCACGTTTGCCTTAATAAAAACCTTGCTGATGTCTGGAAAAATCAAACCTGGTCTATACATAGTAATATCACTCAGGCTTTACCTGGTTTATTGTCCTACATTTCCAGCTTCGTGGTGTCTGATCTTCCAGTTAATGACCTGCTGGCTTAGAAGGATGTGGAAGGAGGTGTGTTGTCAATCAAGCATGCCTACTCTTTGAGCACTAGCTCTGCTGGTACTTGCAATTGGAATTTCTTTCCTTGGGACAAAGACACGCCCCCGACGCATTTGATCACAGCTTGGAAAATTATCCACAATCGTTTGTCCACGGATGAGAACTTAGCTATTAGAGGTTTTTCTTTTCCCTCTTGCAGTTCCCTCTGTTATAAAGAGGAGGAAACCACTGCTCATTTGTTCTTTAGCTGCAAATTTTCCTCTAGTATTTGGAGTTCGCTTGGTGGGAAATTCAACTTGAATTACTGCATTCAGAATATTGAGGACTGCTACCGTGTTTTGAAGGAATCTTGGAACCCTCAAGCCCTGGCTGTCATCTAGTCTTGTTTGGCCTTCACTTTCTATCGAATATGGCAATCGAGAAATAAAGTTAGATTTGAGAATAAAGTGATTCATTGGAAAACTTGTGCTTCAAACATTGCTGCGAATGCAAAAATGGTGGGATCTCATACTACCAGAAAAGCTAGCAATTCTATTACTTGTTTCTCTTTTCTCAAAGCCTTTGATATTGACTTGCATCCAAGGAGGAACTCTAACTCTATTGAGGTTTTGTGGTATCCTCCTGCCAAAGGTTGCATAAAATGCAACACGGATGGTGTGGCCATTGGATTACCTTTGATGGCTGCATGTGGTGGTATTTTTCGGGATGAGAAGGCCAATCACATATCCAGCTTTGCCGCCTTCATTGGGCTAGGTTCCCCGATGGTAGCGGAATTCATGGCAGTCATAATAGCTATTAAGAAGGCCATTAAAGAGAATTGGACTAAACTTTGGATTGAAACAGATTGTAAATTAGTTGTGAAGGCTTTTGCAAATATTCACTGTGTGCCTTGGATTCTCAAGTCTCATTGGCTTACGTGTTAGGCGTATACTCTAAGAATTTATTTCTTGATTACTCACATTTTTAGAGAGGCCAATTTTTGTGCGGATACCCTGGCCAATATTGGTTTGACTAGCAAAAGCTTCACTTGGTTTAATTATATTCTTAATGATATTTATTCTGATTACTTGTTAGACAAGTCGGGTACCCCTAGATTTAGGATTTGTTCCTAAGAGGTTTTGGCTTGGTCCCCCTCTTGTGTCTCTTGTCATCCTTTATTTTCCTTTTAATATATTTTGAGTTTAATAAAAAAAAGATTTGAGTTATAATGGCATCTTCTTCATCTTATTATGAAAATATAAGAATGATAAATTTATTCTATAATATATATATATATATATATATATATATATATATATATATATATATATATATATTGTTAGAAAATTAATTTAAACCAAATGGAATCAAGTCTAGAATCGTGAACGAATCACTTTCCTGATAGTATTTCAAGCACTGTCGAATGTCTTAGAGTTTCAATGCAAAAATACCCTGGATAATTCAGCCTTATCGAGTTTGCGCAAGACCGGCGAAAACTCGTATGCAGCGAAGAGTGCTCTGGAATTATTTAGAGGATTTTCGATTTTTTGTGATGAGAATTCTGAATCCGAAATTATGCTTTTATAGGCCAGCTGATATTGTTTCACAAGGTAGCGACCCTTGGTGAAACAATTTCTTTTCCAAGAGTTATGACTTTTGACCCACAACATGGTTCACCAACGCTTGCATGGTTTTATTCTACAGCATTTCATGAAGAGTTGCCACTCTCCAAATTTAAAATTCAAATCATAGCATATTTTCCTTGTCATTTTGGAACACACACATATTATTATTATTAATAATTTGCAACAATCCCCCACTTGTTCTAATAATGACAAGTCTAATTCCAGAATATAGAAAGCAAAAGAGTGTTAATACAGTTAGGTATCTTTCGATTTGAACTTAACCTTATTAAAGACAACACAAAGCCTAATCGGAACGTTAGGTAGCTATGCTTTGAACCGTTATCCCATGTGATCAGACCGGCGTTACTATACACACACTCTTTAAAGGTTCTTCGCCTACATATCTCGCCTAGCACTATTTACAGCCATGTGCTTTTCCTATTTTCACGAATTTTTCATGAGAGAAACTCCAGCTCTCACTTTAAGACGGCACCATATTTAAATTCATATAGGTGAAGTACAGTTTGTATCTATTTCTTGAGATACATATCCTCCTCGATATAGAACTTTATTAAGAGTTTTAAAAAACTCAACCCTCAATTATGTAATAGTCAACATTGTCACAAAATATTGCACCAACTTCCAAATCAACGACTTTTTGTTACCCATTGAATCTTAGGTTAAGATGTATTAACTTCTGATTGGGTTGCTATCATTATCGGAACACTTATTAAAGGAGTTTCAACCTCACACCTCTCGATGATGTCTTTACTAAATCCCTGGCCAGTAGTTTAGTAAATGAATCATTCAAATTATAGATCCATCGTATATATGTGAATGAAATGATTACATCTTTAATCAATTTTCTCACAAAGAATGTCTACGGCCTCAGTGCCCAGACTTTTCATTTTACACTTATCTGAATTCTCTTGCTAAATTGGCTTAACTGTCACATTGTGTTAACACCTTTGAAACATTGTCTATAGCCAATGGAACTTCCAACAAAAGGTCCCTTAATCATTCAACTTCTTTGACTAGTGGAAGCGAGATCCACACACCATGGCTCCATGGTCAAGAGAGTGATGCATGTTTGTTTCTTGCTCTTCCAAGAAATGTCACCTCCAACTAGTGTAAATATCTACTCAGTTGTAAATTTATGGTCTCCAACACTCGATATCCAACTCATATTGGTATATCCTTCTAATATGGCAGGAAACCTACCATAATGGAGGCCAAGATTTGGTTTTTAAAAGATAATCAAAATCCTTGTGATCAAAAAATCCTCGTGATGGCCTTCCAATGCTCACCATTTGGATTGCTAGCAAATCTACTCATTTACTAATTGCAAATGCTATGTCGGATATAATACACTAGAAAACCAATTTCACTTGTGTATTCTAATATGAACACAACTCTTCCATCATTATTTTGACACTAAGATCAAATTGAATATTCATTTATCAAGAACTTTCTCAACGAAGTGTATTTGACTAAGTTCATAACCCCCACTATTTTCACATTACTTTGATGCCAAAAGAGTGTCAACTAGTCCAAGATCTTTCATCTTGAATGTGGTTTTCTCAATATATTGTGTTTGACTATGTTTTTAACCCCCGCTTTTTTGCCTTACTTTGATCCAAAAGAGTATCCACTATTTCAAGATCTTTCATCTTGAATATGAAAGCTAGAAACCTCTTTGTTTCTAAGATTCCATTCATCTCGTTGCTAATGAACAACATGTAATCAATATAGAGACAAAGGAATATCACAATATTCTCACACAACTTTGTGTACAAACGCTTGTCACAAGAATTAGATGAAGAAGATTTTTAGATAATCATGCATGATGATGCAAAAAGGATTTTAGATGAAGTGAGAGATAAAACTATGAGCAATTTAAAGTAGTATAGTATAAATTGCAATGAGTACCTTAGTTAAGTTCTCCTGTCTCAAATATTTACTTGAATTTCTATGTTCAACCTTCTTTATCGACTTCATCATTGATGTGCATGACACTTTTGATCCTTTTCTTCTTTGATAATATTTGTCTTCATCAAAACTAGATATAAGATATATTCTTCACATTCTCCCCCTTTTTGATGATGACAAACTCTTTGAATTCTTGTTTAGATAAGATTGAAAATTCTCCCCCTAACTTGTGTGTCTCCTCTTTTATTTTTGAATCTTTTGTTCATTACCAGGAAGCATATAACCTTTTGGTTTCTCCATGTAAATCTCCTCATAGATTTCTATTTAGGGATTTATTTTTTGACCACCTTTTGATGAACAATAAGGTCTTGCAATGAAGCTAATGCAAACGAAACTCCAATTTTCGTTGTGCTTGCTACTAATGCATATGTGTTGAAATAATCAACATCTTCTTTTGTCTAAAAACCCTTGACAACTAATTTAACCTTGTAGGTGTTTAGTGTATCATCACTATACCACTTACTTCCTTTTAGACGCCTACTTGCATCCAACGAGTTTTGATCATATAGGTAGATTGACAAATTTTCCAAGTGTGGTTTGACATTATAGAATTCATTTCGTCTCAGATAATGTCCTTCCAAAACAAGGATTCCCTTGAAGCTAATGCTTCCTTATAAGTCTTAGGATCATCTTCCACTTGAAGAATTATAGAAATCTTACGAATAAAATTCTCACATTTTTCTTCTACTGGATACAAGAAAATATGCTGACAATCGATTTTGTCCAGTCCTAGATCCTTAGCCTTTTAGACTTTCTGCTTATTCTAAGTTCGATTTTTTTTTCAACTATCATTGACGAACTTTCGGTTTGTGTTTCAACAATCCGCGGAGAACTTTCCTCACGAGGTTCTTATTTGTAGGAATCTCGAATTCCTTATCCTCCGCGATAAGGTTCTCAAAATTCTACATCTCGTTATGAATCATATTTGAATGATCTTTATATGTCTTATAATAATAAGTTTCATAAAACACAAACAATTCTCATAGAATATAGATCATAATTCAATTGTATTATTTGAAATTACAAACTTTTTTTAAAGATTCAAAACTGTACATACCTAATTGTACCAATTGAACAATTATAAGAACCAATTTACACAACATAATAAATTATTTATTTATGTCACTTAAAAGAAAAATCATGCCACCGTTCCAGCAATCCAAAACAAGAGAACCCTTTATTTTGAATCGGTATGTATATGTGTATATTGGTTTCAAATAAAACAACCATTTTATTTTAAATTTGTACGCGACGTTATCATTATGCACAATCTGTATTTAAAAGAATTGTATATGCATAACATGAATCCATGGAAAGCAAATAATTGTTGTTGTAGAAATTATTTCATGTATCGCACAGTGCAAAATTATTTACTCAATCAAAATTATGTATATAAATAACTTGTTAACATGAATTCCCGACATATAAATAAATTCTCCAATGAAACATATAACATATAATTATATTATGCATTCAGAAAAAGAAATTATTTGTACGACAACACATGTGGAATACCGGAATGCGAATTTTTTGACATTTCAACCAAGAATCACATGTAAACATAAAAAATTATATACATAGGATTTCATTTTGAAACCATCACTGTAACTTCGCACACGATAGCAAAATTAATTATCATAATAAAACTCATGCTGGTAAGATACATAATGATTATTTTTAATTCAAAATATTATCTTATTAATCATTACAGGAAAATTATAAATCATAATATCGATAACATGATAGGGATATCCATTGTTAAAAAAATTCATATTTTAGATATTGATATTATAATTTCACAAAGTTCTAATTGAAGGTGGAGAAAAACACAAGAAAGGGGGATTGAATTGTGTTCTTTATTAATTAAAATTCTCTTTCTTTTCTTTAACGTCTTTTCTTTCACTTAATCGTCTATTGGATTATGCTTTAATGTTGCGGAAGCATGAAGTGTAGAACTACATAACCAATACGATGTTCATTTTAACTTCAAAGGGATATCAGAACTTCTGACAAGTTCAGTACAGTTCTGCAGATTGAAGCTTGGAAGTTCTAAGTTATGACATGTGCAGAAAGTAAAAGACACATTTATTTTTATCCTGGTTCACCTTCTAACTAAGGCTACCTCCAGTCCACCTTCTTCAGGTGATTTGCCTCTCAAGAGAGGTCTTAATCGACTATAACCAAATCATGATTACAACTGCACAATCCTCCGTCGTGACTAACCATCCTACACAGCCAACTGCTGTGACTAACCATCTGGACATTGACCCGTTCAGTGATCTCCGCGAGATATAACGTCCATTGACTCAGGCACCCTGCACAAGCCAACTGCTCGTGACTAACTGCAAAGGACTATTCAGTGATCTCCGCGAGATATAACATCCTTTGACTTCCCGCACAACCATCCCGTTGTGACTAACCCTGCACAACAAACTACTGTGACTAACATCTGATAATGAACCGTTCAGGGATGCCAGCAGGATATAACGTTCATCTATCTTTTGGAGATTATAGGTGTGCTTCTTAAGTAAGCTGATTGTATCCTATTCTCAATACATATGTTTACGACTCGCTGACTAGAAGTCACTTCTAGAGCCTAAACAATCTATCAGAAGTTTCTAAGATATGACACACTGCGAGCAACAACTCTATGTGTTTTTACATTGTATTACAAGAATAATACATGATCTTGTAGGCTTCTATTCTTGAACTTCTGGATGAGATCTTCTTCATCTTCTGATAAGCATATTAAGAGACAACGCTCTTGCTGGTTGCTTCTTCTTGATCTTCATCTTCTTTTTCGATACTGATCATAAAGCTGGTTTCAGCTGATGACACGTTCATCAACATCAGTAAACATGAAACACTCTACGAGCAACAACTCAGTGTATTCAGTTCCCTCTGCTTTTCAACATGATCAATTAATGCTTGATCAAGTATTCTTGGATGTCTTCATCTTCTCCAATGGAGCATTCTGCAAAGCGTGCAGGTTCAGCTTCTTCATCCTTTGAGAGTTTCTTCATGGTAGGCATATGATGTATATTTCAACATTTAACCATCATACACATAGTGTATGTTGCCTCTTAATGGAGCAATTGATTTAGCTTGTCGGCTTTTACGTTCATGCTCTCCATTTCCATCTTTCTTCACACAAGCATGTGTTTGGTGTATAATAACACTGTGGATTGATCACATACATAGTATGCGTTGCCTCTTGTGTATCTTCTGATGTGTGTTTGCTCTCTCATACATTTCCTCTCTCTTGTATGGTACAAGCATATGATAAGTTCATTTCAACATTGTTGCTCATCACATACAGAGTATGTGTTGCCTCTTGTATCTTCTGATGCATGTCTTCATATTTCTTAAGTTTGGTGTACATGCTTCAGCTGCTTCATCTACAGATGCACAAATTCATTCTGCGGATTCTTCTCTTCTTTTTCATTTGTGTAGAATATATCTTTGATTGCACACTTTCTTCTTATCTCCATGGATGATCCTCACTGGATATTTTCTTTTTCTCTCCGGATCCATTCAAGGGATGAATGATCACTCAATCTCCATTCTGGATAGATTGATTCCTCACTCTGTGTAAGATGGATGGATTCCATATACGATGATCACTCCATGCTCTTCAAGTTTGAAGATTGGTTCTATTTATAGCTTGATGAGTGTTACCGTTAGAATCTAGCCGTTGAGATTTGTTTGAATATTTCTTTGAAAGCTCTGTCTCGTATGATCCTTTAATGACAAGTGTTGCTCTCGGCAAGAACCTTATCTTCAGCATGATGATTTCAGTTGATGGCGTGCTTCTTTGGTTAAGCTTATCTTTCCAACGCGCTGCATGTGGCTTGCTTCTTCTTTTGGCCTTGGGAGCTGATCCATTTAATGTTGCAACAGTTTTACTTATGATGATATTTCTAACGGCTCTCCCTTAGATTCTAAGCTCTTTATATTTTACTTAATTGTTATGTATGCTGAGCTGTAGATTCTTCATTGGTTTACAAGTGCCTCTTTTGTTATTTGCTCTTTGAATCTCGCTGCCTTGTGTCTTCAGAACTTCTTGCTTAAGAACTTCTTATCTTTCTTCTTACATGATCTTCTGATGTTTGCAAAGCTTCTTGTAGTTGATCTTTCTTGTTTATTTCCTTGCAGTTTCTGATGTATTGATTGAGACTGTTGTATGCAGACCTTGATATTGCTTCTCTTGCTTCTAATTTGTGGTCTTATGCTTGCTTGACATATTATTGATCAGAACATCTGATGTTTCGGCTTTAGTTAATCTTCTGAATGTTTGGTTCTTCTTTCATGTCTGATTCTGATGCAACCCGTATAAGCATAATCTCTGCGCACTAAATGAAACCATTAGTAATAAAATTGTTACTCACAAAATATATGTTCGTTATCATCAAAACCGGATTCTGAACATAGATTCTCAATCTTGTTCTAACACTAATTTCTATGAAATTCAATAAATGTACCAGATCTATTTGACGAAGATTCATATTCTCGATTCTTGAAGCCTTGTTTGCCATTATTTGACATACTATAAGATTGTTAGAAAATTAATTTAAACCAAATGGAATTGAGGCTAGAATCGTGAACGAATCACTTTCCTTATAGCATTTCAAGAACTCTCGAATGTCTTAGAGTTTCAATGCAGGATGTTATACCCCAAAATTTGCCCGCATCTTTTTTCAAGAAAACTCCAATCTAAAAATTAGGAGTTTCATATAATCATGGATTTTTATTTCATAAATATCCTGACATATGAAATACTCAGTTTTTTAGAATTTTTTTCTTATACAGTATTTTGGCTCGCTATTGAATTTATTCTTACGCAAACGCCAAGTACTGTTTATTACTTCACACACGCTATTTATTTGATATTTGTTTACAGATAAATAGTACTGACACAATTGGTACAAAACTAAATCTTTTGCAGGCGCAGAGTCCGAGGATTCAGACTGTACTGGTAACAAGTAAATTATTACTAATTTTTGTTTCCCACTAACTTTTGTACTATATTCCATTATTTTCAAAATCTATTTTCAAATCTTTCTTTCAAAATCAAATCCTAACTTTATTCTATACATCTCTCTTTTTCCCAACATTATCATACACTTTCTTTCAAATCTTACTTCCACTCAAATTTTTTTCTTTTGTACGGAATCACTTCATTCCCCAACGTCTCTATCCTTCTTTTCATTCTATAAATACCTCTCATTTTTTCCATAAAATCTCACATCAAATTCTAACTCATCTCTCAAATTTCTACTTCATATTCATTCTCTCTTCTTCCCCCGGCAAAAATGGCGAAGCGGATAGAAACGTGTTTCTTATGATCATCACCGTCGTGGTGGTAATCATGTCTTTCTTCTGTCTACATAGCCCGGAAAAATGTGGACCTGGGATGTTGACACTCCCAATCATCTACATGTTATTGTTTGTAGCTTGGGTTATTAATCGTCATTCTTAAAGTTTGCCTTATCTCTTATTTTCTTAATGTACCGTTTACTCGTCGTACCGTTCATAATAGTATGTAATATTTGTACCGTCAGTATTAAATATTGTACTATTTATCATACTGTTTCTTAATTATTCAGATAATATTTTGTGTGTTTTCTGCCAGTTAAATATTTATTTTTCTGTGCATTAAATGATTTTCAGGGTTATTATCGGTAATTTTGCTCGCACACAGTATATATTATTTATTTATTATGTCTGTGTTTTTTAACAAGTCATGTAAATAAACTTTCATCTTTCACATAAAACAAAAAAAAACAACAAAAAGAAAATTAACTTTGACTGTTGAATTTTCACTCTAACTGTTACATGCCTGAACAGTCAGTTGGCAGTCAAACCGCTGACAGTGCAATTCTCCGTGTTTTGTACCATCAATCAAATCAAACTTTTGCATTTCAAAAATTCCAAGATTTTTGTTCTAGAAGTCTTCTGAATATCACATGATTAGCAGAGACTCAGCACTGCACAAAAATCAGGTACGCTTAACTGTCTCCTACACAAACAGTCCCTAATTAGGGTTTATTGTTTTTTCAGGAGAAACAAGTTTTTGAGACCTCAAATGGATTTCCTGGACCTCCATATATCTCAAAGTACCATCATACAAATTTTTAAACTTCAATTCACTCAGACGCACCGTCAGCAGCTCAAACGGTCAACAGACGACCCGTTTGACCAAAAAGTCAACAGACAGTCAAAAATGAAATTTTTTGTCAACATCCATATTTTGTCAAAGGATTCATCATTTGATCACTGGATGATCATAATTCATCAAGGAAAGATCAAAAATCAACAAAACCCTAAGATTCAAAATTAGGGTTTTCTCCTAAAAAGTCAACTGAACTATGACTGGTCATAACTCTCTCATCCTTCATCCAAAAAATTCAAACCAAAACGCATTGTAAAGGAAATTCAATTATCTTTCAAATGCAATTGGTCCCATGACCATTTGATTCACCATTTGAAAAATATGAACCAAAACATTACAGGTCATTTTCAAAGTCAACAAAAAGACACTTTTTTCAAAAGGACACACAAGGAGCATGGAAAATCATTTTGACATGAGACCAAAGACATTGGTTAGAGGACTCTTTAAGGTTTCCAAAAAGTGCAAGATCTCCTTCATATGACAAAAATTGAGGGATTTACACCTTGTTTAAGTTGGCTAAATTTTGGGAAAATGCATAAAACCAACATTGATCAAAAATGTATTTTTTCCAAATGAGGCCAAGTTTTCATAGTTCAAACATGTTTAACATGATATAATGGGCCTCCCACGACCAAGACAAAGCCCACATCATTTTTGTTCCATTTTTGATTTAATTTTATCATAATTAAGATTAAATTGAAAAAGGAAAATGGAAGGATAATGCATAGCTTTGTTTCTAAGCATGACTCATCAAAGATAGCTTACATTCTGCAGCAAAGAAGATACAAGGAAGGCCTAGGGCAAGAGGTGTGGAAAAATCAAGCAATGGTTGCTTGAATTTTAAGCTTGAAAGTCAAAAATTCAACAAAAGCAATCAATGCTTCTAGCTTAGATTTTAAGCACTCCATGGCCTATAAATAGCTCATCATACTCCACAAATAAGACACACACGAAATTATAGTCAAGGCATAGCAAGGAAACTCACCAAAATTCTCTCAAAAATTCCATAACTTTGTAATTTTCAATTTCCATATTCCAATCATTACCAATACAAACAAACATTTTCAATCATTTTCTGAAGTGGCATAGAGTAAGAATGAGCTTATAATATGGTCCTATGAGGGTCGTAACATATGCATAATACTCTTCACTTTCATGCTTAATTGATTTTCGTTTTCATATATCTAATCAATATTAATGTAATCTAATCATTCTAATGAGTTCATGAGGTCCCATAAGGTAGATCTGGGCCCTAACATGTTAGCTCCCACGTGAGAATTGTTCTACACCATTAACAAGTGTTCATGCATGTTCAAACTTCAACTTCATCGAACCCATGGCTACAGCACTCAAACAGTGAAACTAATACCATATTTGGACTCAGAGCATCCTAATTAGGGGATCTGGGTTACTTGTTACTCTTCCTAACGTTCGTTTTGCAGGTTCCTAAAAGCATGGAAAAAGCAAGAAAAATCCGCAGGTAATTTGGCTGCTAAATCCGCAGCAAAATCCATAGGTGAAATGAAGAAGATGATGAACAGTAAAGAAGACCATTTGACCGCTCGCGTGGCATATTCTCCTCTTTTTATTCGCCAGTCAGCTTTAGTGGGCCCCATGTTGGACTCTTAAATTCAGCATGATCACATGTTGCACCTCTAACCACGTGTACCATGTATCCACGCATCTGGGCCATCTGATCTCATTAACTCTCAATCCAACGCATCAAAACAATCCCCATATCATGGACTCTCAGATCAATCACACAGGATCATGCCTTATTTTATTTTCTATTTCTATTTTAATTTCTTTGTAAAATTAATTAAAAAATAGTTTTAAAAATCCAAAAAATACACAAAAAATATTTTTAAGTTTCTAAAATAATATTTTATTTTTTGATATAAAAATATTTTATTTTTTCTTCATAATTTAAATATTTTGTATAATTAATTAGATAATATGCATATATTTATCTTTTAATTATTTTTCAACCAATCAAAAATCATAAAAAAATTGTTCTTTATATTAAATATTGTTTATATATTATAGGCTAATTTTGTACATATTTAGAATAATTTTCTCTTTAAGTTTTAATTATTTGTGTAATTATTTGTATAATTATGTATTAATTAACTTAATGATTTCAAAATCAAATTTTAAAAAAATTCCAAAAAAATTAGTTTTGTTTTAAAATTGATTGACAAGGATTTTGAACACATTTTAAGCTTAATTTTTAGGTTTAAATTTATTTTCATCTTTTTTCCTCATTTTAATTTAATTAATCATGCATTAATTATAATTAAAATCAATCATAAAAAACCCAAAAACATTTCTTTATTTTCTTGCAATTTAAATTCCTAGATCAAGTGTATAGGTTGTCAAATTCATGTAAATAGCGTAGTTTACATTTCCTGCACAATCGATGTAATAGCGTAGATTTACTTTCCGCATTTTACATTTCCGCATTTTAAATACCAGCACATATAAAACTGCGTGTATGCCAAAGATTAAAATTGAACCGTTAGATCACTAACTTCAAAGATAAAATATCTTAATCAAAACACAATCACATTTGCACCTCTTAGGGTAATCCCTTTCTCATTCTTTTCAAAATCAAAATCAATTTCAAATACAAAATCGAACTTTTGTTTATATCCGGTGAAAGGATAGATTTTTAAAGGAAATAGGATAAAGACCTTATAACTCAGGGTAGACCTCCTAATTTGCTTGCTCAAATCAAAACAAACAAATCTCTCATATATCATTGTTTTTTTTCAAAATAAAACTTTCAAAAAGACAATACTTTGTATATATCCAAACAAGGATCATTACGAAGTTAACGTTCTTTTTTCAAAAACATCTTTTGAAAGATAAAAACACTTTGTATACATCCGCACAAGGATCATTACAATGTCAATTTACAAAGGTATTTGAAACCACATACGAGCATTTGAAGGCAATAGAAAAGTGATTGAAAACAAGTGAGCTAAGCAAATTAAAGAGCCCATGGATAACCATGGATACAAAGGGTGCTAACACCTTCCCTTTGTATAACCTACCCTCTTACCTAGAATTTCTGAAAGGTCTTTTTTCTGTTTCTTTTATAAACCTTTCCTTAATTGGATAAAATAAAAGGTCGGTGGCGACTCTCTGATTTTCAAATACAAAAGCAGAAACAAAAAAGAGTCAGTTCGCGTATCTCTCCGCAAGAGGTATGGTAAAAAACCGAGGGCGACAGAACTGGCGACTCTGCTGGGGACATTTTCTAAAAACAAAATGTTTTCAAAAGGGGTTACCTTTAGAGTATAGATCATTTCGATGTTTTCAATATCTTGACTTGATTGCTCTATTTTTTAAAGGTTTGTTTGGGTATTTTTCTTGTGTGAAAGATTCTAACCCAAATCTCGAGATACCTTAAGTATGTGACAATAGACCAAGGAAACTGTACGGCATGTATCGATACGGTTGATCTGGTAGTCACCATTAGTGCGATACTTTGGTTTATACTGATGTCCCTTGAAAACGATCAAGGAGTATATTAGGCTTCCGAAATGTCATTAAACACTAATTTATCTTAGAACCTTTTAGTTGAACTTGACTTGTGGCCTATTAAGTGGCTAGCTTTGAAATTGATCGAAGTTAGTTATCCTCGAGGAATATTTTGATCGGCCGTCCGAGCGCCGTATTGAGATGTTACCTCCAAGGATCATAGAACCCGAATGCTATTCTAGGACAGGTTTTAACCAACTCAACTTCAGTGGGGAGGGTATCACCTATCAGCTTCATGCAAGCCTTTAAACCTAAGGCTATTGTTTGATTTGTTTGTGTGTGCCACATGTTTGACATCATAACATCATAAGCATCATAAGCATATCATTTTCTCACCAATCATTTCAAGGATCAAAGAGTTTACCTTTGTTTTGTTATTGCAGGTAATGGCTCCCGCCACCAGAGATTACATCCGAATCAACATCTCAACGGTGCCATCTGAACTGAAAAACATAGTATCAGAATTCCCCAGGAATGTTCAATTCACCGAAAAGCACGGTCACCTACTCCATTTGGTTACCTCAAAATTTGAAGAAGACATGATACGGGTCCTGTTCCAGTTCTTTGATCCCGAACATCATTGCTTTACCTTTCCAGATTACCAGTTAGTACCCACTTTGGAAGAGTTTTCTGAACTAATTGGATTACCTGTTCGAGATCAATTACCTTTCACTGGTTTAGAAAGCATTCCAAAACCTGAAATCATTGCTGCTGCTTTACATTTGCGAAAGTCAGAAATCGAGTCCAATTGGGAAACAAAGAGCGGAGTTAAGGGTTTACTTGCTAAGTTCTTAATGGAAAAGGCTCGATTACTGCTAGAAAACAAAAGTTATCCAGCTTTTGAGGAGGTTGTGGCTCTTTTGATCTATGGGTTGGTTTTATTCCCTAATCCCGACCAATTCATAAGTGTACACATCATCAACCTTTTCCTAACCCGTAACCCGGTACCAACATTGCTGGGAGACATTCTACATTCTCTACACACTCGTACCATGAAGAAACGAGGAACTCTTATGTGTTGTATACCACTACTGGCTAGGTGGTTTACATTTCATCTTCCCCGATCAGTGTTGAGAAATGAACAAAGAATGCAATGGTCTCGCAGGATTATGTCTTTGTCTCATTCAGATATCCGGTGGAACAACTTCTTTCAAAGAGACATTACTATCATTGATCATTGTGGGGAGTACCCTAATGTGCCACTACTTGGCATCAAAGGGGGCATCACTTACAATCCCTCTTTAGCTTTACGCCAATTCGGATATGCACGGAGAAACGGTCCTCATGACATGATTATCCGTGGCATTGTGTTTGATTACGAGGATGATTCCCATAGACACCGACGAAGGTTCATACATGCATGGGGCAGTGTCTACAGAATAGAAAGCAAAACTTTGGGGCAATGGAATTCTATTCCTATGGAACCTTACCTCAGATGGGTGCGGACTCATGTTCAGAAACTCATCATGCCATATCCCGCTATTCTACCTGTGACTATTGAACCAGAAGTCGAAGGAGACGAACCTCAAATTATTCTACATCCGGATATGCCAACCGACTTGGAAGAGTTGCAGAAATCTTGGGTACAACTAAAAGAGGAAAGAGACACCTTCAAAACACACTGTCAAGACTATGAGAGAAGATTATTGGAGCTCACCGGACAACTCCAAGAAGAGCAGCAGATCAACACATTCCTGGGTGCAAAGAGAAAGCGTCCATGGGAGACCTGAGGGATCATTTCATTTTCTTTATTTATTTCTGTTTTGTAAACCCGAATGAGGCAAAGAAAAAAGAAAAGAAAAAGAAAAGAGAAATAAATAAATTGTTTAACTAATGTTTGTTTCTCCTTTGTTTTAACAAATCTAAACTCTAAGATCCTTGAAAACATTGCATATACATTTCATTCATAAACATTGCATATGCATTTCATTCATTCATACACATTGCATAACAGGTTCACATGACGGATTTCTCATCTCCTCGCTGTTTATTTCAGTTAGAAGAGATGGAATCTGAAACAAGCATCAAGAATCTCGAAGCACAGAACGCCCAAGTTCAAGTGGCAATCCTGGAACTGGCAAAGGGGCAACAAGAACTGAAAGCCCTGATGATCAAAAAGAAAAAGAGGCCCAAAGGATCTGTAGGCTTGAGCCAACTGAAAAGAAAGATCAAAATCCAAGCCAAAAAGTTCAAAAATCCACCGATCCCTGAAATAGTCGGTGATGGTGAACAAGGAGACAATCACAACAACCAGGGTTCTGCCAAACCCTCTCTCTCTTCTAATGAAGAAGATGATCATTCTGGAGACGAACCGGATGACGACAAGTACCAGCAGTTGGAAGAACGCATGAAAGCTATGGAGATACAAAAAATACCTGGCTTAGATTTCAATGATCTGGGACTCATCTCAGATGTTGTTATCCCTCCAAAGTTCAAAGTTCCTATCTTTGCAAAATATGATGGAATTTCTTGCCCAAAACTACATCTGAGGTCCTATATAAGGAAGATACAACCTCATACAACAGATAACAAATTGTGGATTCACTTCTTCCAAGAAAGTCTGTCGGGTACACAACTCGAGTGGTACTACCAGCTGGAAAGTACAAAAGTTCATACCTGGGAAGATTTAGCTGCTGCTTTTTACAAACAGTATCAATACAATGCTGATCTTGCACCAACCCGTACTCAACTAAGGGGCATGTCCATGGCACCAAAAGAAAGTTTCAAAGGATATGCACAAAAGTGGAGAGATGTGGCTGGAAGGGTTCAACCACCCTTATCTGATCGCGAGCTGGTCGACATGTTCATGGGCACTTTAACTGGCCCTTTCTATAGTCATTTGCTGGGAAGCTCATCATCAGGTTTCACTGACCTGATATTGACTGGAGAACGTGTCGAAAGTGGCATTCAAAATGGAAAAATTCAAATAGGCTCTTCTTCTGGTACTACAAAAAGGCCCATTAGTGGGAGAAATGAGGTCAATACAATGCAAATTCAGAAAGGTCGCAAAAGTGAGCAGCACCAATCTGTAGGGGCAGTTCTGATCTCCGCATCTGTACCTCAAAAAGACCAACAGCCAAAATATACGCGTCGACCAGATGCGCCAAGAAGAAATTTCACCAGAATCAATATGCCAATCTCTCAAGCATTGCAGCATT
Source organism: Vicia villosa (assembly GCF_029867415.1). Classification (NCBI taxonomy): domain Eukaryota; kingdom Viridiplantae; phylum Streptophyta; class Magnoliopsida; order Fabales; family Fabaceae; genus Vicia; species Vicia villosa. Next base: position 116,341,598 of record NC_081183.1, on the reverse strand, counting down.
TGCTAAAAGCCGATCTGATCACATTGAAAGACCCTCCAAAGAATGTCAATACTTCCTCTCCGAGTTATCGCCCCGATGCAACATGTGCGTATCACTCAAACTGTCCAGGATATGACGCAGATCACTGTTGGGCCCTGAAAAATAAAATACAAGACATGATAGATGCTGGGGAAATTTAGTTCGATCCTCCAGAAACTCCAAATGTCATCACGGCACCTATGCCGAAGCATGATAAAACTGTTAATGCTATCCTGGACATTGTTTACATCTATGATGTGAACGAATTGTCAACTCCGCTCCTCGAAGTCAAAGGAAAGCTAATCCAAGCTGGTTACTTTCCAGGTTGTGACCCTGATTGCTTTTATTGCTCATACCTGCCCAATGGTTGTGAAAATCTGAGAATGGGAATTCAAAAGTGGATGGATCGCCGTATCATTATGTTTGAGAGGCTCCCTTCTATGGACGTGTTATGCGAAGTCTTTGCAAACGGGATGAGAATAGAGGATGTCTCAGTGATCTCCAGCTTACCATTCAAAATCTCTGCCAAGGCTCCGTTCAAAATTTCTGCTACACTCAAAGTGGCATCAGTAATCATTGCTAGTCCAACTCCATTTCCATACTCCTCAGACAAAGTTGTCCCGTGGGGTTACGACACTAATGTTTATGTCCATGGAGTTAAACAGGGTACCTCGACTGAAGAGGCCACGAATTTTACTGCTCCAACTGTGGATAATATTGTGGGTACCAGCAAGATTACGAGAAGTGGAAGGGTCATTTCACCAGAAATTTCTCCAAATATTGCTACTGGTCCGGTCCAGATCCCAGTTCCTAATCAAGATGACAACGCTCGAGGCAAAGAGCCACAAGTTGAACCAGTTCAAATACCGGTGGAGATCACTGCTGAGGATCCATCAAAGCAAGAAATGGAGGAAATATTGAAAATCATCTGCAAGAGTGATTACAATATTGTCGAGCAACTGGGGCACACTGCTTCAAAAATCTCAATGCTGTCTCTGCTAAAGTATTCAGAAGCTCATGCCAAAGCTCTGATGAAGTTCCTGAAAGCTGCGCATGTGCCTCAAGAGATTTCAGTCGATCAATTTGAAAATTTTGTTGCCAATCTAACCGTGAACAATGGCCTCGGTTTCTCTGATGTTGATCTAACCCCTGCTGGAAAAAATCACAACAAAGCCCTACATATCTCCATTGAATGTAATGGCACCACTCTATCTCATGTGCTGGTAGATAACGGTTCTTCTTTGAACGTGTTGCCAAAAACAGTACTAGAAAAGCTTGACTTCGAAGGAATTGTGTTACAACCAAGCGATGTTGTGGTAAGAGCCTTTGACGGGTCAACAAGAACAGTGTACGGAAAGGTGAATCTCCCAATCAGAGTAGGCTCTCAGATCTTTGATTCTATCTTTTACGTAATGGAAATTCACCCAGCATATTCCTGTTTACTTGGACGCCCTTGGATACATGGGGCAAACGCTGTAACTTCTACCCTGCATCAGAAGTTGAAATATCCAGTAAAAGGAAAGATTGTCACAGTTTATGGCAAAGAGGAATATGTGGTTAGTCACCTGAGCAATTCCAAATATGTTGAGTTGGATGACGAATTCATCGAAACTCCCTGCCAATCTTTTGAGGTGGTCTCTCCAGATGTCTCTACCACCAAGCATATTTCTGCTACTCCAACTACAACTATGGCTTCTCTCAAAGATGCCAAAGCTATGATCGAAAAAGGTGATTGCACAGTATGGGGACAGCTTCTCGATATACCTTACAAGTCCGACAAGCTAGGCCTGGGCTATGATAATGGAAATCAAAAGAAAGATCAAAGTCCTCGCCCTGGAGGATTAACGTCACATTTCATCAGCCAAGGAGTAAACGCTATTGAAGACGATGGAGTGTTCTTGAACCATATCATTCAGCCCTATCTAGATGAAATTCCACCCATTCCCATGGGAATGTGGGATACTTTGGGAGATCCAAGCGGCGGGTATAATTATCAATATACCGCACCTCAAAGTTCTTTTATTGCTATGGAAGATATTACCCCAACTGGATGGGGTGATCAATTTGAGAATGACAAAAGTCTCACAAGTCCCAGCACTCAGCAATATCAAAATCCACCTAAAGAAGTATGGGACACGCTAGGAGAGCCAAGTGGCAAATATGACTTTATGGTGAAATATTCCGCTCCTCCGAGCTCACAAATCGCCATGGAAGACATTTTCCCAACTGGATGGGATGAACATTACGACGATAATTTTACTCTTGAAGAAGCCAGGGAAACACCAAATAATGAGGGTTACTTTCTGTCAGAATACACCCCTCACCAGGATACACAAGTCTCTATCCAAAACATCATCCCGACTGGATGGGACGGCCTTATCGAGCATCTCGGTCAACCAACAGAGATATCTCAGCCTGGGCTCTCGTATCCAGCAGAGTATATCACTTATCCCGAAAGATCACCGGATCATTTCCCCACTAATGAAATCAATTTTGTGGAGGATGAAGAAGACAGCTGCAACTGGAACAGCTGGATACTCCCTGCTCACAACAATGGATTGAACAACTGGAAAGCTGAGGATGTGATCTCCTTTGATCAGGAGTAAATGCAATTCCCTGTTTTCTTTGTGTATATTGTGCAAAGATAAAAATGGTTCCTGTACTATCGAACCATGAGCTTGAAAGCCGTGTGCCTTGCCCGAAGCACACTGGTCCTTTTATAAGGGCTTGTCATATCATGATCATGTTCATTCAATAAAATCATGGGACGTTTGCATATTCAAATTTTGTGATCCTTTTTCTTTCTTTCTTTGCTTTTCAAATAGCTATGTTTTCTCACACACACTCACATAAATAAAATGCAGATTCACATTCACTTTGGATCCAGTCAATAACGATTCTGCTATTGCCCGTCATGACTTTGAAAATCCGATCTACCAAACTGAGGACGAAAGTGAGGAAGATTGTGAAGTACCAACAGAACTTGCAAGGCTGCTAGAACAAGAAGAAAAGGCTATACAGCCTCATGAGGAACCAATTGAGGTTATCAACTTGGGCAGCAACGAAGAAAAGAAAGAAGTCAAAATAGGGGCTGATTTAGAACACAGTGTCAAGCAAAGACTAATTCAAATGTTGCAAGACTACGTCGAGATATTCGCCTGGTCCTATGAAGATATGCCAGGCCTTGACACGGACATTGTGGTTCATCGCCTGCCAATCAAAGAAGGTAGCACTCCAGTCAAACAGAAACTACGGAAAAGTAGGCCTGATATGTCAAAAAAGATCAAAGACGAGGTTGAAAAGCAATTCAATGCCAGATTCCTGAAAGTTGTAAGTTATCCTCCTTGGATAGCTAACATAGTACCGGTGCCCAAAAAAGACGGGAAAGTCAGAATGTGTGTAGACTACAGAGATCTGAATCGGGCAAGCCCCAAAGATGATTTCCCTTTACCTCACATCGATGTACTGGTTGATAATACCGCACAATGCAAGGTATTCTCCTTTATGGATGGATTCTCAGGGTACAATCAAATCAAGATGGCACCCGAAGACATGGAAAAAACAACCTTCACCACACCCTGGGGAACCTTTTGTTACAAAGTAATGCCCTTCGGTTTAAAGAATGCAGGAGCAACTTATCAACGTGCAATGGTAGCTCTATTTCATGATATGATTCATCAGGAGATAGAGGTGTATGTCGATGATATGATTGCAAAATCCAACACCGAGGAAGAACATCTGGGTCATCTACACAAGCTGTTTGACAGACTCAAGAAATACAGGTTGCGACTGAATCCAAATAAGTGTACCTTTGGAGTAAGATCCGGCAAACTCTTAGGTTTCATCGTCAGCAGCAAAGGTATTGAGGTTGATCCCGCCAAGGTCAAAGCCATTCAAGAAATGCCTATACCCCGTACCGAGAAACAAGTCAGAGGATTCTTGGGACGTCTGAATTACATCGCCCGATTTATTGCCCACATGACTACTACTTGTGTGCTGTAATGCCCGTATAATTTTAATATTAATTTAATCAAGGATATTGAATTAATAATTAGAATTATTAAGGATTTTGTGAAAAATAATAAATAAATAATGGTTTATGGCATTTGGGCCATGTGAGAAATAGTAGAAGGGGGGGTGTGAGATAAGAAGGCCCTTTACTAATATTATTATTGTTATTTTTCATAAAATAATTGGAATTGGGAAGAAAGAAAGAACGTGAAAGAACAGAAGTCTGAGGAACGAGGAACGTGAAGGAGAACGATAGAGGGAGAGACCAAGAATCAAGAAATTGTCTAAGGTAAGGGGGGACTTATCTGATTATCATCTATTATCGGGTTAGGGGTTGATAATACTGAATAGATGTGGAATTCGGGTCGATTGAGTCATATGATAGGTTTAGGGATTGAGTCAAATTGTATGATGTTTGATCTCTATGATTGAATCTATGATGTCCGCGTGGTTATGGTCTCAATTGGTGTGTAATTGGTGTATTAGGAGACGTATTTTGTGTTGTTTGTGCATTCTATTTCTCTAGGTTCGTACTGGTATGAATTGGGTGTGTTTGGAATGCATAGAGTGCTGTTTTCTGCAGGTTTGGGTTTCTGAAATTACCGGTTCGCGCCGCGTGCGTAGGGTGGCGCCGCGAACAGGTGGGCAGAATGCCAGGAAGTTGTGATACGCTCAGGTCGCGCCGCGTACCTGTGTTCGCGCCGCGAAGGCGTAACTTTTTTCTTGTTTCGCGCCGCGTGTGGATGTTTGCGCCGCGAACAGCTTGGCAGAGAGCCAATGAATTCTGGGACGCTCAGTGCGCGCCGCGAACGGGTGATGGCGTCGCGTGCTGTTAGTGTTTTGAGATGTTTTTAAAAGTTCAAAGATGCATAACTTTTTAACCGTTGGTCCGTTTGATGCGCCGTTTTGAGCTAAACGAACCTTGTAGGATAATCTACGTGATGATGATTGATTGGTTTTTAGAATGATGAAAATACATGTATGCTATTCTTGTTGAGTATGATTGTTTGATGCAAATACGTGTATGTTTTGCGTATGATGATTATGGAATTGTAATTGAATGATGTTAATATATATGAACATACTTGAATGATAATGATGATGTTGATGATTGATGATGATGATAGTAGAAGTATGTTATATATGTTGCATTCATTCATGTTCATTGATGATGCTGTATCCATAAGGGTGTGTTGGATCAGTGAAGGGCATGATTCCCATCGTGTGGAATCTGTGCTGGCAGGGCCGTATCTTGGACGATGTTGGATCGGTCATGGGTTATCCCCATTTGATGATGATTGGTACCACATGCATAGTGTCAGTTCATTCATGTGCATAATTTATAACATGATTGGATGTATTCCAGTGTTGTAAATGTTGAATGATGTGTTTGATTGTTGGTTAACTTGTTTTAAATAGCTGTTTATGAAACAATTGGGTGAATGATGCAACTATGACGTGTTATTGCTTTATAACCTTATAACATTTGTTAATTATGATGAGACTCACCCTTACATGTTGTCATTTTCAGATTGAGGATAGCGGCTGTTCGACTCGGTGAGGATTAGCTCATGAGTCAGTGTTTAGTTAGCATCAGGTGTCATGCTCTGGTAGTTGTAACACTGGGAACGTTTGTTTGGAGTTTTGATTGTAACTCTGTATTTTAAATTGTTTTGGTTGAAGTCTGATACATTAGCGACATAATGTTGACTTGATGAAGTATTTCCGCTGCGTAGAACATGAATTTGATTAATGAGTTATGATTTTCAGGTGTTTTCAGTAATGCATGACTTATACTGACGTATGTTTTCATTAATTATGAATTGTGATGCCTCTCTACGTGTTACTCTGATTTTAAAAATATAGTTATTTGCCGCGGGTTATTAGAGGGGTGTTACAATAGTGGTATCAGAGCATAGTCGGTCGTTATGACCAGAGTCTTAGTGTCAGTTTTACTTTCCTGTGTATGCGACTAGTAAGAGTTAACTGTCGATACTTCTGTTCTGATTAAATTGGTTGTGATTTAAGCAGAACAATGGCTGGAAGAGGAGGAAGAAACGATGATGCTATCGCTGAGGCTCTGGGCATGATTGCGGGTGTGCTGGGAGGAAATGCCAATGGAGCTGCGATCGGTGCTGACAGGCAGCTGAACAGTTTTCAGAGGAACAATCCTCCATTGTTCAAGGGCACGCATGATCCTGAAGGTGCTCAGAAGTGGCTTAAGGAAATCGAGAGAATCTTCAAAGTCATCGATTGTGCTGAGGATCTAAAGGTGAGGTATGGTACTCACATGTTGTCTGAAGAGGCTGACGACTGGTGGCTTACTACCAGGACTGAACTGGAAGCTGATGGTGTGGCTATTTCTTGGGCTGTGTTCAAGAGAGAGTTTTTGAGAAGGTACTTTCCTGAAGACGTAAGGGGTCGAAAGGAAATTGAATTTCTGGAACTAGTTCAAGGTAGCATGACAGTACCAGAGTACGCTTCGAAGTTCGTTGAGTTGGCAAAGTACTACGTCCACTACAACAATGATGAAGCTAGTGAATTCTCGAAGTGCGTCAAGTTCGAGAACGGTCTCCGTGATGAGATTAAGCAGGGTATCAGATATCAGAGAATCCGAAGATTTGTAGACTTGGTGGACTGTAGTAGGATCTTCGAGGAAGATAATCTCAAGCTGAAGTCATCTCACTCTCGCGAGTTAGTTGATAGGAAGGGGAAGAAGCCTATGGATAAGGGTAAGCCATATGGTAGAGGTAATCCAAAGACTGGTGGTTGGAAGAAGCCTAGTGGGGGAGACTCCAGTGCTTTCGTCAGGTGCTATAACTGTGGTGAGGTCGGGCACCGTAGGAATGAGTGCAAGCTGAATCAGAAGAAGTGCTTCAAGTGTGAGGAAGTGGGTCATGTTGCGGCTGATTGTAAGAAGAGGGTTGTGACTTGTTACAACTGTGGTGAAGAGGGTCACATCAGTCCTAATTGTCCTAAGCCAAAGAAGAACCAATCGGGAGGAAAAGTTTTTGCTTTGACCGGGTCAGAGACTACTCCAGAGGACAGATTGATTAAAGGTACGTGTTTCATTCATGGCACACCTTTAGTTGCGATTATTGATACTGGAGCAACTCATTCTTTTATTTCTTTGGACTGTGCTACGAGGTTAAATCTTGAGATATCTGACATAAATGGAAGTATGATTATTGACACTCCTGCGTCGGGTTCAGTAACTACTTCGTCTGCATGCTTGAATTGTCCGGTTGACATTTTTGGTAGAGAATTCGGAATGGACTTAGTGTGCCTTCCGTTGAAACAACTTGATGTAATCCTGGGAATGAACTGGTTAGAATTTAACCGTGTTCACATCAACTGTTTTTCGAAGACAGTGATCTTTCCTGAAGAAGTTCATTCTGATGATCTGGAGATGACGGCTAGACAAGTGGGTGAAGCTATCAAGGATGGTGCAACAGTGTTTATGTTATTCGCATTGATGAATGTGAAAGAAAAAGTGGCGAGTGGCGAATTACCTGTAGTGTGTGAATTTCCAGAAGTTTTTCCCGAAGATGTGAATGAATTACCACCGGAAAGAGAAGTGGAGTTTTCTATTGATTTAATTCCGGGAACTAGTCCAGTGTCGATGGCACCGTACCGTATGTTGTCGTCTGAGTTGGTTGAACTGAAGAAGCAGTTAGAAGAATTGCTGGAGAAGAAATTTATTCGTCCTAGTGTTTCTCCGTGGGGTGCGCCTGTGTTACTAGTGAAGAAGAAAGAGGGTTCAATGAGGCTGTGTGTGGATTACAGACAATTGAACAAGGTTACTATCAAGAATCGGTATCCATTGCCGAGGATTGATGATTTGATGGATCAGTTGGTTGGAGCGCGAGTATTTAGTAAAATTGATCTGAGGTCTGGGTATCACCAGATACGTGTGAAAGACGATGATATTCAGAAGACCGCTTTCAGGACAAGGTATGGACATTACGAGTATTCGGTAATTCCGTTTGGAGTTACTAATGCACCTGGTGTATTTATGGAGTATATGAATAGGATATTTCATCCTTATCTCGATAAGTTCGTGGTGGTATTTATAGATGATATCCTGATATATTCCAAGAGTAAGGAAGAACATGCCGAACACCTCAGAACTGTGCTAGAACTGTTGAAAGAGAAGCAAATTTTTGCCAAACTGTCGAAGTGTGAATTCTGGTTAGAAGAAGTCAGTTTTCTTGGACATGTGATTTCTAAGAATGGTATTGCTGTTGATCCTACAAAGATAGAAGCTGTGTCTCAGTGGGAAGCTCCGAAGTCAGTGTCAGAGATTCGTAGTTTTCTTGGCCTTGCAGGTTATTACAGGAAGTTTATTGAAGGATTTGCAAAGTTAGCATTGCCATTAACTAAACTAACCAGAAAGGGACAAGCTTTTATTTGGGATGCAAAATGTGAAGAAGGATTCCAAGAGCTGAAGAGAAGGTTGACTAGTGCTCCTATCTTGATTTTGCCGAATCCGACAGAATCATTTGTGGTTTATTGTGATGCATCGCTGATGGGCTTAGGTGGTGTATTGATGCAAAATCATAAGGTAGTCACTTATGCGTCGAGATAACTTAAAGTGCATGAGAGGAATTATCTGACTCATGATTTGGAGCTGGCAGCTGTAGTCTTTGTTTTAAAGTTGTGGCGACATTATTTGTATGGTTCGAGATTTGAGGTATTCAGTGATCATAAGAGCCTGAAGTATCTCTTTGACCAGAAAGAGTTGAATATGAGGCAGAGGAGATGGTTAGAATTCCTGAAAGATTATGATTTTGGTTTGAACTACCATCCGGGTAAGGCAAACGTTGTTGCTGATGCATTGAGTAGGAAAACCTTGCATATGTCTATGCTAATGATGAAGGAATTGGATTTGATTGAACAATTCAGAGACTTGAGTTTGGTATGTGAAGGTACTCCTACTAGTGTTAAATTGGGTATGTTGAAGCTGACTAGTGGCATTCTTGAAGAGATCAGAGAGGGTCAGAAAGATGATGTTGAGTTAATAGATAAGTTGACTTTGATTAATCAAGGCAAGGGTGGTGAATTTAGAATTGATGAAAATGGTATACTGAGGTTTGGTGACCGAGTTTGTGTCCCTGATATTACTGAACTCCGGAAACGTATTTTAGAGGAAGGACACCGTAGTGGATTGAGTATTCATCCTGGTGCTACCAAGATGTACCATGATTTGAAAAAGTTGTTTTGGTGGCCGAGAATGAAGAAAGAAATTGCCGAGTTTTTTGTACTCTTGTTTAATTTGCCAGAAGTCAAAGGTTGAGCATCAGAAACCGTCTGGGTTTATGCAACCGATGTTTATTCCTGAGTGGAAGTGGGATAGCATATCAATGGATTTTGTGTCGGGTTTGCCGAGGACTGTCAAGAATTGTGAAGCTATCTGGGTCGTGGTGGACAGGTTGACAAAGTCTGCACATTTTATACCGGTGAGAATGGATTATCCGATGGAGAAGCTAGCTCAGTTGTATATCGAGAAGATAGTTAGTCTTCATGGTATTCCTTCAAGTATCGTGTCAGACAGAGATCCGAGGTTTACGTCTAAGTTCTGGGAAGGTTTGCAGAAGGCTTTAGGTACTAAACTGAGGTTGAGTTCTGCTTATCATCCGCAGACGGATGGACAGACTGAGAGGGCAATTCAGTCGTTAGAAGACTTGTTACGTGCTTGTGTATTAGAAAAAGGAGGTGCTTGGGATAGTTATCTACCTTTGATTGAATTTACCTACAACAACAGCTATCATTCGAGTATAGGTATGGCTCCGTTTGAGGCTTTGTATGGTAGGAGGTGTAGAACTCCGTTGTGTTGGTACGAAGCTGGTGAGAGTGCTGTGATTGGTCCGGAAATTGTACAAGAGACCACAGAGAAGATTAAGATGATTCAGGAGAAGATGAGAGCTTCTCAGAGTCGTCAGAAAAGTTACTACGATAAAAGAAGGAAGACACTTGAGTTCCAAGAGGGAGATCATGTGTTTATGAGAGTTACTCCTATGACAGGAATTGGTCGGGCATTGAAGTCAAGGAAGTTGACTCCGCGTTTTATTGGACCGTTCCAAATTTCTGAAAAGGTGGGAGAATTGGCATATCGTATCGCTTTGCCGCCGAGGCTTGCAAACTTGCACGATGTGTTCCATGTGTCTCAGTTGAGGAAATACATTTCAGATCCGTCCCATGTGATCCAAGTAGATGATGTACAGGTAAAAGACAACTTGACGGTTGAAACATTGCCTGTGAGGATTGAAGATAGAAGACTGAAACAATTGCGTGGCAAGGAAATAGCGTTAGTCAGGGTAGCTTGGGGAGGACCAGCTGAAGGAAATGTTACCTGGGAGCTAGAGAGCCAGATGAAGGACTCGTATCCAGAGCTCTTTACCTGAGGTATGTTTTCGAGGACGAAAACTCTTTTAGTGGGGGAGAGTTGTAACGCCCGTATAATTTTAATATTAATTTAATCAAGGATATTGAATTAATAATTAGAATTATTAAGGATTTTGTGAAAAATAATAAATAAATAATGGTTTATGGCATTTGGGCCATGTGAGAAATAGTAGAAGGGGGGTGTGAGATAAGAAGGCCCTTTACTAATATTATTATTGTTATTTTTCATAAAATAATTGGAATTGGGAAGAAAGAAAGAACGTGAAAGAACAGAAGTCTGAGGAACGAGGAACGTGAAGGAGAACGGTAGAGGGAGAGACCAAGAATCAAGAAATTGTCTAAGGTAAGGGGGGACTTATCTGATTATCATCTATTATCGGGTTAGGGGTTGATAATACTGAATAGATGTGGAATTCGGGTCGATTGAGTCATATGATAGGTTTAGGGATTGAGTCAAATTGTATGATGTTTGATCTCTATGATTGAATCTATGATGTCCGCGTGGTTATGGTCTCAATTGATGTGTAATTGGTGTATTAGGAGACGTATTTTGTGTTGTTTGTGCATTCTATTTCTCTAGGTTCGTACTGGTATGAATTGGGTGTGTTTGGAATGCATAGAGTGCTGTTTTCTGCAGGTTTGGGTTTCTGAAATTACCGGTTCGCGCCGCGTGCGTAGGGTGGCGCCGCGAACAGGTGGGCAGAATGCCAGGAAGTTGTGATACGCTCAGGTCGCGCCGCGTACCTGTGTTCGCGCCGCGAAGGCGTAACTTTTTTCTCGTTTCGCGCCGCGTGTAGATGTTTGCGCCGCGAACAGCTTGGCAGAGAGCCAATGAATTCTGGGACGCTCAGTGCGCGCCGCGAACGGGTGATGGCGCCGCGTGCTGTTGGTGTTTTGAGATGTTTTTAAAAGTTCAAAGATGCATAACTTTTTAACCGTTGGTCCGTTTGATGCGCCGTTTTGAGCTAAACGAACCTTGTAGGATAATCTACGTGATGATGATTGATTGGTTTTTAGAATGATGAAAATACATGTATGCTATTCTTGTTGAGTATGATTGTTTGATGCAAATACGTGTATGTTTTGCGTATGATGATTATGGAATTGTAATTGAATGATGTTAATATATATGAACATACTTGAATGATGATGATGATGTTGATGATTGATGATGATGATAGTAGAAGTATGTTATATATGTTGCATTCATTCATGTTCATTGATGATGCTGTATCCATAAGGGTGTGTTGGATCAGTGAAGGGCATGATTCCCATCGTGTGGAATCTGTGCTGGCAGGGCCGTATCTTGGACGATGTTGGATCGGTCATGGGTTATCCCCATTTGATGATGATTGGTACCACATGCATAGTGTCAGTTCATTCATGTGCATAATTTATAACATGATTGGATGTATTCCAGTGTTGTAAATGTTGAATGATGTGTTTGATTGTTGGTTAACTTGTTTTAAATAGCTGTTTATGAAACAATTGGGTGAATGATGCAACTATGACGTGTTATTGCTTTATAACCTTATAACATTTGTTAATTATGATGAGACTCACCCTTACATGTTGTCATTTTCAGATTGAGGATAGCGGCTGTTCGACTCGGTGAGGATTAGCTCATGAGTCAGTGTTTAGTTAGCATCAGGTGTCATGCTCTGGTAGTTGTAACACTGGGAACGTTTGTTTGGAGTTTTGATTGTAACTCTGTATTTTAAATTGTTTTGGTTGAAGTCTGATACATTAGTGACATAATGTTGACTTGATGAAGTATTTCCGCTGCGTAGAACATGAATTTGATTAATGAGTTATGATTTTCAGGTGTTTTCAGTAATGCATGACTTATACTGACGTATGTTTTCATTAATTATGAATTGTGATGCCTTTCTACGTGTTACTCTGATTTTAAAAATATAGTTATTTGCCGCGGGTTATTAGAGGGGTGTTACATGTGCCGATCTTCAAACTATTGAAGAAAGATCAAGTGGAAAGGTGGAATGACAAATGCCAGTTAGCCTTTGACAAAATCAAAGAGTATCTCCAAAAACCGCCAATCTTGCTACCACCTGTGGAAGGAAGACCCCTGATAATGTACCTAACTATGTTAGAAAATTCAATGGGGTGTGTACTGGGGCAACATGACGAGTCCGGCCGAAAGGAGCATGCAATCTACTATCTTAGCAAAAAGTTTACCGATTGTGAAACAAGATACTCACTGCTCGAAAAAACTTGCTGTGCCTTAGCATGGGCGGCTCGCCGACTAAGACAGTATATGCTAAATCACACCACTTTCCTAATCTCCAAAAGGGATCCTATCAAGTACGTGTTCGAAAAACCTGCTCTCTCTGGAAGAATAGCAAGATGGAAAATGATCCTAACAGAATATGACATTCAATACACTTCACAAAAAGCAATCAAAGGAAGTATGGTAGCTGATCATCTGGCTCATCAAGAAGTGGATGATTATCAAGCATTGAACTTTGACTTCCCAGATGAAGACATTATGCTAGTTAATGACTACAAACAACCAGGACCGGAAGAAGGACCCGAGCCAGGATCCCGATGGACTATGGTTTTTGATGGAGCTTCTAATGCACTTGGCAATGGCATCGGAGCTGTGATCATTTCCCCTGCAGGAGGTTATACACCATTCACTGCCAGATTATGCTTCAACTGCACTAACAATATAGCCGAGTACGAAGCATGTATTCTGGGTCTCAAAGCTGCAATCGATCTAAGAATTAAGTTCCTGGAGGTCTACGGAGACTCGGCCTTGGTAATTTACCAAGTCAAAGAGGAATGGGACACGAAGCACCCGAATCTAATTCCTTACAAAGAATATGTGCTGAGTTTGATTCCTTATTTCGAGGAAATCACTTTTGAACACATCCCGCGCGAAGAAAACCCACTAGCTGATGCATTAGCTACCATGTCATCCATGTTCAAAGTCAGGTGGGACAATGAGGCGCCGACGATCACCATTTACAGACAGGATGAACCATCCTATTGCAATGAGATCAATGCCGAAGGAACGGGAGAAAAACCATGGTTCCATGAAGTAAAAAGATATCTCGAAGCTCAGGAGTACCCTGAAGGGGCGTCCATTAACGACAGAAAGTTTCTAAGGAGGTTTGCTGCCAAATTATTTCTAAGTAATGGAACCCTATACAAACGCAACCATGACTCGACTTTACTTCGTTGTGTAAACAAGAAGGAAGCAGAACAGATTATGGAAGACATACACGATGGTGCCTTTGGTACTCATTCAAGTGGACATACAATGGCTAAAAAAATCCTCAGAGCAGGTTATTACTGGTCTACCATGGAGACAGACTGCCATCATCACTCCCGAACCTGTCACAAATGTCAGATATATGCAGACAAGGTACATGTACCTCCAGTCCCGTTAAACGTCCTGACAGCTCCTTGGCCTTTTGCAATGTGGGGTATTGATATGATTGGAGAAATCAAGCCTACTGCCTCCAACGGACATCGCTTTATCCTGGTCGCTATTGATTACTTCACTAAATGGGTAGAAGCAGCTTCTTTTGCTTCTGTCACCAAAAATGTTGTGGCCCGATTTATCAAGCACAATCTCATTTGTCGGTATGGCATCCCTGAACGGATCATCACAGACAATGGCACAAATCTAAACAACAGAATGATTACTGAACTTTGCACACAGTTCAAGATCAAGCATCATAATTCCTCTCCATATCGACCAAAGATGAATGGCGCAGTGGAAGCTGCCAATAAAAACATCAAGAAAATCGTACAAAAAATGACAGTAACCTACAAAGACTGGCATGAGATGTTACCTTTTGCTCTTCATGGTTGTCACACATCAGCGCGTACTTCAACAGGGGCAACTCCATTCTCCTTAGTATATGGTATGGAGGCAGTTCTTCCAATTGAAATTCAGATTCCTTCCCTAAGGATTATGAAAGAAGCCGATCTAGACGAAGACGATTGGATTCAGACTCGGTTGGACCAGATAAACTTGATTGATGAGAAGAGGCTCGCAGCTATTTGTCATGGTCAGTTGTACCAAAAGCGTATGATCAAAGCCTTCAACAAGAAAGTCAAAAGTCAAGCATACAAAATTGGTGGCTTGGTTGTCAAACGCATCATCTTACCACAAGGTGATCCCAGGGGCAAGTGGACTCCCACTTATGAGGGACCATTCGTAATCAAGAAAATATTCTCCGGCGGTGCCATGTTGCTTACCACCATGGATGGCGAGGATTTTCCACACCCTGTGAATGCGGACATAGTCAAAAAATACTTCGCTTGAAAAGAAAAGCTCGCTAAGTTGAAAACCTGAAAGGGCAACTTAGGCAAAAAAATGAGCGTCTCGGTGGATTGAAAACCCGAAAGGGCGATCCAGGAAAAAATTAGAGACTAAATAAATACTATCCCGGTAGGCTGAAAACCTGAAAGGGCGGCCTAGGCAAAAGTTAGGGAATAAAGCGTACAACTATGTTCTGTATAGCTGCCTATTCACCTTCAAGATTCAACACATCAAAGACACCGATCAGTCCAATTACTTTCTTCCAACAAGTGAGGGATGAGATGCTCGAAGACAGATTGGCAATAGCAGAATTGAAACTTGACTGGATTGTTTTCACATAGCTATTTATCTTTATAAATATTTTCCAAAGCTTTATGACAATTTCCTACTACTAGGATTTTTGTTTCCTTGTACTAACCAGCCTATCATGGCTCTTTTTCAAAAATCAATGCAGCTTATGCTCAAAATCAACATTTTCACTTTTTCTGTTTTGAATACGTAAACGTCCCAATGATAATTTGAATGAACATGTGAATTTGAATATGATTGATGTTTACCAGGAAAAACAGGAATAGCATTCAGGTAATGTCCCAATCATCTGGACGTCATCCCAAAACCAGCATCCGAAGAAAAATCCCCAAGAG
This sequence comes from Vicia villosa, assembly GCF_029867415.1. NCBI lineage: Eukaryota > Viridiplantae > Streptophyta > Magnoliopsida > Fabales > Fabaceae > Vicia > Vicia villosa. Next base: position 116,326,226 of record NC_081183.1, on the reverse strand, counting down.
AAATGCATTTCTCAGCAAATTCCTCGATAAAATATTTCTCTCCAAACGAAGTGATTCGAGAAATCTTATTCCCCCAGCAAGGCTGTTCCAGATTACTATCTCTAGAAGGTGTGATCTCCACACCAAGACTTGGTCAGATAGTGCATCGGAGGATTATGCATCTTCCTCATTCCCACTTTAAAGGGCAACAAAATCAGAACTTTCGAATTACCTTTCATCCCCGAGCGGTAGTCGAAGATCCTTCAACAGAGCACCATGGTTCTCAAAAAGGGTTCCCAGCCGAGGGTATTCAAACAAGACGGCAAAAATCATCAACGATCATAATGCCTTCATGACCAGATGACTAGCAGGGATTTATTCTCCCAACTGGAAGCTTGATATGCTCAAAATCATACATCATACATCTTGCACCATACATCATACATCATATTCATACACATATTCATACACAACATGACAAGCATATTTCTCCTTTAGTTCGAGAATCTCGACACATACATTACATGCATCATAAACATTGCATATCACTAACTTGATTTTTTCAGGCAGACGGATATCTTCAACAAAGATGTTCTCAATCACATGCAGTGTTCCACTGAATCCTATTCAGACCAGCAGTCCTCTCAGATATAATCAAGCCGAAGATTCATTCTGAAGAGATCTCTCTTTCCAAATCACTTATCAACTCAAAAAACAAGTAACACAGATAAAAGCTGATACCTCAGACGGTTCCAGAACGATCTACCATCAAAGATCTAAAGCTGATACCTCAGACGGTTCCAGAACAATCTACCATCAAAGACTTAAAGCTGATACCTCAGACGGTTCCAGAACGATCTACCATCGAAGATCTAAAGCTGATACCTCAGACGGTTCCAGAACGATCTACCATCGAAGATCTAAAGCTGATACCTCAGACGGTTCCAGAACGATCTACCATCGAAGATCTAAAGCTGATACCTCAGACGGTTCCACAACGATCAGCTTTCAAAATCTAAAGCGAAAAGACTTTGGACAGTTCCGTGACGATCATCCTCCTAGACTTAAAGCGGTAACCTTGGACGGTTCCGAAACAGTCAACGCAGAGGTTTTCAAATCCTTCATCAAGATATAATCAATGGATTCATTCTGGTGAACAAACCATCAACACAATTGCCAGATGGCATCTGAAAGCCCATCTCAGGTAATGTTTCAATCTGCCAACAACGTTTCTCAGACAACGTTCAAAGACAACTTCCAACATCTCTTCCGATCAAGGTAAGTGCAAATTTTCAGGGCATCTAAAATATTCAATCATCTTCCACCTTCAGATTTTAGACAATCTCTTCAGGTTTAAGAATATTGAATAGGGGCAACTGTTATACCCCAAAATTTGCCCGCATCTTTTTTCAAGAAAACTCCAATCTAAAAATTAGGAGTTTCATATAATCATGGATTTTTATTTCATAAATATCCTGACATGAAATACTCAGTTTTTTAGAATTTTTTTCTTATACAGTATTTTGGCTCGCTATTGAATTTATTCTTACGCAAACGCCAAGTACTGTTTATTACTTCACACACGCTATTTATTTGATATTTGTTTACAGATAAATAGTACTGACACAATTGGTACAGAACTAAATCTTTTGCAGGCGCAGAGTCCGAGGATTCAGACTGTACTGGTAACAAGTAAATTATTACTAATTTTTGTTTCCCACTAACTTTTGTACTATATTCCATTATTTTCAAAATCTCTTTTCAAATCTTTCTTTCAAAATCAAATCCTAACTTTATTCTATACATCTCTCTTTTTCCCAACATTATCATACACTTTCTTTCAAATCTTACTTCCACTCAAATTTTTTTCTTTTGTACGGAATCACTTCATTCCCCAACGTCTCTATCCTTCTTTTCATTCTATAAATACCTCTAATTTTTTCCATAAAATCTCACATCAAATTCTAACTCATCTCTCAAATTTCTACTTCATATTCATTCTCTCTTCTTCCCCCGGCAAAAATGGCGAAGCGGATAGAAACGTGTTTCTTATGATCATCACCGTCGTGGTGGTAATCATGTCTTTCTTCTGTCTACATAGCCCGGAAAAATGTGGACCTGGGATGTTGACACTCCCAATCATCTACATGTTATTGTTTGTAGCTTAGGTTATTAATCGTCATTCTTAAAGTTTGCCTTATCTCTTATTTTCTTAATGTACCGTTTACTCGTCGTACCGTTCATAATAGTATGTAATATTTGTACCGTCAGTATTAAATATTGTACTATTTGTCATACTGTTGCTTAATTATTCAGATAATATTTTATGTGTTTTCTGCCAGTTAAATATTTATTTTTCTGTGCATTAAATGATTTTCAGGGTTATTATCGGTAATTTTGCTCGCACACAGTATATATTATTTATTTATTATGTATGTGTTTTTTAACAAGTCATGTAAATAAACTTTCATCTTTCACATAAAACAAAAAAAACAACAAAAAGAAAATTAACTTTGACTGTTGAATTTTCACTCTAACTGTTACATGCCTGAACAGTCAGTTGGCAGTCAAACCGCTGACAGTGCAATTCTCCGTGTTTTGTACCATCAATCAAATCAAACTTTTGCATTTCAAAAATTCCAAGATTTTTGTTCTAGAAGTCTTCTGAATATCACATGATTAGCAGAGACTCAGCACTGCACAAAAATCAGGTACGCTTAACTGTCTCCTACACAAACAGTCCCTAATTAGGGTTTATTGTTTTTTCAGGAGAAACAAGTTTTTGAGACCTCAAATGGATTTCCTGGACCTCCATATATCTCAAAGTACCATCATACAAATTTTCAAACTTCAATTCACTCAGACGCACCGTCAGCAGCTCAAACAATCAACAGACGACCCGTTTGACCAAAAAGTCAACAGACAGTCAAAAATGAAATTTTTTGTCAACATCCATATTTTCTCAAAGGATTCATCATTTGATAATTGGATGATCATAATTCATCAAGGAAAGATCAAAAATCAACAAAACCCTAAGATTCAAAATTAGGGTTTTCTCCTAAAAAGTCAACTGAACTTTGACTGGTCATAACTCTCTCATCCTTCATCCAAAAAATTCAAAACAAAGCTCATTGTGAAGGAAATTCCATTATCTTTCAAATGCAATTGGTCCCATGACCATTTGATTCATCATTTGAAAAATATGAACCAAAATATTACAGGTCATTTTCAAAGTCAACAAAAAGACACTTTTTTCAAAAGGACACACAAGGAGCATGGAAAATCATTTTGACATGAGACCAAATACATTGGTTAGAGGACTCTTTGAGGTTTCCAAAAAGTGCAAGATCTCCTTCATATGAAAAAAATTGAGGGATTTACACCTTGTTGAAGTTGGCTAAATTTTGGGAAAATGCATAAAACCAACATTGATCAAAAATGAATTTTTTCCAAATGGGGTCAAGTTTTCATAGTTCAAACATGTTTAACATGATATAATGGGCCTCCCACGATCAAGAAAAAGCCCACATCATTTTTGTTCCATTTTTGATTTAATTTTATCATAATTAAGATTAAATTGAAAAAGGAAAATGGAAGGATAATGCATAACTTTGTTTCTAAGCATGACTCATCAAAGATAGCTTACATTCTGCAGCAAAGAAGATACAAGGAAGGCCTAGGGCAAGAGGTGTGGAAAAATCAAGCAATGGTTGCTTGAATTTTAAGCTTGAAAGTCAAAAATTCAACAAAAGCAATCAATGCTTCTAGCTTAGATTTTAAGCACTCCATGGCCTATAAATAGCTCATCATACTCCACAAATAAGACACACATGAAATTATAGCCAAGGCATAGCAAGGAAACTCACCAAAATTCTCTCAAAAATTCCATAACTTTGTAATTTTCAATTTCCATATTCCAATCATTATCAATACAAACAAACACTTTCAATCATTTTCTGAAGTGGCATAGAGTAAGAATGAGCTTATAATATGGTCCTATGAGGGTCGTAACACATGCATAATACTCTTCACTTTCATGCTTAATTGATTTTCGTTTTCATATATCTAATCAATATTAATGTAATCTAATCATTCTAATGAGTTCATGAGGTCCCATAAGGTAGATCTGGGCCCTAACATGTTAGCTCCCACGTGAGAATTGTTCTACACCATTAACAAGTGTTCATGCATGTTCAAACTTCAACTTCATCGAACCCATGGCTACAGCACTCAAACAGTGAAACTAATACCATATTTGGACTCAGAGCATCCTAATTAGGGGATCTGGGTCACTTGTTACTCTTCCTAACATTCGTTTTGCAGGTTCCTAAAAGCATGGAAAAAGCAAGAAAAATCCGCAGGTAATTTGGCTGCTAAATCCGCAGCAAAATCCATAGGTGAAATGAAGAAGATGATGAACAGTAAAGAAGACCATTTGACCGCTCGCGTGGCATATTCTCCTCTTTCTATTCGCCAGTCAGCTTTAGTGGGCCCCATGTTGGACTCTTAAATTCAGCATGATCACATGTTGCACCTCTAACCACGTGTACCATGTATCCACGCATCTGGGACATCTGATCTCATTAACTCTCAATCCAACGCATCAAAACACTCCCCATATCATGGACTCTCAGATCAATCACACAGGATCATGCTTTATTTTATTTTCTATTTCTATTTTAATTTCTTTGTAAAATTAATTAAAAAATAGTTTTAAAAATCCAAAAAATACACAAAAAATATTTTTAAGTTTCTAAAATAATATTTTATTTTTTGATATAAAAATATTTTATTTTTTCTTCATAATTTAAATATTTTGTATAATTAATTAGATAATATGCATATATTTATCTTTTAATTATTTTTCAACCAATCAAAAATCATAAAAAAATTGTTCTTTATATTAAATATTGTTTATATATTATAGGCTAATTTTGTACATATTTAGAATAATTTTCTCTTTAAGTTTTAATTATTTGTGTAATTATTTGTATAATTATGTATTAATTAACTTAATGATTTCAAAATCAAATTTCAAAAAAATTCCAAAAAAATTAGTTTTGTTTTAAAATTGATTGACAAGCATTTTGAACACATTTTAAGCTTAATTTTTAGGTTTAAACTTATTTTCATCTTTTTTCCTCATTTTAATTTAATTAATCATGCATTAATTATAATTAAAATCAATCATAAAAAACCCAAAAACATTTCTTTATTTTCTTGCAATTTAAATTCCTAGATCAAGTGTATAGGTTGTCAAATTCATGTAAATAGCGTAGTTTACATTTCCTGCACAATCGATGTAATAGCGTAGATTTACTTTCCGCATTTTAAATACCAGCACATATAAAACTGCGTGTATGCCAAAGATTAAAATTGAACCTTTAGATCACTAACTTCAAAGATAAAATATCTGAATCAAAACACAATCACATTTGCACCTCTTAGTGTAATCCCTTTCTCATTCTTTTCAAAATCAAAATCAATTTCAAATACAAAATCGAACTTTTGTTTATATCTGGTGAAAGGATAGATTTTTAAAGGAAATAGGATAAAGACCTTATAACTCAGGGTAGACCTCCTAATTTGCTTGCTCAAATCAAAACAAACAAATCTCTCATATATCATTGTTTTTTTTCAAAATAAAACTTTCAAAAAGACAATACTTTGTATATATCCAAACAAGGATCATTACGAAGTTAACGTTCTTTTTTCAAAAACATCTTTTGAAAGATAAAAACACTTTGTATACATCCGCACAAGGATCATTACAAAGTTAATTTACAAAGGTATTTGAAACCACATACGAGCATTTCAAGGCAATAGAAAAGTGATTGAAAACAAGTGAGCTAAGCAAATTAAAGAGCCCATGGATAACCATGGATACAAAGGGTGCTAACACCTTCCCTTTGTATAACCTACCCCCTTACCCAGAATTTCTTAAAGGTCTTTATTCTGTTTCTTTTATAAACCTTTCCTTAATTGGATAAAATAAAAGGTCGGTGGCGACTCTCTGATTTTGAAATACAAAAGCAGAAACAAAAAAGAGTCACTTCGCGTATCTCTCCGCAAGAGGTATGGTAAAAAACCGAGGGCGACACAGGAATACCCAGGATAATTCAGCCTTATCGAGTTTGCGAAAGACCGGCGAAAACTCGAATGCAGCGAAGAGTGCTCTGGAATTATTTTAGAGGATTTTCGGTTTTGTGTGATGAGAATTCTGAATCCGAAATTATGATTTTATAGGCCATGCTGATATTGTTTCACAAGGTAGCGACCCTTGGTGAAACAATTTCTTTTCCAATAGTTATGACTTTTGACCCACAACATGGTTCACCAACGGTTGCATGGTTTTATTCTGCAGCATTTCATGAAGAGTTGCCACTCTCCGAATTCAAAATTCAAATCATATCATATTTTCCTTGTCATTTTGGAACACACACATATTATTAATTATTATTAATAATTTGCAATATATATATATATATAATATGTACATATAGTTTTTTCCAAAGCAACTAAATTTAAGTGGGGGCATGATCCCACATAAGTTCTTATGCAGGTCCGTCCCTGACTACTACGAAAAACCCCTTTCATAACGGTTGGAAAAAGGGTAGCATCATGCGGGTCATACCGTTGTGAAATAGGGTATGGTTGTAAGTTCGCTGTTTCTATCAGGGCCTGGAAACCGTTATTGAAAGGCAGGACGCACGTCACTTATCACAACGGTTATACTTATAAACTGCTGTGATACTTACACATAGGCACTAGGTTCAAAACCCATCAGCACAAATTATGTAAATCATAAATGACCTTTGACCACGGTTACAATATATAACTGTTGTGAAAAGTTCCTAGATTTTATTATATAATATGTAGATTGCTTGTTTTCCATACAGCTCACTAAATAAATACAAGCTTTTGAATTGATGAAGATGTCTATAATATGAAAAATAAGCTATTCTTGAAAACCAACTTAAACAAACCATTGTTTTTTCTGATTTCATGCGTCTCATCGTGAATTTCATGCTCTTTTGCATATATATTGTGGTTTATTAGTCTAACTCATTAAATACATCGTTATCTTCTATTATAGTTAAATTTCCATCATCATCAACACTTATTATCGTAATTTTTATAATTGTAATTTTTACGATCTTAGTGCTAATGACGAAGTAGATTATCTAATAAATTGTAGTTAATAAAATTTAACTATAATCGAAGACAACGATGCATCTGAAGAGCCTGGTCATTGTACCATAATCTATATGTAAAAGAACATCAGATGAACGATGAGACGCATGCAATTCGGAAACAATGATTGATATAGGTTGGTTTTCAAATACAATTTAATTTTTCATATTATAGTATCGATGTCAATTTAAATGAATGTATTTTAAGGAAGGGTTAGTGAAACAAACAATCTACATATAATATAATAAACTCAAACAACATCATAGAACAGAACCAAATATTATAAATTTGTGAGCAATGAAAAAGATATATTATAAATTTCCAGGACACACCTTTTATTGAAACTAATCGTGGAACAGGAATAAATTCTGAACTTCATCTGGTTTGTGAAGCAATGAAAAAGAAATATAAGGAGGAAGAAGCTTACACTACAACTTCATACTTCTTATATTTCTTCTCATTGTATCTCAAACTAGATGAAGTTTGTTGCCGCTGTTGTTTCTTCATTAACTAAAATGTGTTGCTCCTGTTGAATCCTGCAATAACCATCAAAGTTATCAACATGTGAAAACACAAACTTATTTGTCAACATAATATGAAAAATATCTTGTTTGTGAAGTTATGAAGAAGAAGTACAAGGTGGATGAAGTTTCCATCATAGCTTCATGCTTCTTGTACTTTTTTTATATCTCCACAAACAATATGTACACTAGCCAAAGTATGGTCTTTGTTAAGGTAGTGAAGACGAATTTGAAAAAATGAGAATAATTAATCAACAAAAACAACATGCAACAAACAAGATAATGGTGAACTATCTAACAATAAGATGTAAGAAGAAGAATACCTTAACGTATGAAGCACAAGATTCACGGCTAATGGCGAAGAAGAAGAAGAAGAAGAGAAAAAATGGGTGCTAGGGTTTCACTGTGAAGGAAACAGCGCTACTGTAAATAAGTGAGAGTTAATTCGCTTATATATGAGTAAATTATTTCACAATGGTTATCTACCAACTGTATTGATGAATATTTATTGATTATAAATATATCACAACGGTGGAACGTACCAACCGTGTCATATCCCTTTAAGTTTCTATATAAAAAAAACGCGTCTTAACATTAAAGGAATAATATATATGATGGTGTTGAGGTTTGAACCCATAAAAGCTTGATGATTTTACCTCGGTTGGCTGCTCAACCGTTGTTATATACAATTAAATTTTTATCAAAAAAACAAAAATAATATTGTAGCGCTTTATTTTAGAGATGTCACCACGGTGTAGTGAAGAACCGTGGTGACCATGGCATTGTTGTTTACGCGTTGACCATGACAGATAAAAAACTATAGAATTCCTTGAGTACAACTTTCATTAAATAAACCTTAAGTTGAAAAATTACAAAAATGTCCATAATTTTTTTTATCAATCATATCTAAATGCTCTGACTGAGAGAAAGTTTAACCAAGTATAATCTACTTAATCATCATCACCAGAATCAATGATGACTGACCTTTTCACCCATTTTCTTCTTGATCTCCTCTTCCTGATAGCTCTCTCGGGTCTCAAAGGTTCTTGGACCTCTTCTTGATTCTGAGAAGGGTGTTGCACACGAGCTCTGACCTCTACAGCCACAACAACTTCTTTTCTTTCAGCATTATTGGAAGTTTCAGTAGAAGTACTCATTTTGATTCTTCTTACGCTCTGATTCCTTTGGTTGATCAAGTTCTTTTTGTGTTTTGGTTCAAAGAGGAATTTTGCTTTTATATTGGTTCTTCGGATTCTTCATCTTCTCTGAACTTTGAAAGTCTAAAAGCCAAAAGATTTCACGCATGTCAAGTTTGCTCATTATTGCTTCTTTAATTCTCTATGTTTTCTTCTCTTGGAAGTTGGAAATTAACCTCGAGTTTTTGAATGATTACATCTTTGTAGGTTGTTTGGTTCCTAATGGAAATGTGTCATTGATGTAATACAAGTTTCAATTCAAAAATGGGTGTACTGTTGTTTCTGGTATAATATAATTGAGAATTGTTTAGAGAAAATATTACAACGGTTATTTCCATAAACCGTAGTTATAAGTAGTGCGCTATCCAATTTATAACAACGCACACACATTCGTTGTGGTAACAACATACATACAATCACCTGCTACCTAACAAAGGACATGCTATCATCATTATATGTGTTTCGCAATCGACATTGTTTGTGTTTTCCATAGTTAGTGGTTATGAATCTTCATTAGAAGTTACTTTATACTCCTATGGCTCACTTAATAATTTGGGGGAATTATTAAACCTTCATACTACTACTCAATCTGTGTTGTTCAATCCTTTAAAAAGTTATTGAGTGTCTCTCACAGCCACGTATGATTATGACTTATCATCTTAGTCATTACATGGTAGCGAATATGTTGATATCAAGGAAGTCAAACCACTTAGTTATTGAAATTAGATGTAGTTTTTACTCGGCTCTTGGTTAAAACCATTCAAACCAGTTTGAAAAGTGAGGTAATACATCACATATTGGATTGTAGAAAGGCTTATTAATGGCTACCTTATACGGATCTCATCACGAATATCCAGATTCATGTTGGGGTAAGTTTGGAAGGAGAATAACACGACTCAAGTACATCAAATATTACTTCAAGTAATATGAATCAAATGAAGGTGTAGAAAAGAGAGGGAGTCGTGGTTTATATTCCAAATGCTTAAGAGGAAGTTTACTCTCTTTATCTGTCAAGGGGAAATAACACTCTAAACATTCTTTTATCCTTAACCTATATCTTTAGCCATATCCATGAGAAATGTGTTCTTATAATCAAAAAGAGGCGGAGAATGTGGTTGTCTGATGAACAATCATGACAAAGGTTTTGAGAATTACAAAGAGAAAAAAACAAAATCTTAAACATCATTAAGAAAATAAGAAAATGTGAAACAAATCAAAAGCCAAAGAACAACATCAAGAAACAGTGCCAAGTTCAAAAAGCTCGCATATAATCATATACTTTGTCTGTTTTTTATTTTTATATGATTAATAATGTAAACTTAAGTGTATGAACTCAAAGTACTAATATAATGTCACACACAGACTAAAATATCTTCAAAAATATCTTAAAGTTGTGCCAAATGAGTTAGGAGCTGTCAAAATAGATCTAGCTAATGTTTTGAGTTTGATAAATGATTAGAACTTTTATATAATCGTTTAGCTCAACTCAAAATTTAGCCCCAATCGATTAGGACATTGCCTTAATAATATGCAACAACTACATATCATTTCCTTCCTATTTTGAATTTACAACCGATTATATTTTGAATATCTAATCGATTGGAACCTTGATTAGAATGTCATTTAAAGCATTAAATTGAAATTCCTTTTTGGACTAACCTCTAACCTATAAACAGAGGTCCCTCCCCACATTTCATAACATCCAGAACTCTCTCTCTCTCTCTCTCTCTCTCTCTCTCTCTCTCTCTCTCTCTCTCTCTCTCCCCCACTACAAGAAAAATGCATTTTAGCTTCAATTTTTTAGCGTCGGCCCAATTCTGATGCTAATTACATCGACTTTATGTCATGATAAGTGAATGCTAACAGAGTAATTCATTTAATATTTATTTTTCTAATGTCTTTCATTGTAGCGTTGGTTTTGACCGACGCTAATTCTTTTTTATTTCTTTATTTTTCTTTTTTATTTATTAAATCTATTTATTTATTTGTTAAATATTAGTGTTGCGTAAGGCCAACAATACTGAATCATTATTATATTGGTACGAAAAATTTGTCTTTTCCCCCCAAAATTTTCATTTGCCTCCATTTCTTTTTTCTTTTAGAAATTTTAAAAAAATATTAATTAAAATTTAAATAAAATTTAAATAAAATTTAATGAAACCAAAAACCCTAAAGGATCATCTATAACGAAAAACCTTGAACCATAACCAAAATCTTCTCAAAACAAAAAAATTCCCAAATTTTCTCAAAACAAAAAACTTCAAATTTGCTTCAACGAAAACCCGAAAATTTCAAGTCTTCTCTTCCTCAACACATTTTCATAACAACTTTCGCAATTGCACATTCAGAATCAACACTTCCAATTCTCTTTCAATTTCAAATATGCTCCAACAAAAGTTAAAGAAAGAACAATTAGGGTTTTCCGTGACTTACTGTTGAAAGAATATTGTGGTGTACTTTTCGTTTATATCGTATCCACAGGGATTATTGCGATATCACCGCCGTTCTATAGCCTATTTTGTCTTGAGTTAATGTTACTTTAGTTTTGGATTTGCAAAAGATCATTTAACAATTTTAGTAGCAAAGAGTAAATTTATGAAAGTTCTAAGTTAAAGAAAATGTATCAAGATTTGATTTCATCAACCTAAATTTGTATGTTTCCTTATAAATATATGCCTATGAACTTGCTAACGATCAATATAATTACGTATCGACGTCTATATCGTCCGTGTCCGCAACGATATAGCTAGATTTACCGTATTGTTTAACCGACGATTTCTCCACCGTTTGAACAATACAAGTAACGTTTTAAAAACCGATACTTAGTAAACATCAAACGCTAAATCCATGTCTGCAACTTATAGTTTGAAAGATGATAAGTTAGGTCTAGATACAAACATTGATGTCTCAAACATTTATACCATAGAAAAGCTTTAATAAACAAACTAAATCATCTATATTGATCATCACTTGTTCATACACAATATATTCACAAGAAATACATACAAAAGGTTAGGAAGATTACATCTTATCTTGATACAAAAGAGATTTAGCTATCCATGAGAATGGTAGCTTGCTCAAGAAGTAAAGGATGAAGATCAACAAGCATCAAAGGCGATTAATCGACGATCAAGGCTTCGAATCTTCAACTCTTAGTTTGCTACAGTGTTTTGTGCTCTCCTTTCTCTCTAGAAATATCTCTCTCCCTTTCTAAGTGATCTGGCCCATAAACAATTAAACAAAGTTTCGCAAACCGCGCTTAGCGCGGTGTAGCCCGCTAAGCGCGCTATCAAAAATTGCTAAACCGCCCAAACGCGCTAAGCGGACTCCAGACCTCGCTTAGCGCGGAACTTTCTGCCAGAACTTCCTTCTTTTCTTCAAAACCGCGCTTAGCGGGCCCAACCTCGCTTAGCGCACTACCTCTTTCCAGCAATCCTTGGTTTTGGTCTTGGAACATCTTCAAAGCCCTTTCTCCATGGTCCAAGCTTCCAATTATCTACAAAAACTACAAAATCCAACACAGATTGCAAAGATAAGAACTATTCAACAGTAATATAAATATAAGAATATATATATATATATATATATCAAATGATAATAAAATACTATTATTAACCACAAAAAGACTTGAGAGTTACCAAAAATTACCTAAGATATTTACACAAATTGGTAACTAACAACTCTCCCCAAATTAAACCTTTGTTTGTCCTCAAACAAAACAAACACAACCAAGAGATCACAAGCTAAGACAAGAACAATTGTGTGGTTCAAATTCCATAAGCACACAAAACATCTTACCTTTACTAAAATAACACCATGATGCAGATACTAATACTAAATACATATTTGATGTCGATAATTCCTAAAACAAAATAAGTTCAAAATTGAATCACAACCTACACACTTCTCTAGTAAGAGACAAAATTGAGGATCCTAACACTCACACAACAATGCCGCCAACATCCATAATCAATTATGCATTCATCTACACAACATTTATATAAAAAGCGTAAAAGCAAGAATCACAAAGACTTTAGGGTTGAAACTTGGCTTGGTTAACAAGGAAGTGTCATTTCTCAAGGCAATTGAAACGAAAGGGTCAATTCCTAAGAGAGCATTCAAATCACGACTATATCCACACGTCCTTATCAACCGATCACACAATTTTATTGCTCAAGAGTTCATCACTTTAATATAAAAGACACTAGCTATATACAAAGCTCTTTTCTTTTCCTTCTTCTTTTTCTCTTTTTTTTTTTTTTTCTTTTTCTCTCTTGAGCAATCATTTATTTTCTTCTCCCCACCAATACAACCAAGATAATTTTTTATTCTCCCCAACTAGAATATTACCACCACATAATCACGAATGCTCCCTATTCTAAGGCGAAAAGGAATCAATCCTAACCACGTTTCATGGTGCTTTTCAAGGTTAAAAGAAAGTCATCAAGATTCAAATCAAAAATCGGCAATTATAAGGCATGACATGATACCGATTGAATCTTGGCAAAACGGCTCAAAGTGGTTAGCAAATACTCACACACTCACCGGGTTGGTTATATTTGGAAGAGAAGTTATACTCGTAATGCGAAACAAAATGCTTTAATCACTTTCATACTTTACACAATTAAATAAAAACGCAAGATTAAACATAATAAACACGAGTTAAACGCACATTGTTGGTAACCACAAAATAATATATATATATATATATATATATATATATATATATATATATATATATATATATATATATATATATATATATATATATATATATATATATATATATATATATATATATGTACAATGGAAAGGCTCCTCACACTAGTTTTAGAACTAAAATGATTCATTATTGAACTATATTTGTTAAAGAAAATATGACATCTAATTTGTACAATTACAAGCATCTAATTCATGGTATATTAAAGAAACGGTAGAAATGTACCTTGTACGTACTAATTTCACATTATATCATCACCGCCCCAATTGGTTGTAAAAGCTTGCTTCATCAAGGAAGCAATTTCACAAGAACAACAACAAACATTTAAAACACAATTGCAAAAGTATATAGAAATATAAAGCAATTAAACTAAAAACTTAATAAATTAAAAACAAACACCAACAGGTGTCAAAATATCCAAAATACCTCATCCTTTAGAAGGATGGAACAAAACATAACAAGGCTTAAGTCAAAATAATATTAAAAAACTAGCACTAAACATACTAACTAAACATACTAATGAAAATACTAAGCATCAACTAAAAAGAACTACTCATCCTCATCCTGGAGATTTTCTTCCACATTCTCATCCTCGCCACCTTCCTCCTCCTCAGGAAATGGACTGACCTCAGGCCAATTAGCATAATCTACCAAGTCTTGGCGAGAACTCCAAGGATGAGCCACATGGGGCTCCATCATCTGCAACCTCAGTTGAGACATAGAGTCGTGCATAAACATGAATGCTCTCTGATGCGCCATATGAAATGCCAAGTTCTCCTCTCTATCAGGATCACTACAGCGGCGAGCAGGGCGAGCAGCAGCAACAGGAACAGCAGTCAACCTGGATAAACAATAACGCTCAATAAAAGTATCATCAATAAAAGTGTCAATAGACACAAGACCCTCAGAAGGAATCTGCACTCTTGCTTTCTTGCACAGATTCATGATCAAACCCGGGAATATCAACTTGCAGGGAGCACGATCACCATGGCGAGTTCCACTCAAAGCCACCCTCTTCAGCTCATTCGCAATAATGCGAGTAATATCAATCGACTCATGCTCTATCATACGAGCAACCAAAGCAGCAGACTCAGCAGGCAAAGAAGAAGTGTGACTCCTAGGCCTCAAATTATGAAGGACCACTGACATGAGAATCTGAGCATTAGTAGTCAACACTTTTCTAGAGAACTTCTGGGGCTGCCCTGACGGATTTAGATCATAAGAATGCCCACTCATACACAAAACCTCCCTCAGATGCTCCCAATCAAAATTTCCCCGTGCCAATTGCACATGATAACCACACAGCTCATCATCCTCAAAAGGTAATGGAGTTCCAAGAAATTCACGGATTGCCTGACGAGAAAAATCGATTTCCTTACCACGCACCCAAGTTTTGAACTCATAGGCCACACCTTCAACCGGAAATTCCTCATTTGGCACGACATTAGCATAAAATTCTCTTACAATCTCCAAATGAAACTTAGGTGCAGGCTCACAAAGTTTAAGCCAACCATACTCCTCAATGGTGTTATAACACCACCCATAGGTTCCCTCAGGATTGATTCTCACAATTCGCTCTGGCCACCATGTCCTAACCTCTAGCTTCTTGTATCACTCCTCTTGGACATGACTCTTAAAACGGTTTTGATTAAACGGAATAGCCCTAGGTGCTTGAGAAGAACTGCCACCTTCGGTTCCGGTCTTTCTTTTCTTAGAGCCTAAGAATTTCGGTCCCATCTGAAACAATTAGGGAAACGGCACCACACAACCAACATGTTAACACAAAATACAAAAATAAACTGCTAAATTAAATTACAACTGCAAAAGATTACTCCCCCTGCATCAAACAAAAACAGGCAGAAGAGGGAATTTTTCTGAAATTCCCAGACCGCGCTAAGCGCGCCTACCGCGCTAAGCGGGCTCTGCGATTTGCAGAAAAAAATTCCCTACGAAACAGGGTTTCCTCCATACTTCAAAACACCCAAAATCAGATTTAAACACAAAATAAAGCAAAGGAAACCAGTTCTATACTATGTTTTCAACACATTAACCCTAACCATATGGATTTATTCCTAACTAAATGTGAAAACTAGATAAAAGGAAGATAAAGTAAAATGGAGAAGAAGATGATGCTTACCTTGGTGATGATGAAGATGAAGAAAAAGCAAAGACTTTGATTGCTAAGCAAAGACAAAAATGGAGAAGCAAAGAAAGAATCAATTTTTGGAGAGCAAAATGAGAGGAATGAGGCAACAAGACCTCAAACCCTACTTCCCTCACTCTAATTTCGTGCTGGGCCGGGTCAAGGACAAAGGGCCCAAAATTTCAAATTTTTTTTTTTGAAAACCAAACCGCGCTAAGCGGGGTGTTAAGCGCGCTTCTCTCTGGAACTAAGGGTTCAAAAGTCCTCAAGGCGCGCTAAGCGGGCTAGGAGCGTGCTTAGCGCCTGTGACAGAACACAAAATTTTTTTTTCTTCTACCAGCAAGTGTAACTTTACCGGTAGACTGATTTTGGCTCGACCAGAACGCAAAAAACATAAACGGTAAAAAACACATAAAACAAGCTGAATATATACAAATTGGGGTGCCTCCCAATAAGCGCTTTGTTTAACGTCGGTCAGCTCGACGGTCAAAGGCAATCAAGGATCACCAAACGATAAAACACAAGTTTCACGATTAAAATCGCTCCCTCGATAAACCTTCAACCTCTGACCGTTAACTACCCATTCTTGCTTTGATTTTTGGTCCTCTATCACAATAGCCCCATGGCTTCTAACCTCTTTGACCAAAAACGGTCCGGACCATTTCGACTTCAACTTTCCCGGAAAAAGTCTTAACCGGGAATTGAAGAGTAACACCAATTGTCCTACCTTTAAATCTTTCATTCTAATCTTACTATCATGATAGAATTTGGTCTTTTCTTTGTAGATAGAATTAGACTTGTAGGCATGCAATCTCATTTCTTCCAACTCATGAAGTTGGATTTTTCTTTGGTCACCACACAACTTGTGGTCAAAATTCAAAAGTTTCAAGGCCCAATATGCCTTATGTTCTAGTTCTACGGGAAGGTGACAACTTTTACCATACACCATTTGGAATGGTGTAAGACCGATCGGTGCTTTGAAAGCGGTCCGATATGCCCACAAGGTTTCATCCAATTTCATCGACCAATCCTTCCTAGAGCTAGACACAGTTTTTTCAAGAATTCTCTTAATTTCTCTATTGGTCCTCTCAACTTGCCCATTAGTTTGTGGATGATATGGAGTAGCCACCTTGTGCTTGACTCCATATTGCTCCAACACTTTTTGAAGCGGGGCATTATAGAAATGAGATCCACCATCACTAATTAACACTCTTGGCGTGCCAAACCGCGAAAATATATTGTTCTTCAAAAATTTTATCACGGTCTTACCATCCGTTTGGGTGAAGCAATTGCTTCCACCCACTTAGACACGTAATCCACAGCTACCAAGATGTATTCATTTGACATAGAGGAAGGGAATGGTCCAACAAAATCAATGCCCCAACAATCAAATACTTCTACTTCGACAATACTTTGGAGGGGCATTTCCTCTCTTTTCCCTATTCCACCAGTTCTTTGACAACTGTCGCATGAGGCAACATGGTGGTAAGCATCTTTGAACAAAGTAGGCCACCAAAATCCCGATTGAAGGACTTTTGTGGCCATCCGCAAACCATTGAAATGACCACCATAAGGCGAATTGTGGCAATGCCACAAAATGCTTTTTGTTTCCTCATCCGCGACACATCTTCTTAAAAGATTGTCACTACTCAACTTAAACAAGTGAGGCTCATCCCAAACATAAAAATTGGCATCGTTCAAAAACTTTTTTCTTTGATTCCAAGTTAGATCCTCTGGTATCCAGCCAGATGCTTTGTGATTAGCCATATCTGCGAACCAGGGTCTAACTTCTTGTACCATGTACAGTTTTTCATCAGGGAATTCTTCCCTCACTTCTTTTTCATTGTTTGTCACCTCGGTATTCACTAACCGAGATAAATGATCCGCAATCAAATTTTCTGTACCTTTCTTATCTCTTACTTCAAGATCAAATTCTTGAAGCAAAAGAATCCACCGAATAAGCCTCTATTTTGAATCAGGCTTGGTGAGAAGATATTTGATTGCGGCATGATCAGTATAACACACCACTTTAGAACCAATGAGGTAAGAACGAAACTTTTCCAATGCAAATACAATTGCGAGCAATTCTTTTTCGGTAGTGGCATAGTTAACCTGTGCCTCATTTAAAACTTTGCTCGCATAATGTATAGCATGGAATTGTTTGTTCTTCCTTTGGCCTAAGACCGCACCAACCGCATAGTCACTAGCATCGCACATGAGTTCAAACTCAAGCGACCAATTAGGAGCGACAATTATGGGTGTGGTGGTCAAATTCTCTTTGAGTTCTAAGAAAGCTTTTAGACATGATTCATCAAAATTAAATTCCATACCTTTGTTGAGCAAATTACTCAAAGGCTTTGCGACCTTGGAGAAATCCTTGATGAATCTGTTAGAACAAGATTTGTTCTGATCAATTATCTTAGTTTTGATGATAACAATAATATGAATTTTGCTTAAGATTATATGGTACTCTAATCCAATGCAATTTCCCTTTCAGGAAATATATAAAGAGTACGCATAATTCAGCGCTCAGAAGCTTTGTCTCAAAGGGTTCAGCATGCAACATCAGAACATGGTCTGGCAAGACATCAGAAGATGGTCGAAGCAGAATCAGAACATGGGTCTATGGAAGCATCAGAAGAACAAGAGAACAGAAGCACTGAAGTTCTGATGGTATCACGCTCAGAAGCACTTCAAGGTCAGAAGATCAGAAGATGCTATGCACCAAGCTGTTTGACTCTGATGATATTCAAACGTTGTATTCACAAACATCAGATCAGAAGGAAGTACAAGTGGCAAGCTACGCTGACTGACAAAAGGAACGTTAAAAGCTATTCTAGGCTACGTCAGTAGACACAGCGTGAACAAGGCTCGAGGTAGTTGACAAAAGCGTATAACATTAAATGCGATGCTGTACGGAACACGCAAAGCATTAAATGCACTCAACGGTCATCTTCTCCAACGCCTATAAATATGAAGTTCTGATGAGAAGCAAGGTTAACGATCCTGAACAAAACAACTCAAATTAACTTGCTGAAACTCTGTTCAAATTCAAAGCTCAGAATCTTCATCTTCATCAAAGCTCACTACATTGCTGTTGTAATATATTAGTGAGATTAAGCTTAAACGTTAAGAGAAATATCACAGTTTGTGATTATCGCTTTTAAGAAGCATTTGTAATACTCTTAGAATTGATTACATTAAGTTGTAAGGAACTAGAGTGATCGTGTGGATCAGAATACTCTAGGAAGTCTTAGAGGTTATCTAAGCAGGTTGTAACTAGAGTGATCGTGTGGATCAGTAGACTCTAGAAAAGTCTTAGAGGGTATCTAAGCAGTTGTTCCTGGAGTGATCAGTGTGTGATCAGAAGACTCTGGAAGACTTAGTTGCTGACTAAGTGGAGAACCATTGTAATCCGTGCGATTAGTGGATTAAATCCTCAGTTGAGGTAAATCATCTCTGCGGGGGTGGACTGGAGTAGTTTAGTTAACAACGAACCAGGATAAAAATAACTGTGCAATTTATTTTTATCTGTCAAGTTTTTAAAGATACACTTATTCAAACCCCCCCCCCTTTCTAAGTGTTTTTCTATCCTTCAATTGGCATCAGAGCGCCGGTTCTAAGGTGCAAGCACTTAACCGTGTTTAGAAAAGATTCAGGAAGAGAAAAACGCTTCAGTAAAAGATGGTTGATGAAAGTGAAAAGTCTACACCTGCATCTACATCTGGCTCTGCTGAGCAATACAACGGTAACAATGGTTATACTAGACCGCCGGTATTTGATGGTGAAAACTTTGAATACTGGAAAGATAAACTGGAAAGTTACTTTCTTGGTCTAGATGGTGATCTATGGGATCTTCTGATGGATGGTTACAAACATCCAGTAAATGCCAGAGGCGTAAAGCTGACAAGGCAAGAAATGAATGATGATCAGAAGAAGCTTTTCAGGAATCATCATAAATGCAGAACTGTTTTGCTGAATGCTATCTCTCATGCTGAGTATGAGAAGATATCTAACAGGGAAACGGCCTATGACATATATGAGTCCTTGAAAATGAATCATGAAGGAAATGCTCAAGTCAAGGAGACTAAAGCTCTAGCTTTAATCCAGAAGTATGAAGCCTTCAAGATGGAGGATGATGAAGACATTGAAAAGATGTTTTCAAGATTTCAAACTCTTACTGCTGGATTGAGAGTTCTTGACAAGGGATACACCAAGGCTGATCACGTGAAGAAGATTATCAGAAGCTTACCCAGAAGATGGGGTCCTATGGTGACTGCATTCAAGATTGCAAAGAATCTGAATGAAGTTTCTCTGGAAGAGCTTATCAGTGCCTTGAGAAGTCATGAAATAGAGCTGGACGCAAATGAGCCTCAAAAGAAAGGTAAGTCTATTGCATTAAAATCAAATATCAAGAAATGCACTAACGCTTTTCAGGCTAGAGAAGAAGATCCTGAAGAATCAGAATCTGAAGAAGAAGATGAACTGTCTTTGATCTCCAGAAGGCTAAATCAACTCTGGAAGACCAAGCAAAGGAAGTTCAGAGGCTTCAGAAGTTCAAAGAAATTTGAACGTGGAGAATCTTCTGATGACAGAAGATTTGACAAGAAGAAGGTCATGTGCTATGAATGCAATGAGCCTGGACACTTCAAGAATGAATGTCCAAATCTTCAGAAGGAAAATCCCAAGAAGAAGTTTCATAAGAAGAAAGGTCTTATGGCAACCTGGGATGAGTCAGAAGATGATTCAGACTCTGAAGATGAGCAGGCCAACTGTGCGCTGATGGCGACAGAAGATGACGGATCAGAATCTACATCAGAATCAGATTCTGAAGAGGTATTTTCTGAACTTACTAGAGATGAGTTAGTTTCCGGTCTAACTGAACTTCTGGAACTCAAGTCTCAGATTAGTCTCAAATACAAAAAGCTGAAAAAGTTATTTGAATTTGAAACAAAGAAGCTTGAGTTGGAAAATTCTGAATTAAAAGAAAAACTTTTAAAATTATCCAATAATGTTGGACCTCCTTCTGATTCAGAAAAATCCACTCCTAGTCTAAACCATATTCTGAAAGAATATGATTTAAGTTTCAGGAAGTTCTTATCTAGAAGTATTGGCAGAAGTCAGCTAGCTTCTATGATATATGCTGTGTCTGGAAACAAAAGAGTTGGCATTGGTTTTGAGGGTGAAACCCCATACAAACTTGAACCTGTTGATGAAATGAAACTCACATACATGTCATTGTATGATCAGTTCAAGTATGGCCACTCCCATGATATTAGGCACACTTCACATGCTCAAAGTTTTCACATAACACACACCAAAAAGCATGTGACACAACCTAGGAAATATCATGAAACTCACATTAAAAATTATCATGCTGTTCCTCCTATTGCTTACAATGTTAAACCCAAGTTCAATCAGAACTTGAGAAAATCTAACAAGAAAGGACCCAAGAAAATGTGGGTACCTAAGGATAAGATTATTCCTATTGCAGATATCCTTGACTGCAAAAAGAACAAAGCACAACATGTCATGGTACCTGGACTCTGGATGCTCACGACACATGACAGGAAGAAGGTCTATGTTCCAAGACCTGGTGCTTAAGTCTGGAGGAGAAGTCAAGTTTGGAGGAGATCAGAAGGGCAAGATAATTGGCTCTGGAACTATAAAGTCTGGTAACTCTCCTTCCATTTCTAATGTACTTCTTGTAGAAGGATTAACACATAACCTCTTATCTATCAGTCAATTGAGTGACAATGGTTATGATATAATCTTTAATCAAGAGTCTTGCAAGGCTGTAAATCAGAAGGATGGCTCAATCCTATTTACAGGCAAGAGGAAGAACAACATTTATAAGACAGATCTGCAAGATCTTATGAGTCAGAAGGTGACTTGTCTTATGTCTGTTTCTGAAGAGCAGTGGGTCTGGCACAGAAGATTAGGTCATGCTAGTTTGAGAAAGATTTCTCAGATTAACAAACTGAATCTTGTCAGAGGACTCCCTAATCTGAAATTCAAATCAGATGCTCTTTGTGAAGCATGTCAGAAGGGCAAGTTCTCCAAACCTGCATTCAAGTCCAAGAATGTTGTTTCTACCTCAAGGCCATTAGAACTCTTGCACATTGATCTGTTTGGCCCAGTCAAAACAGCATCTGTCAGAGGGAAGAAATATGGATTAGTCATCGTAGATGATTATAGCCGCTGGACATGGGTAAAATTCTTGAAACACAAGGATGAGACTCATTCAGTGTTCTTTGATTTCTGCATTCAGATTCAATCTGAAAAAGAGTGTAAAATCATAAAGGTCAGAAGTGATCATGGTGGTGAATTTGAGAACAGATCCTTTGAAGAATTCTTCAAAGAGAATGGCATTGCCCATGATTTCTCTTGTCCTAGAACTCCACAGCAAAATGGAGTTGTAGAACGAAAGAATAGGACTCTACAAGAAATGGCCAGAACCATGATCAATGAAACCAATATGGCTAAGCATTTCTGGGCAGAAGCAATAAACACTGCATGCTATATTCAGAATAGAATCTCTATCAGACCTATTCTAAATAAGACTCCCTATGAATTGTGGAAGAATAGAAAGCCCAACATTTCATATTTCCATCCTTTTGGATGTGTATGCTTTATTCTGAACACTAAAGATCATCTTGGTAAGTTTGATTCCAAAGCACAAAAATGTTTCCTTCTTGGATATTCTGAACGCTCAAAAGGCTACAGAGTATACAATACTGAAACATTGATTGTAGAAGAATCAATCAATATCAGGTTTGATGATAAGCTTGGTTCTGAAAAACCAAAGCAGTTTGATAATTTTGCAGATTGGGATATTGATATATCAGAAGTTATTGAGCCAAGAAGCAAAGCATCAGAAGCAGAGCTTCTCAGAAGCAAAGAATCTGAAGATCAAGTATCAGCTTCTCTGGAGAATCTAAGCATTTCTGAAGAACCATCTGTCAGAAGATCATCCAGACTCATCTCTGGTCATTCAGAAGATGTCATTCTTGGAAAGAAGGATGATCCAATCAGAACAAGAGCATTCCTTAAGAACAATGCAGATTGTCAATTAGGTCTTGTATCTCTGATCGAGCCAACTTCTGTTGATCATGCTCTAGAAGATCCATACTGGATAATTGCTATGCAAGAAGAACTGAATCAGTTTACAAGGAATGATGTTTGGGATCTTGTTCCTAGACCAGATGGATTCAATATAATAGGTACAAAATGGGTCTTCAGAAACAAGCTCAGTGAGAAAGGTGAAGTGGTAAGAAACAAAGCCAGACTGGTGGCTCAGGGTTATAGTCAGCAAGAAGGGATTGACTATACAGAAACCTTTGCACCAGTGGCCAGGTTAGAATCTATTCGTCTATTAATTTCATTCGCCACTCAACATAACATCACTCTCTATCAGATGGATGTTAAGAGTGCCTTCTTAAATGGTTATATAGATGAAGAAGTTTATGTCCATCAACCTCCTGGTTTTGAAGACTCTATGTCTCCTAATCATGTTTTTAAACTAAAGAAATCATTGTATGGATTGAAACAGGCTCCCAGAGCTTGGTATGAACGCTTAAGTTCTTTCCTTCTGGATAATGGTTTCACTAGAGGAAAAGTGGACACTACTCTCTTTTGTAAAACCTTTAAAAGGGATATTTTAATTTGTCAAATATATGTAGATGATATTATTTTTGGAACATCTAATGCTACACTTGGAAAGGAGTTTGCTGAGTCTATGCAGGCTGAGTTTGAAATGAGCATGATGGGAGAACTCAAGTATTTCCTTGGAATACAAATAAATCAAACATCAGAAGGAACGTACGTTCACCAAACCAAGTATGTGAAGGAACTTCTGAAGAAGTTTAATCTTCTAGACTGCAAAGAAGCCAAAACTCCTATGCATCCAACATGCATCCTAAGTAAGGATGAGGTAAGTAAGAAGGTAGATCAGAAGTTATACAGAGGTATGATTGGATCTCTTCTATATCTGACTGCTTCTAGACCTGACATTCTGTTCAGTGTTTGTTTGTGTGCTAGATTCCAATCAGATCCTAGAGAATCTCATTTAACTGCTGTTAAGAGAATTCTAAGGTATCTGAAAGGTACTACTAATGTTGTTTTAGTTTACAGAAAATCTAAAGAATACAACTTAGTAGGATTCTGCGATGCTGACTATGCTGGAGACAGAATTGAAAGAAAAAGTACTTCAGGAAGTTGCCAATTTCTTGGAAGTCATTTGATCTCTTGGTATAGCAAGAAGCAAGCAACTATTGCTCTATCAACAACAGAAGCAGAATATGTCGCTGCTGCTGGTTGTAGTACACAGATGCTCTGGATGAAGAGTCAGTTAGAAGATTATCAGATATTTGAGAGTAACATTCCTATATTCTGTGATAATACTTCTGCTATATGTTTATCTAAGAATCCCATTCTTCATTCAAAAGCTAAACATATTGAGATTAAACATCATTTCATAAGGGACTATGTTCAGAAGGGCGTTATATCTTTAAACTTTGTTGATACAGACCATCAATGGGCTGATATCTTTACAAAACCCCTGGCTGAAGATAGGTTTAAGTTCATTCTGAAGAACATCAGTATGGATTTATGCCCAGAATGAGAAGATGAGAAGTTCTCATGTATGAGTATCTTCTGAAATGAATGTGGATTTCTTTTTAAATCAGAAGTTCTGATTGAAATCTTTTAGAAATTATGATTCGGTTATTACTGACGTTTCATTGTCTAAGTTGATTCAGAACCTCTTTTAAAGCAAAACAGCTGTAACGTTTTATCTCGGGATGGTAAACCTGTCGTTACTGTTCATGGATAAGCGCGCGTGCAGTTGAAGGGACGCCGACCATAGGTAACTGTGCTAGTCACCTCATTCGTCTTTATTATCTCTCCTCACGTCACGTAACATTAAATGCTTTTCATCATTTACTCTCTTTCAGTTTTCTTTTTATTCTTCAAACGTTCTTTTCCCTCTTATATTTCTCTCACTTTGCATTCCTCACCAAGTTTTTTTTCTCTCTCTCTTCCGTTTTCTTCTCTTGCTCAAACAAGTTTTTCATTCTTCTAAAAAATCCTAGCTCAAACCTAGCGTTCATCCTAAGTCTGTTGAGGATCTATGACTCAAAGGCGACAGATCTCTGCATATCTCGGGATGGCTCTCCTAATACCTCTCAAGTCAGACCTCTTCTTTGATGTTGTTATCAACTTTCACCCAAAGACAGAAGACTTTCTTGAGTTATGGGAGGAGGTTAAGAATGATATTCTTAACTTCTATGTTGAGGGAAAGCCCCGTTTGCAACATTAGCTCTCTGTCTGTGAACTGTCCCTCTCTTCCTCTTTGGTCACTTGGATCTCTCCTACAGTGGAGGTTCTAGTCTGGAAGACAAGAGTCCACAGGGATTCTTGATGGGTTGACACAGAGTGTGTCCTGCTAGGGTGCTGTTTTTAATTTTTGTAGTCATTTCCTCTTGGGATGATTTTTTATGTATTTGCTAGGAATGTTTCTCATCTTGTTAAACATAGGAACCTTCATGTAATATCTTTTGATTATCAATGAAAAGTTTCCTTGTTTTTACATTCCAGTGATTTTATTTGTCGTTTTATTCATCTGAATTTTTTTTTGAAATATTCTTTTTGATGTAATGACAAAAAGGGGGAGAACATAAATGATAAATGATTTGATTAATCTATCAGTTGCTGGGTAAAGCGCCCACACATTCACTAACAAGAACTGCAAGTTCTATATGGTTTAAGTGTTTTGCAGGTATAAAGAAGTGAAGAGAATCTTCAAAGCAAACACAAGAAGCAAAACCATGGAAACTGAAGCAAGCAGAGTGCTGTCAAGCTTCAGAAATCAGAAGCAAGAAAGAAGAATGAATCAGAAGCACTGATAATAGAATTTGATCCATATTTGTCTATTTGATCTGACAAAATTCTATTTGCTCTGATACATTATTTTAGCCTATATGGCTCTGATACATATAATGTGTTCGAATATATATTTTATGTTCTAACTCGTTCATGCTGACTTTTGTCGTTTAGTTTTTGTTCTGTAACATTTCAGGATGTAGAGATGCTCTGATGATGCTCTGGTACATTCAACAATGTTCTGATACAAATCTAGCATGAAGTGATGTTGGTAGAAATTCAAAGCTCTGAAGCTATCCGAGGGAAGCAGAAATCAGAAGCTGTGAATGTTCTAAAGATCCAGAAAACTCAAAGTTCTGAAGCTGTCCTAGATGGAAGCAGAAGTCAGAAGCTGTGAATGTTCTGAAGATCAAAGAAATTCAAGTTCTGAAGCTGTCCTAGATGGAAGCAGAAGTCAGAAGCTGTGAATGTTCAGAAGATCAAAGAAATTCAAGTTCTGAAGCTGTCCTAGATGGAAGCAGGAATCAGAAGCTGTGAGTGTTCTAGGGATCTAAGGAAATTCTAGTTCTGAAGCTGTCAAATGGAAGCAGAAGTCAGAAGCTAGGAATTCTCTAAAGACAGAAGCTTATATGATCGTCTCTACCGAAATAATCAGGGAAGTCTTTTATTAAAGTTCTTCGAGTATTTATTTCAGGGGGAGATTATTTATCTCAGGGGGAGATTGTTAATCTCAGGGGGAGACATATTCATATGCTTATGCTATAGCTGTGTAATTTGTCTTTTGCCGTCTGTTCTTTCTGATCGCAAATTCATATCATTTATATATGTTTTTGTCATCATCAAAAAGGGGGAGATTGTTAGAACAAGATTTGTTCTGATCAATTATCTTAGTTTTGATGATAACAATAATATGAATTTTGCTTAAGATTATATGGTACTCTAATCCAATGCAATTTCCCTTTCAGGAAATATATAAAGAGTACGCATAATTCAGCGCTCAGAAGCTTTGTCTCAAAGGGTTCAGCATGCAACATCAGAACATGGTCTGGCAAGACATCAGAAGATGGTCGAAGCAGAATCAGAACATGGGTCTATGGAAGCATCAGAAGAACAAGAGAACAGAAGCACTGAAGTTCTGATGGTATCACGCTCAGAAGCACTTCAAGGTCAGAAGATCAGAAGATGCTATGCACCAAGCTGTTTGACTCTGATGATATTCAAACGTTGTATTCACAAACATCAGATCAGAAGGAAGTACAAGTGGCAAGCTACGCTGACTGACAAAAGGAACGTTAAAAGCTATTCTAGGCTACGTCAGTAGACACAGCGTGAACAAGGCTCGAGGTAGTTGACAAAAGCGTATAACATTAAATGCGATGCTGTACGGAACACGCAAAGCATTAAATGCACTCAACGGTCATCTTCTCCAACGCCTATAAATATGAAGTTCTGATGAGAAGCAAGGTTAACGATCCTGAACAAAACAACTCAAATTAACTTGCTGAAACTCTGTTCAAATTCAAAGCTCAGAATCTTCATCTTCATCAAAGCTCACTACATTGCTGTTGTAATATATTAGTGAGATTAAGCTTAAACGTTAAGAGAAATATCACAGTTTGTGATTATCGCTTTTAAGAAGCATTTGTAATACTCTTAGAATTGATTACATTAAGTTTTAAGGAACTAGAGTGATCGTGTGGATCAGAATACTCTAGGAAGTCTTAGAGGTTATCTAAGCAGGTTGTAACTAGAGTGATCGTGTGGATCAGTAGACTCTAGAAAAGTCTTAGAGGGTATCTAAGCAGTTGTTCCTGGAGTGATCAGTGTGTGATCAGAAGACTCTGGAAGACTTAGTTGCTGACTAAGTGGAGAACCATTGTAATCCGTGCGATTAGTGGATTAAATCCTCAGTTGAGGTAAATCATCTCTGCGGGGGTGGACTGGAGTATTTTAGTTAACAACGAACCAGGATAAAAATAACTGTGCAATTTATTTTTATCTGTCAAGTTTTTAAAGATACACTTATTCAAACCCCCCCCCCTTTCTAAGTGTTTTTCTATCCTTCAGAATCTTCTATAGAACCCAGCATGTCCCAAAAAGCTCCTTATGCCTTTCACATTCACCGGTGGGGGAAGCTTCTCAATAACCTCGATTTTTGCTGGATCGACCTCAAGCCCCTTTGAAGATACCTTGTGGCTAAGAACAATTCCATCCGTTACCATGAAAGTGCACTTCTCCCAATTGAGAACCAAATTTGTTTCAATACATCTTTCCATCACCACATCAAGGTTTTTCAAGCACAAGTCAAATGACGACCCGTACATAGAAAAATCATCCATGAACACCTCGATGCTTTTCTCGATCAAATCTGAGAAGATAGCTTGCATGCACCTTTGAAATGTTACGGGAGCATTACATAGTCCAAATGGCATTCTTCGGTATGCAAAAACGCCAAAAGGACATGTAAAGGCAGTTTTCTCGTGGTCTGCCGGATTCACTGATATTTGATTGTATCCCGAATAACCATCCAAGAAACAATAGAAATTTCTTCCGGCTAACCTTTCTAACATTTGATCCATAAAAGGTAATGGAAAGTGATCTTTTCTTGTTGCTTGGTTCAACCTCCTATAATCAATACACATACGCCACCCGGTCACCGCTCTCGAAGGAATCAACTCGTTCTTCTCATTTCTCACAACCGTCAATCCACCCATCTTAGGAACCACATGCACCGGACTCACCCATTCGCTATCGGAGATGGGATAAATCATCCTCGCCTCTAATAACTTCACAACCTCTTTTCTAACAACTTCTTTCATGGTTGGATTTAATCGCCTTTGAGGTTGTGCCACGAGCCGAAAATCATCTTCTAACATAATCTTATGCATACAGTAGGCCGGACTAATACCCTTCAAGTCGGATAAAACCCATCCTATTGCTTCTTGATTCTTTGTCAATACTTCCTTCAATCGATGCTCTTCCTTGCTAGACAAACCGTTATTAATGATAACCGGCTTAGTAGAATTGTCACCGAGAAACACGTATTTCAAGTGAGATGGTAACACATTCAACTCCACCTTTTGCTCTTCAACTTTAGGTTCATCCTTCAACTCTTCAATTTGAGTTTCAAATGGATTCATCTCATCACAAGCCTCTAAATTTCTCAAGCAATCTTCAATTTCTTTCTCTTGATCTTTGGTGAGAACTTCAAGAGCTTCCATTAAAGTCTTCTCAAGAGGATTCGACAAGTGCATTTGATTCTCCACTTTCATAATAGCCCTTTCGGTAGCATCGATTCTAAAACAATCATCATCATCTGTCGGATGCTTGATGGCTTCAAAGAGATCAAGACATAACTCTTCATCTTGGTACCTTAATTTCATTAAGCCATCATCAATATCTATCATCATTCGGGCCGTCTTCATAAAAGGCCTTCCTAAGATCAATGGTATATCAGGATCTTCTTCCATGTCTATGACAACAAAATCAACAGGAAACCAAAATTTGTCAACCTTGACAAGCAAGTCTTCCGCAACTCCATGAGGATGAGCTGTGGATTTATCCGCTAATGATAACGTCATTCTAGTCGGCTTCAAGTCATTAATTCCTAACCTTCTCACCATAGACAATGGGATCAAATTAATGCTAGAGCCGGTATCCACCAATCCTTTGCCTATTTGAACATTTCCAATAGACACCGGCAAGGTTACCCGTCCAGGATCATTTGATTTAATCGGTGTAGTGCGTTGAATTAACGCATTACAACAAGAGCTCACCGTTACTACCTCCGGATCCAAGAATCTTCTCTTCTAAGTGATGATGTCTTTGATAAATTTAGAGTACATCGGCATTTGCTCTAATGCTTTGGAAAAAGGAACATTGATTTGCAACTTGCTAAAGATGTCCAAGAACCGAGCATAGTGCTTCGCATCCTCTTTCTTTGACGGATCGGGAGGGTAAGGTAATTTCTTCACATGAATTGAATTTTCTTTCATCTTCCCTTTTTCACTCACACTCAATTTTTTTCTCTCTTTTTCTACAACTTTCTCAAGAGTTTCTTTTTCCACTAATTCTTTCTCTTTCTCATTTTCAACTAAATCACCCTCAACATTTTTTTCCACTTCAATCTCCCTATTTTTTTCACTTTCAACAATTTCTTCCTCAACTATCTCTCCTACACCCATATCAATATTTCTACCGCTACGAGTTAGAATTGACTTACAATGCTCACGAGGATTTTCTTGTGTAGTAGCCGGAAAAGGACCTTTGTTTTGATCGGCAAGTTGCTTTGACAATTGCCCGACTTGAGTTTCAAGGTTCTTTATTGCGGCATCCGTACTCTTTTGGCTTGCAATTTGCAATTGCATGAATTGGCTAAGAGTGTCCTCGATTGAAAGCTTTGTTTGTTGAGGTTATTGATTGTAACCACCTTGATAAGGATTTTGACGATTCGATGGACCCGCATCCGGCCTCCATCCTTGTTGATAACCTTGATTACCTCTTTGTTGGTAACCTTGGTTATTGTTGTAAGGTTGTTGTTGTTGTCTCCCACCATATCCTTGATTAGGATTAGACACATAATTCACCTCTTCACCCGGTGGAGGACAAAAACCAGTTTGATGGTCACCTCTACACAATTCACAACACATCACCTGTTGATTTTTAGAAGGGATCCCATGTATCTCTTTGATTTGTTGAGGGAGTTTTGACATTTGTTGAGTGAGCAATTCTACTTGTTGTGTCAATAACTTGTTTTGAGCAAGTATTGCATCACTAGTATTCAATTCAAGAACTCCTGGTTTTCTTTGCGATGCACTACGGTTGTGTTGCCCTTGATGATCATTCAAAGCCATCCTATCAATGATAGCAATTGCTTCAGCAGCTGTTTTTGACATCAACGAACCACCCGCGGTAGCATCTAAAAGAGTTTTTTGTTGAGGTTGGAGTCCATTCCTAAAGATATGGATTTGAGACAATTCATCAAACCCATGACCTTTGCATTTTCTAACCATGGACTTGAACCTCTCCCATGCTTCATTGAGAGATTCATTCGAACCTTGAGAGAACACCGCAATAGAAGTTTTCGCTTCCATGAACCTATTGTGAGGAAAGAACCGATCCAAGAACTTCTCTTCTAACTCGTTCCAATTTGTCATGACATTATTTGGTTGATCAAGGTACCATTCCTTAGCTTTTCCAATTAAGGAATGAGGAAAGAGTCTCCTGAACACCTGTTCTTCTTCGGCTTCCGGAGCACCAATGGTTCCGGCGATCTCATAGAACTTTGTTAGATGAGTAAAAGGATCCTCGTGATCTGCTCCTGTGAAAGGATTCTGATAAAGTAATTGAAGTAACCCCGTTTTCATCTCGGAGTTTCTTCCATTGGCTTGATCACGAGAAAATTGTGCATTGAGTCGAGGGCTATTAACACAAGGCCCTCGAGCTGGAACATTAGGATCCGCAGCCATTTCTTCCTCAACAAAGTTTTCAACCAGAGTCGTAGAAGAAGATGCTTCTTGTTGTTGTCTTCTTTCCCTAGCTAGTTGTCTCCTACTACGAGTTTTGCTATTCTCTCTACGAGCAGTCCTCTCAATCTCAGGATCAAAAAGGAGTTGATCTGCAGGTATACGTCCTCGCATAAACTGTAATCTGAAAAACTAACCAAGCAAATTAACAAACACAAGGAAAATAAATTTAGAAACAAGATATTAATTATAAGACTCAATACAAAACAAACTATTGCAATGCTTGCAATATCTAAACAACAATCCCCGGCAACGGCGCCATTTTGTTGAAAGAATATTGTGGTGTACTTTTCGTTTATATCGTATCCACAGGGATTATTGCGATATCACCGCCGTTCAATAGCCTATTTTGTCTTGAGTTAATGTTACTTTAGTTTTGGATTTGCAAAAGATCATTTAACAATTTTAGTAGCAAAGAGTAAATTTATGAAAGTTCTAAGTTAAAGAAAATGTATCAAGATTTGATTTCATCAATCTAAATTTGTATGTTTCCTTATAAATATATGCCTATGAACTTGCTAACGATCAATATAATTACGTATCGACGTCTATATCGTCCGTGTCCGCAACGATATAGCTAGATTTACCGTATTGTTTAACCGACGATTTCTCCACCGTTTAAACAATACAAGTAACGTTTTAAAAACCGATACTTAGTAAACATCAAACGCTAAATCCATGTCTGCAACTTATAGTTTGAAAGATGATAAGTTAGGTCTAGATACAAACATTGATGTCTCAAACATTTATACCATAGAAAAGCTTTAATAAACAAACTAAATCATCTATATTGATCATCACTTGTTCATACACAATATATTCACAAGAAATACATACAAAAGGTTAGGAAGATTACATCTTATCTTGATACAAAAGAGATTTAGCTATCCATGAGAATGGTAGCTTGCTCAAGAAGTAAAGGATGAAGATCAACAAGCATCAAAGGCGATTAATCGACGATCAAGGCTTCGAATCTTCAACTCTTAGTTTGCTACAGTGTTTTGTGCTCTCCTTTCTCTCTAGAAATATCTCTCTCCCTTTCTAAGTGATCTGGCCCATAAACAATTAAACAAAGTTTCGCAAACCGCGCTTAGCGCGGTGTAGCCCGCTAAGCGCGCTATCAAAAATTTCTAAACCGCCCAAACGCGCTAAGCGGGCTCCAGACCTCGCTTAGCGCGGAACTTTCTGCCAGAACTTCCTTCTTTTCTTCAAAATCGCGCTTAGCGGGCCCAACCTCGCTTAGCGCGCTACCTCTTTCCAGCAATCCTTGGTTTTGGTCTTGGAACATCTTCAAAGCCCTTTCTCCATGGTCCAAGCTTCCAATTATCTATAAAAACTACAAAATCCAACACAGATTGCAAAGATAAGAACTATTCAACAGTAATATAAATATAAGAATATATATACCAAATGATAATAAAATACTACTATTAACCACAAAAATACTTGAGAGTTACCAAAAATTACCTAAGATATTTACACAAATTGGTAACTAACACTTACGTGCAAAACGAAACTGCAAACCACATTCATATCTTAATTAGGGTTGTGATAATCCACTTATCATCTTCACGATTGAATCCCTTCCTGTTGTACGATTGAATCCCTCCAAAATGAAATTCATTCTTACTATTTCGAATGCCCTTTGAAGGGATTCCATTTTTATTGTGGATTCATTTTTGGTGTCGAAGAAGAGAGAAGTTATTGTTTTGGTTGAATATGAAGTTTCAGAATTCCATTTTGAAGGGATTCCATTTTTGTTTTCGGTTTACGATAGACACGTGATTAAGGTATTGTACCATGTCTTTTTGTGTGTGGTATTGATGTTTGGTGCATTGAGAAGGGTCACTGTGGTTCATGTTTGTGGATGTAAACATGTTTCTAAATAGGTTTTGGTAGGTCCTAAAAAGAAATTTATTGTGGACTTAAATAGGTTTTCTTAAGTTCTAAAAAGTGAAATTTAAAAATGGTTTCAACCCAACTAATTTTGGAAGGTAAAAAAAAAAAGAAAAAAAAATTAAAGTTAGCGTTGGCTCGGGCCGACACCAAAGAAATACATATAACCAAATAATGGCGGGAGAAACCGACACTGTAAGATAGATAGCTCCGGTTTTGACCGACACTAAACCTAAACATGTTTGTACTCTATCATCGCTTATTGTGTATTAGCGTTACTTTAGCGTTTTGTGTAGCCAACGCTACAGTTAGAGTTGGCTTAAAACTACGTCTTGCTTCCAACTTTGAGGGGTTCGCCCCGACAGCGACGTTAGGCTGACGCTAATACCCTTTAGCATCGGTTTTTGTACTTTTAGCGAGGACTTTTGGACTACGCTAATTTCTTGTAATGCTCTCTCTCTCTCTCTCTCTCCCCCCCCCCCCTCTTTCTCGCTCTCAACTTCTTTTTTACTTTCTCTCACTAATATTTTAGCCTTATAAGTGCCTTTGTGAGAAAAGTCATTTTCTGAGTAAGAATTAAAGTGTAATTGTGGAAGGGTAGAATTATAAGTTTACCAAGGAACCTTTGTTTATACCTTGGTAGAGCATAATATTTATTTAGGCATTTTTCGTTAGGGTTATAAGATAAACCCATAAAA
The DNA here is from genome assembly GCF_029867415.1 of Vicia villosa. Lineage (NCBI taxonomy): Eukaryota > Viridiplantae > Streptophyta > Magnoliopsida > Fabales > Fabaceae > Vicia > Vicia villosa. Next base: position 116,292,472 of record NC_081183.1, on the reverse strand, counting down.
GCTTTAGTTAAGCGATTGTATGAGATACATCTTCGGAGGCATTTTTTTCACATACGAAGATGTATCTTCGAATTAATTTTAACGTAAAAAGAGAATTCTCTTCAATTTGATATGAGAAATAATAAAAATAAATGTGTTTGAAAATACATCTCCAAACATTTAAGACATCATAGACTTTTCACGGTAGTGTGGGAATACCCATATAAATGAAAAGAGCATCCCTCTATTTCTTTACTATACAACAGAGTCTTCTTCATATCCATTTCACACAAATATACACAAAGTTAACATTAAAAAAATTATGAGTAGAAACATATTGATACATGGTTCATCAAAAAAAGTGAATATTATTATTAAAAATTATCCGATAAGTATTTACATAGCCCGAAAATTTGCTTCTATTTTTCCAATTTACATGAATTATGAATTAGATATATTAAATCATTTTTTCAAAAAATTTAACGAACCATATGTTTTTTTGGAGGAGAGTTTTAGCTAAATTCTTAAATACTGCAAGTGAACTAAAAAGTTGAAATACTAAAATGGTTTTGAAAAGAAAGTAAAGTTTAAATTTTATTTTTGATAAACAAAATTTATTGAAGAGACTACAAGGAGTTAACTCATGTACAAAAAGAAATTCGAATTAAGCATTCTAGCTAGTAGAAGAAATCTATCCACATTTTAATGGTTTGTAGGATAATTGTTTTTCCTCAATAGTCAAGTTATTTTATTTTGAGTTAATTTCACTTTTCACTCATGCGAAATTCATTTTATTTCCTGGTAATTTTTTTATTTTTAGTTTCTTCTCTGGAATATTTTTTTTTTGGATTACTCCCTAAGCGTGCAAATTTAACACCAAATCTAAAAGGAAAATCAAACAAAAAAATATTATAAGGGAGTAAACTTTACATTTATGGAACAAAAGACATAGTATTTTTATATTTCAGAGGGTGTTTGAAAAAAAAAATTACAGAGAAAAACAAATTTCGCCTATATTATAAGAGAATTTTGTATATTTAACCCTCTTATTATTATCCTATTACATGCTTTCCCTATGATAAAAACTTAACCTTAAAAGTCAAGATAAAAACACAAGGGTAATTTACCTTCACCCTTACTGTTTCAAATCAATCATAATGGTTTTAACATAAGTAGAAATCTACATGTCACCTCCCTTTTTTTTTACATTGTACCTCCCCTTTTTTTACATTGTACCTCCCTTTTTTTTATTCCAATTTTGGTTTTGGTGAGTTACAAGTAATTGGACGAAATTTCCGATAGTTTCTACTAAATTTTTGGTATAAGATATCGGATTTTTCAGTTAAACTGAAATTTCTGGTGAAACATACCGGAAATTTCTGTTATAATAAAATTTCTGATGAAACATACTAGAAATTTCAGTTATAATAAAATTTTTAGTATACTGTAAATTTTAAATTTTTGGACAGTGTCGAAAATTTAATTATAACTGAAATTTTTGATATGTTTCAATATTAAATTTTTTCAATAGTTTAAATTTTACCGACACTTTTAAAAGATTTTAATTGCACCGACAGATATGTGTGGTTTTGAGTGTATCCACCGTTGTTGTTGTTTCTCTTATCTTCCATTGTAAATATGCTATAACAACATCTATAAACTCTACATGTTCTAATTGGGATTTTTCCTCAAAGTTGTATTGAGTTGGAATTGTTGTGCATTAATTTTGCGGTACCTACAAAACTAGAGAATCTGGATTTCCATCCATTCAGATATGTAGACCACACGAAAACAATAATACTTGTCATCATTGCGAATGATATTATTGCTGCAAAAAGTATAAGTACATAACAATCACTATACACATCATTGCCGATCACCTTGTCTTTCCACCATTAATCCCATTACTACTACTATAAAGTATAAACCCTAACTAGGGTTGGGCCCTTTTTTTCTTAGACTCTTATAAAATAATCATAAAATAATTAAGCATTCTATTTAGTCGTGATTTAATTATAAATAATCTTAAACTTTATTTAAATATAATTTAATTATATAAAAATTGAGACTCCGGATATAATCAATCTTTTTTCGTATACATTCAAAAACGTAAATGATTTATTTTATTAAGTCAGCTCAGTTAATAATCGTGTAGAAATATAGGTTGTTGAAATCCAATGACCCAAATAAATAAATGCACATGCTATTATGGGGTGACTTTTGAATTTGATTTATAAATGACAATGCTAATCTTAAAATTTTCAATTTTCCTCTTAGACTCTTAGTCAAAGTGTGAAAAAGTGGTGGCACAAAAGGTAAAATTAAATAAATAAAGAGGAAACTTAAACAATAAAAAGAAAAAAAGACATTCCTTCATTCCTACCAAAAAAGCACTTTATTAAACAATTAAAGTCGATATTAAAGGCTTAAAGCAACCTTTACATACCCACCAACTCAGCTGCAATGATGACACTAATAGTGAAGTGAAGTGGAGTCTCTAAAAGAGTAAATAGATTATAAATTAAGAAAAATCATGCCCAAAGTTTAGTTTGAAAAACTTGTACACAAGTTAACTTAAAGTTTATATTTATTAATTAAATATTCTATCCGTTTCAAGATGAGTGGCTGTTTAAGATTTTTGTATACAAATTGAAGAATGTAACAATAATGTCATAAAATATTTTACTAAATCAACCTTGTTAAAATATTAATATATAAAATAAGAGTTAAAAGGTAGTGCACTGACAGTGTAAAATAATTTTACACTGTCATCCAATAGAAAATCATAAATGTGCCATGTCATTAAGTTTTTTTTAAATAAAAAAATGGTTTAATTGGATACATGGGTGGTGATTGGTTGACATTGTAAAAATATTTTACACTGTCAGTGCATCACCCCTTTTCTCATAAAATAATAATTCAAGGACATAATTAAAAAAAAAACAATTATTTCATTATTTAGAAGTAAAAATGACATTTATTTTAAAATAAATTATTTTCTCTAAAACAACATTCATTTAACTGATGGAATATAAAAAAATAATGATAACATTGTTAGCATGCTAATTGAGTTAGGGTTACAAATAAAATCAGACATGATTCTCCAAAGTATCTTAAAATTTTCTTGCAAATGTGAAAGGTGGACAAGATGATAGGTTTAAGAATGTGGAATTTAAAGATGACGATAGCATGAAAAAAAGTGTGAAAGTAGAATCTAGTCCTATCTCTAAAGACAACTACAAAAAGAATCCATGAACTTGAAAAGGAGAGCCATGAGAGAAAGAAAGAAAGAAAAGAAAGAAAAGAAGGGTTATTATGTGTCAGCTCTATAGGCCATGCGTTCTCTTCAAAGTAACTTGTTTGTTTCTTGCATTAATATATACACATTACCACAAAATCTTAGGAGTGGTGGTGAATATTTTGGATTCATTCCCTTTGGCTTTTTCACATGTTCCCCTACATTCAGATCTTGTTTATTCTTCTTTCTTTTCTATCACATGTCATTATATTCCTCTAAATTTATACACAGTTTTAATGTAGTGTATTTTTAATTGAAAGAATTTGAGAAAATTATACTCACCTCTCTCGAAATCTTTTAAAACGACACCAATATTCTTTTGATTTTGAAATATATACAAAAATATCCTATATTTATATATACTGATAAAAGATTTTAATGATAGACAAAAAATCGCAAAAAAAATGTTATTTACCTATAATATTTTGTACTCTCATTAAAAATTAAAAGGTGTGTTAGTACTATTTTATTAGAGTTTAAGAGTGTTATCGCACATTTTAAACTCGGAAAATACCGATTTTAATTTCTGATGAGAACAATATTTGACAAGTTTTCATACCTCAGTTCACAACTCTGGATTAATAGGGTCCTTTTCCCCTATAAACCAGAGAACTATAAAGCCAAAAAAACATTAGAGGAGGTTTAAGTTCTATTTTAAATATTAGGAGAGGTGAGTGTATTTTATCCTTATGAAAGACGAACTGACTAGACGAAAAATCATTTTGGGATTTCATAACCATGTTTGTTCATTGTGTCTAAGAATCTCTCCTTCTTTTAAAATTACACTTTAAAAATAGTTCATTACATTTAAGAATTTTTTAAATTCTATAAATGTTCGAAAATACTCTTGTTTAAAGTTAATTTCCGGATGCACTTTATATTATATTGTTCATATGATTTTACTAATCAAACAAATTTGTCAGGAAGTGAAATTCACGTTAAAAATTACAGATATATCTGCATAAAATGGTAAATTTTAGAATTTATTTTATATAAATTACTACAAAATAAAACTTTGTAAAAAATTCCCTAGTAAAATCTGTAAAAAAAAATTGTAGAGAATTCTCTAAAAAATTATGATATTTAAAAGTTAATTTTTCAGACCTATCATACTTTGCTTTGAACTTCTTATAGTATTATCTACGGAAAATATTGCATGTATATTCAAAAAAATGTTAAATATTAGCAATACATGCACAATTTCTTACGAAATATTGTAGAAAAAAAAAGCTTTTTTAAATTTTCATAAGATTTTTTATAAATATAGTGTATTGAACAATCTCTTCTATTTAATGGGAGTGTTAATAGGACTAAATATAGCGTCTGAATGTTCCACATTTGATATTGGTTGACTCTGTAACCCCAACTATGTAATTGGAATCGTACAATTTCAAATAAATGGTTAAAAATATTTCTATTGTGAAATACGTGATGTTACATGTGAGGTATATATTCACAACTGAAGTATTATCAACCATATATTTGCGATTATACAATTCCATATTACATAGTTAGTTTTACAAAGTTAACCGATTTCAAATGTGGAACAAGAACATACAAGACTTGGTACTGCTTCTAGTCCAGAACCCTCAAATCCAGCTTTCATTTGAATAAGGCTGAATCTACAATATTCTTTCTGCGGGTCTTTAGTTACAGACTAAAACTTCCAAATTACTGTAACTAAACTCCAAGACATGCAATGAACTGTTATTTTCAATCTTGGCATTTTCCTCTTCAACAGAAAAACAATTGCATGCCATAATTTGTCACAGAGCCTAATAACTACACGCTTAAATTCAATAGAAAAACCAATTGCATATAATAAAAATCAAAAAAGGTTGATAAAATTGTTGAATCTTGATAATGGTATTTGTGTTTTGCATGGTTAAAATAAAACATAAAAAATTGGCAGCAACAACATGATTGAGTAAGAATAGACAAAAGGGAGAGACAAATTGAAAACAACATCAACTCACGATTGTTGTCAATGTCATCCCCAGAAGTGTCTGAGATGTATGAGACAAGTTTGAATGTATGATGCTTTCAGTGATATCAAATTCGTGACATTCATTTTGTACCATTGCATATACATATTCTTATTCTTTCTGTCTTATCGGTTATATATGTATATTAAATTGAATCAAGGAATATACATGGAATCTTTCAGATGTGTTTCATTCTCATTCTGCACCCTTTGTAGTGTAGTGTTGAAGTGTTTGTATGCCCCACTTTCGTTTTTACAATTTGGATTGAGATGAAAGAAATTACTATATATTAATGCTAAAGTTTGTGAGGAAAAGATATAAAAAACAATTCACAGTAACTGCTGAAGAACTCCAGCCCAATCCTCACAATTTCTTTGTAAAATAATTTAAATATTTTTATTTTCTACAAAATTACGAACTTCTAATTTTTGTTCTTCAAAATAAACATCTAATTTTAATGTTTATTTGTATTTTATATTATTTTGAGAACTAAAAATAATCAAAATATTTAACATATTTTTTTATAAATTTTAATATTATAGAATACAAAATAAGGATGTTATCATGGTTTATTGGGTATCACCATACATCATTGTTTACAAAATACAGATCATAATACAAATTATCAAAATCTTATATTAAAATACAAAGAAAAATTTAACTACTAGGTATAGCTGATCCCATGGTTTCTCCCCCTACCTGTTGTACTGCAAGGCATGTCGGGTCTCGGCTGTTATGGCATGTATAGTGGTCAAGCATGTTTTTCCAATGACCACAATAGACTGACAAATCGACAACACATCAATGACATAGTTAGCCCTAGCCTGCTTCTCTTCAAATATCTTCCGGTGAGTTGTCTTAGGTGGATCTTCCTCTACATCCGATGCCTTGTAAGGATGTGACACTCTATAAAAATATTGGATGCAGCCGTATACCACTCTTCATAGAAGAAGATTCGATATAAGGCGCACATTTGTTGGGACCAGATGATCACAGAACGACTCAAGTATTTGATCAACATCTCTGAAGAGAATAGTGGGAGGAGCAGACATGGTTGCGGCTATATGAATACCTTGCATATACCCAAACTGTCGTATGACTCGTTCAGGTAAATCTGGATACATCATTCGTAAAAGGCTATCACATCGTGATCGGCATATGTCGTGAAACAGATATCCTCTATCAGGATGCGGTCAAGATAAACTCGAAATGGCTCGATTGCCTAATTCCCTCTTAGCGGGATGATGAAGCAAGAACGTAACAAATCCTCAGAGCATTCGTCTGCATATGCCTAGCCGGAGAGACGTGGAAAGTTCAAATCTTATAACAAAGATATTTAAAAGAATAATTTCATACTTGTGTTTCGTCTCCATCCTGCGTGTGCCTAGCAGCATGGTTTGGATACAAAGGAAGCAATGAAGGGTCTCAGTGGCCTCCTAAAAAAACATCAAGAACATCGGCAGGAAGTTCAACAACATGTACTTTTGCGGCTTCTGGAGCATCAGAGGCAGCAATAGGGGACTCATGTCTCTGAGAATATGATGTCGGAGACACGCAAACTCGGGAAGACGATGCTTCTACATCAAATGAAGTGACAAAGACGGGTAGAAAAGAGGGTTTAACTTTTTCTCTCCGAACAGAAGCATGTTGAGTAAGTCACTCTACCACGCCTCAATCTTTCTTGGTTATTAGATATTTTTACCAATAATTACACTATAGAAATTATATCATAATTAAAGAAGTCAAACCAAGAAGACATAACAGATAAAATCAAACAAACGAAGCATAATAAATAAATCCAATTTTTTTTATCAAATTGTGAGAAAGCTTGAAAAGTGATAAACCTAGATTGAATGGAATGGAGTAGATGTTGAGTGATGTTCTTTGCTTGAATACAATATAATAGAAGTAGTGAGAAAGTTTGAAAATGATGTAAAAGAATTTTGCCCACGTGCTCTATTTTGGATTTTTTTTCTAACTTTTTGAAAATGAAAAAGAAAGAGGAAAAAATTTAACGCAAGTATATAAATTAAACACGTTTAGAGATTGATCTTCGTAGAAATTTTAGAGATCAAAATCTGAATTATTTCAACGTTGTTTGGTCTAACTCTGACATATAGGTGAGGTGTGATGAGGGGAGGTTCAAATTCAAATCTCTGGATGTATTTTTAGTCTCTGCATGTTTCATTTATCGTATTTTGTGTATTTTGTGTATGTCTGGACAATAAAATTCAAAATTTAAGAGCATTTTTAAATTTGCACTATGGTGAGTGAGCAACACATAGAGTGGAAACAATAATCCCAATAATTTATGGTGTTGAGTACTCATTGATAGTATAATAGGAAAATATATCTTTCCTCGTTTGTTAGCTGTCTATGAACTAATTGTAGCCTAGTCGAGTGGCGCGATGTTTCTTTGTTTAGCACTTAGTATAACTTGAATTCATATTGTTTTTTTAGGTTGTTTTTAGTTTCAAATCAGCAACATCTAAACATTGCTAGCTCACATCACAAAGTCAGAAATATGTACATTTGGATGCTCACTTTAAAGAGACAAACTTTTGTTTGGATACAAAATTTTATCTAATCCAATGATAAAATTAATTGCGTATCGGTTTGATTTTAGATTAATAGTTAACAAAATTCATCTGATCCGATCTGATTCAATTTTATGTGGTTTAATTTAAATGGAGTTTTAGATATCCAAATTACAAATCGTAAATATTTATTTATTATAATTAATATTATAAAAAAACACAATAAAATAATAGTTTTGACATAATATATAACGTATAATATGTTTAAAAATAATATTTCAGAATGATAACGATCGATTATGTGTTGCACAAGTGAAATAGTAAAGAAAATAGTTTAAATTAAATTAATAAATAATATTAAAACAAATTAAACACAAATGAATAATAGATTAATACAATGTATCATACTAATAAACAATAAATAAGTAATAGGTTTGATTTGATTCGGTTTTGAAATATCATTCTAAAATATGAATTAATCCAAGTGGTTTCATAAAATGATATTTAAATAAATCTAATAATATTTGATTTTGTATGGTTTTTGGTTTTTAAAGATCGATTTAAGATTTTTATTTCAATCAATTTAGATTTAAAGGTATATAAATTTATGTCATGTTTCCTTATAAGATCGTGAATATTGAGAAATTGATGGATGGATTTATATTCTCCTTTTGGAAATGATATTTTTGAGTAAGTGTTCTAAGTGTCTTTGTAGTTTCTATAGTTGATCAATCTAATCCTAAAAGTGCACCAAGTCTCATTTTTTAGTCTAACTAACTAGTTGTGTTTGTTTGTTATTACTAGTTTGTGAAGTGGCTGAAAGTTAGTTAAGATTAACTAATTTTACTAGTTTACTCGATCATCAAGGAAATCACCAAGGGAGTGGTATTTTGAGCTATAAAACCATATTTTTTTGATCGTATTAGTAATCATTAAATTCAATACAATCATTCTACACTTCTCTCTCAATTTTTCTCCCCTTACTAGTTGCTTGAGTAGCAAGGCAACTAGAAACATTTGATTTCAATCCAATATATTGGTGTTGTTTCCCTTTTCACAAAGTTAGTATATGTTGTTATGGCTCTTGATCGAACTTTCTTAAAAGAAAAATGAAAAAGAAAAATGGCTCCAACAACACCTGAACATGATACTTGTACATACACATACAGAGGCCTTGGCTATGTGATCATGATAAGATAGTTAATATTAACAATGATAAGATGGAGTTGTTCACAACTGAGGCCTGAGTCTAATGCGTGCAAAGACTGTGATTGTGATAAGGAGTACAACAATGAAAGGGACACAAACATGGTGTTGTGGGTGTAGATGGTGGACAAGATCGAGAAGGGTGTAAAGGGGGTTCAATTTTGTTTTTAACCGAATCAATGGTCTATGCTATTATATACTAGAAGATGTTTACGTCTGTTAATGTTGCGATCAAATTTCAATGGGCTTCGGCCTTTGGATACCTAATTCCGGTTCGACTTGAGAATAGTGTAACCATGATCTTTCGGGTCATTTTCCATCATAGAACATAACCAATAGACTTATTTAGGCTTGCCTTTTTTTCCTATACATCAACCCCTTTAAATAGAGGCTTGGTTACAACTTGCAATGCTTAGAAAGTATGTATATCACCCTGTTAATATCAGATATATGCCGTATCCTCGTGAACTCAATTGTTATCATTACTTACCCTCTTCAGTATGAGAAAACATTCTTTTCAGGACCTCGTTCTCCTTTCTAAGTTTCATGATTTTCTGCTTAAGTGTTTCCACCTGCCAATTTGATGTCATTTCTTGTTGTTGATCAACCATCTTTGCCTTAAAAAGCAGCACTGCAGTGAACACAAAAAGATAATTTCGACTGATTTTACAAAGTGACAGAAAATGAAAATGCTCAAACAGATAAATAATCGGGTTTTATGCAAGTGTAATTGCTATGAATTTAGTGGCTTACATTCTTTTTCCAAATTTTGCATTTTTCTGTTCAAGTCATTTTTCTCTTCCTGCTCAGCCGTAAGGCAATCTTTCAAATCCCGGATTTCAGAACTATCTGTCAAGCCATGATGACCAAATGAAACAAATTTTCAACCAATAAAGATATATTGCAACCTTGTGTTGACAAAAATTGATTCTTGTAAAGGTAAATTATATAATGAAGTGCCTCACATTTTGATTCCACTTCAAAATGGATTTGGTCCAACCGGTTTGCTAGGACTTGCATATGGTTTTTGTGGGCTGCTATATCTCCATTGAGTTGACTTATGGTTGCTTCATAAGCTGCTTTCTCTTGTAGTGATTCCCTAATGTAAAGTGAGATCAATGTGTGTGTTAGTTAGATCTTGAGCTTAAAAATCAAAATTATTTCCATACAGTAAATTTGACACACCCAATTTCATTCAAACCCTTAAAATCATAATTTAAGCAGATTTTGTACGAGCCTCCAATACTTAAGCACGAGATCTTAAGTAGGATCAGTCGGCTTGTGAAAGATCATAAAACTCAGAACGTTAGCTCGGCATCGAAGATCCTACCGAAGGGGAAAAAAGTCATTTCATACATATACATACTCATGCATACACAAAAACATGAAAATCATAATATAGACCCCAAAAAAAGACCCCCAACACGTTTTTTTTACGATCTTACTTCAAAAAGCTCGATCTTAACCACACCGGTGATGAAAACGATCTTTCTCTAATTGTAACACTCTCAAACATCTTTAGCACATAAGATCGTATGGTTTTACGATCCAGCACTCAATCTTGACAACAATGCTCCAATATGTATCAAAATTCACATATCATGTTATGGACATTGATTCCACTTTAATTAGACACACTTCACCTCTACTACGTAAAAATAGAAGTGTGTCCACTTTCATTGAAACACAAAAAGTTACCTAAATACTCCTCACATGATTCATTCATAACTAACTTAGAAATTTCAAAATTCACATGGAATCTTCAATAGCATGGCCATCATAAGAAACAAAACATAAGTTTCAGTAGCAGAAATGTCTATACAAGTATACAACCATAAATACTCACTTAACTTTCGCTTCTAAACTAGCAATTTTTCCATCATATTCTTCCTCAAGCAATTTCACAGCCCTTCTATGTCCCTGCTCCAAAAGAAGAAAAAATATTCCAACAATTAACAAGGTAAGTTACTACTAGTAATTTTCCCTCTTTCAACTTCAATTTACAAAACTCACATCTTCTTTAGAGATAACTTCATTCTTCGATCTTTCAAGCTCTTCTTTCAAATGCAAGCATTTCGCTCGAAAATCAAGCTGTATAACAGTTAATCAAATCAAATTAACAAACACAGCAACAACACATTATTCCAAATTCCGACCAATTGAAGAACCTGATCAGCCACATTCTTCAAGGATTCCGAATACAGTTTCGCCAACTCTTCATTTTCTGAAACTTTGCAAAACTAAATTTAACAAATTGAAATACTGCATCTACGAATTCTAATAATTTTGTACTTATTGATCGAACCTTTTTTGAGGTTATTGCAAGTGATTTGGAGAGATTCTCGCAATTTTAACTCGGAACTGTGTTTGGATTGCAGTGACTGGAATTCCGAAATGCTACTCTTTACATCCTGAAATATTGCACCAACTATATTCATGAAAAATTGACGGAAAAAAATCAAGAAATTAGGGTTTAAGGTTGGTTAGGGTTTTGAATACCTCGTGGATCTGATTGAAAGCTGAGAGCAGTGAGTCCATTTCTTCGTCACTCGTTGCCGCCATTTTTCTCTCTTTTTCGAAAATTATAAAATTCGTATACCTCTTGCAACGATTTTCCAGTTGTTACTAATTGAGTGGTATAATCACATTTTTGGGCCATGGGCTCATTTCTCACATCTGGGATGAAAGCCCAACTAATGGCAATTTCTTTTCCACCCTTGTATTTGTTAAATTGTAATTCTTTTGTGTTGAAGTGTTGTAACCACGTTGCTACTCTTAGATTTGATTTAGCTACAAAATAGGTATTTTGAGCTTTTATGTTTTGGACTTTTGGTTTAGGGAGAAAGCATATCTAAAACTATAAATAGAGAGAGTAACCCCTATTTTGCATAAGAACTTGTATTCACAGATTTGCAGTTACAAGTGAATAAAAGGTTTTCCACAGTTTGTGGGTAGAGAGAAACTCTGCAGAAAATCATCTTCTTCCTTTTATTTTCGTAAACCCTAATTCACCTTTTTCCCAAATTCCCTTTTATTTCATTGTCATTGTGTAGTGATAAAGAATTACTTAATGGTTTGAGTTTGATTCAAACATCTGGTATTTAGAGCTCTGGTTAAATGATTCAAGGCAAGAGAATGGCGACGACAATGAATCATTCGAATGGGCATTTTCCAACAACTCTTCTAATTCTGAAAGGAGATAACTATGAGAATTAGTGCAAGCAGATGAAGAGTGTGTTCTGTTGTCAAGATCTTTGGGATCTTGTGAAAGAAGGGATAGAACCGCTTGCAGAAGACGCGACGGATGAACAAAAAGCCGCACATAAAGAATTAAATAAGAAGATTTATAAAGCTCTCTTTATAATTCACTAATGTCTGAGTCCAGATAATTTTGAAAAGGTTAGTGATGTAGAATCTGCAAAAGAAGCTCGAGAGATTCTTGAAAAGTCTTTTAGAGGTGCAAAAACGGTGAAAGAGGTGAGGTTACAAACTCACAAAAGAGCATATGAATTGCTTCAGATGGAAGAAAGTGAAAGCATAACTGATTTCTTCATTAGGGTTATGAAACTGGTGAATCAAATCATGGTATGTAGAAACGTTTTGACATCAAGATCAGTTGTTGCAAAGATCTTGGGGTCATTGGCTCCTAAGTTCGACCACATAGTGGTAGCCATAGAAGAGATAAAGAGAGATTCAAGGACCAATGGTACTTAGACTCATGATACTCATCGCACATGTTTAGAAGGAAAGATTGGTTTGTAAAGCCTTATATGAAGAACACTGTGAAATTTGCAAATGACTATACTCTAGCAGTTGAAGGTATTGGTGATGTTTTGATTATGAGGAAAGATGGAAAGAGGTCAATAATTTCCAATGTGTTATACATATCAGGCGTGAAGAGCAATTTGCTTAGAATTGGGCAGTTAGTCTAAAAGAACTACAAGGTGTCGATTGAAGACAAGATGATGAGACTTATCGACATAAGTGTGAAGTTAATTTTCAAGGCTCTCATGTCTCAGAATAGAACCTTTAAGATTAAACTAAATATGGTGGAGCACGAGTTCCTTACAATTGCAACTAGAAGAGATGAATGAATATGGCATTATCGATTAGGCCATCTCAACTTCAATTACATCAGAGAGTTGAAAAAGAAGAAATATGGTTTCAAGGTTACTAGAGATTAACATTTCAAGAGTAGTGTGAGAGGAATATGTGCAGGAAAAACAACATAAGAACAACTTCAGCAAGGATGCAGGAAGCAAGTCGAAGGAAATCCTTGAAGTCATATACTCTGATGTATATGGACCAATCCAGGTGGATTAGAATAGAGGTAACAAATACTTTGTTACATTCATAGATGATTTCAGTCAAAAATTATGGACTTACCTGATCAAGAAGAAAAATGAATTGATCGAGGTATTTTCCAAGTTTAAATCTATGGTCGAAAGACAAAGTGGTCGAAAGCTCAAGGTTCTGAGGACTAATGGTGGTGGAGAGTATGTGTCGAAAGACTTTGACATGATATGTGAGAAATAAGGTGTGCATGAGGTGGTGCCACCCTATACTCCACAGTAGAATGGAACTGCATAAAGGAAGAATTGAGCCATCATAAATATGGTGAGAAGTATGTTGAAAGAAAAACATTTACCTAAAGAGTTTAGGGGTGAAGTTGTGTCGACGACAACATACATTTTGAACAGATGTCCTACGAAGAAGTTAGAAGGAATTACGCCAAAATAATGTTGGTCTGGTGTGAAACCTAGCTTGTGTCATATAAAGGTATTTGGATCTATAACATATAGACATGTTCCTGATCAGTTGAGAGGAAAACTTGATAACAAGTCGAGTCAGATGATCCTAATAGGATATCATTTGACTGGTGGATACAAGTTGTTTGACCCTGTGAACAAGCAAGTTGTGATTAGGAGGGACGTGATCATAGATGAGCTTAAGGAATGGGATTGGACTGAGAATGTTAAGAAGGATTTAGTGAGAATATTTCATGAAGAACCAACCACTAAAGTCGAAAGAGAAGAAGTTCGACAAGAAGAAGTTAGAGGTGATGCATGTCCAAGCAGTCCTCGGAAAACAAGACACATGTCTACAAAGTTGCAAGAATGTGTGGTTACATCAGATGATATGGTCGATGACGAATGTGAACGAGTACATTATGCTTTCTACGCATATGTTGAACCCGTCAATGCAGCTGACGCAATGAAGGATTCAAAGTGGGTGAAATCTATGAATGAAGAAGTGAAGTCCATCAAAGACAACAACACTTGGTCACTTGTCGAATTGCCTCAAGGCACGAAGGCAATTGATGTGAAGTAGGTATACAAGGTGAAGTGTAACCCTAAAGGGGAAGTGACTTGACACAAGGAAAGGTTTATGGCGAAAGGATTTATTTAGAAGGAAGGAATTGACTTCGATGAAGGTTTTGCACCTGTTTCCAGAATCGAAACAATCAGGTTGGTTGTTGGTCTGGCGAACATGAACAATTGGCACATGTGTCAGATGGATATTAAATGTGCATTCTTGAATTGACCCTTAGACGAAGAAGTCTAGGTTGCATAACCAGTTAGGTCTATGAAACATGGCGAAGAAAGAAATGTGTACATGCTGCATAAAGCCCTGTATGGACTTAAGCAAGCTCCAAGAGCTTGGAAGAAGATCGACAATTTCCTAAGGGAGAAGGAATATTTGAAGTGCACAACTGAGCATGGAATATATGTAAGAAGAAGTAAGAGTGAATTGCTTATACTATGTCTCTATGTCGAAGACTTGTTGATAACAGGTAGCTGCAAAAAATAGATCGAAGACTTCAAAGGTGATCTCATCAAGGAATTCGAAATGTCTGATCTGGGAGATGTTTCATATTTCCTTCGCATCGAATTCTACAAGAGTAGTAGAGGTTTGCTTATGCATCAAAGAAGATATGCAAGTGAAGTTCTCAAAATATTTGAGATGGAAGAATGCAACTTGACTTCGACACTTGCAGAACCAAGACTGCAACTGTCAAAAGAATTAGATAAAGATGATGTCAACCCAACCCAACCCAATACAAAAGATTTATTAGGTTATTGAGATACCTTTGTCACACAATGCCTGACTTAGCATATAGTGTGGTTATGGTAAGTAGATTCATGCAGACGCTAAAGGTATCACATCTAGCAGCGACGAAGAAGATACTAAGGTATCTGAAAGGAACTCTCAACTATGGAATTTTATTTCCTGCAGCTGATATGGGAAAAGAATGCAAATTAGTGGGTTATGCCGACTCAAATTGGTGTAGTGATGTTGAGGATCGAAAATTTACAACTCATATATTACCACGTTTCATTCCAAGACTCTATAGCATATTCTCTCCTCCATCATTTATTTTAATAATGGAACAAAGAGAAAAAAAGAATGACGCATAATCTCATTGTCTACTTCAATAGCGAGAAGCCCCCACTTGAATTTAGGTTCACATAGATCACCGTCTTATCGAATTAAAATCTATATTAGAGATTTTGTATCCAGTCAGTCGAAGTGTTGTGAAGCTCTATTATTGTTCACCCTCAATTGACAACAATATATTTCACCGTTACAAAACTAAAGGTCTGATCAAGATGGATGTGAAGATTGTGCGATCCACCGAAGATATTCTTAAGATGTTGAAACGTTCTCGACCATCACTTAATAATGAAATGTAATGTTAGATTTACGTTAATGTATTTATGTAATGTAACATTTTTAATGTATGTCATAACAATGATTGAGGTTAATTTATGTTAATTTATCAAACACAACAACTTTTGGAAATACAGTTTATCAAACACATTATCTGGATAATCAAAAACACGACAATCGATTTAGGTGACCACAATCCGAAACTAGAGCTTCTAGTTTCATTCATGAAATCATATAATTTACAAAACTATAACACTCGCTTTTCATCATTGTAGAGACATGAACAGAGATTTAATTGATCATTTTAGAGACTTTTATACAATCAACCAATAATAATTGTTTGATCATTGAAATTATTTGATTTCAATCATGTCTACTCAAAAGTTGTACAAACAATGATTTGTAGTTGGTTGATATAAAAAGTTTTAGACTAACAGCACGCATCAAAATTAATCTCAAATCAAAAAAATTGTATTACTACTTATTACGGTGAACATCAATGTTATACATAAATACAATGCAGAATTGCAGATACTGTACGTGCAATGTGGTAGGCAGCAGAATAATACCACCATGGTCATCTAGAAACCAATCGATCCCATAGGATTTGTTCATCGATCTTGCTCATCTTCTCATCATCAAGTCGTTTCCATGTTTTAATTCTCTGCACCGTTGTCCAAGAATTTGTTCCCTTCTCAAGTTCAGCAAGTATAATCCTTGCTCTTCTTGGCCACCCCGCTTTTCCATAGCCATGATAACCAAAGCCGCCGCCGTAACAAAACCATATGCCATCCAAGTTTCCACAAAAGTCATTTTTATGGTCGTGGCCTATGAATACAGCCTTCACATTTCCCATCGAGACAAGCGTTGGCAAGACCGGTGAGTTCACCCGTGAACAAGCTACACCTTCTTGAAATTGACCAACAATCTTTTTGTAAAACAGATTCCGAACTTCTGGGATCGGAACATGAAAAAACGCAAGTGCTGGCGGTGTAATTGGGGTAGAATCATGATCAGGAGTAGATTGAAGAGGATCCTGCTCTTGTCCCTGTTAGTGTGACCTGCAAAATGTTAATGGGATGTGGGAATTGGGAAACTTCCCTCAAGGGAAAAGAAAGTTCATGTCACGAATAATAGAAGAAGCGCGTAATTGCATTATTACCTGGGGTTCCTGAGATACATGACGCAGCCAATGAAGTTGAGAGTCCTTGATCCAATCATAAGTTCGAATTCCCTGATAAACAACCCTGTCGCCGCTGTCAAGAAAGAAAAGATTCAAAACACTACTATTTGCCAGCATGGAACCTGGGGCACCATATACTCTTAGGTTATAATTTCCAAAACCATCAATTTTAGCATCTGACGGATTGATCTGGGAAACTGAATAGTCCATAAGGGATATTAAGGACATTAATTCTTCACGATTCAGACTTGATTCTTGGTCATGGTTTCCCAAAATTGCAGCCCAAGGAAGTCTTGATTCCATGGCCGGACCAAAGGCTTGAAACATAGATTCGGCAGCATCAGAGCTGCTTGATCCAAATATATTATCTCCTAATACCAATAACTGAATCCATGTCAATGAGGCACATTCAGAAAATATACAAACACAGTCAGCATAAAATAAATTAAATACATTCAAATATCACATGGCTATAACGTTAAAGACAAAGAGACACCTGAAGAGCAATCATGTTTACCCCAGCCATGTCAGATATTGTACAGAATTAGTAATGGTATATTTCTTTTTTTATCTTAAGCCTCCAGTTTCCAGAGGAAAAAGATTTTAGTAATCAAGAATTCGGCAAGGTTATAAGTAATGTCCAGTTAAGAAGTGCTCTAGTCATATGGTTAACTAAACCATATAACTAAATTGAATTGGATTGAACCAAAAAAAACCTAAATCGTTTAAATGGTTAATGAACTGAATCATATATTATAAACAATTCAGTTAACCAAATTTAAGTTTATAAACCGGTTTAAACTTCTTTGAACTGTTTAACTAATTTATTTTTTAATATTTTTACAAATTTTCAAAAATTAAAAAAAATAACTCCTATATATTATATATTATGAAGGCTGAATATAGCAAATTTTATACTATCTTTATTATATGGTGTCAATTTTTCCTTTCCAAATTGCAAATTAATAATTAATTTATTTGACTGAAAATATGAATATTTTTTTTATCTTGATTAATCAATTCCAATTAAATGTAACAAATCAGTTTTTTTATCTTAATAATCAATTTGTTAATAATTTAATGATCTCATACAAGTCATCAATAAAGTTTGCTTCCCCAAGAAAATTTAATGCCTCCAAATAAATGAAATTTATCAAATGTAAATGTAGTGTTCGAGAACAATTTAAACTTTAGTGTCTGAGAGCAATTAAAATAAGTGGTTTATATTAAATTATTTCATTAAATTTGCCATGCGATTTTTTTTCTTTCCTCTTAACCCAATCTAACACTAAAGTATTGTTCACTTCGTTTTCTTTCAACTCCTTACCATCAATCGAAAATTATCGATCTACTTATATATTCAATTTTTATGATTATAATTATACCTCCCTCTATATCACAGCAAGATGTAAATACCACCTATGTTAGCACATTTCAGAATCCTTTTATATTCTTCTATCATGCTCGTGCTCTTTTCATAGAATAACAATAAAAATTGTAAATTAAATTTCATCTGTCAACTTTTTTTTATTGTTTTTTATTTGCTCATTTATGCAAAAAGAAATAGAAAATTATATTTTTTTTGACATTCTATGCCTGCAAAAAGAAAAGGTTGGGGGAATTAAAATTTCAAAATAAATTGATTCTAAAACGATTTTAAATTTTCTTTAAAAAATAATTTTTTCTATAAAACTAGTTTACAACTACAAACTGGTTTTAAACCAATTTATATATACAAACTGGTTTAAACCCGTTTATAACTGAATTAAAACTGTTTTAATAGTTAACTGAATTGTTATTAATGTGGCTATTAAAAACTGAACTAAACTATTTATATGGTTCGGTTCAGTGCAGTTTATAAACCACGAACACCCCTAGATCAAACATGTTACATGGTTACTACCAATTCAACCTTACACAAAGTGCATTAACGACTCGCGCTCAACCACTTAGATTGTAATGGTATAAGCTGGAAGAATTAATTTTCAGCCCAAGAATGGTTCAAATGCTGCTACTAGAACTGAATCCTTAGAAAGGGAAAAGCCTCTCCGGATATTGCTACAACTGTATTAAAGGAACTAATATAACATAATTTCTATTGTAGCTACTGGGGGTGGCAAAACGGGCCGTGGCTCGCCGGGCCGGCACGCGCATCCGCCAAAAAATGGCGGGTTGGGATTTTAGGTCCGCCGCTCGCCAAAGCCCATCCCGCTAATACCCGCCGCCCGCCATATCCGCCCCGCCAAAACTCGCCGCCCGCCAAAGTCCGCCCCTTCTCCAAAACTCACTCTTTTTTTAATTAATTATAGTAATTGCAATTCTTGATGGTTTATTTTATACATTTATTTATAAATATATGTAATATTTTTTTAAGTAAATTTGTTAAAAAGTTGTTTTTATAAAAAATTGTTTTAAAAAATAAGTGAAAAGTTTAATTAAAAGGTAAAAAATGTCTATTAATCTATTAAAAAAATATAAATAAAAATAGGCGGGTAAGCCTGCCGCCCGCCAATCCGTTATCTTGGCGGGACGGGCATGACTTTTATGCCCATTTTACTTGGCGGGCATGCCCGCCCCGCTCATTTTTTGGCAGGCATAAGACGGGGCGGGCGGCCCGTTTTGCCACCCCTAGTAGCTACTGTGCCCTAGTTGCACAGTATACTTGCCTCGTACGACTGTTCCTAACTAATCCCTAGAATCTAGAAAACTAATCCCTAAGATCTAGGAGCTAACTAACTGATGTAGTTAGCTGTGTGAGTCAATAAATAGATCACACGAGTTGTATTTCAGTTTAGAAAATATATAAGACATAAAACAGAAGAACTCACTTAAGAATTATCTCTATCAATCAATAGAAATATAGAATTCTTACAAACTGAAATAAAATAATCAATTAAACAAGTTGGTCCATCAAGGCGCAAGGGCTTGAATTCAGTAAGTATATCCTAAGTTAGAACCCACTTTTACTCCATTTCATTTGGTCATTTTTATTCTAGTCAAGCCAAATGTAATAGGTTGCATATGAATTCTATTCTTATCTTTACTTCTATATAGTTAAGAGATATGATTTGCTAAACAAGCAAGTACAGATCTTAATAGATTCTCCAAAAATGCACTCCAAAGAGCTACTTTGTCATTGTCACCCTACTTTGTTAGACCTATAAAATAAAGCACTAAGAGAAACAAATATTTCCCTAGGTCTGCTTATAGTGCCATATAGTTTGCAAATATGCATTACTTGCAACATGGAAAGCCGTTTATAATTGTTTCTTCTCTGTAAGAAACATCTGACTGTTGTTTCCTAGAAGGTTCTGCCTCTTAATTTACATAGCACAACTCTGCTTGGCTCTATGAAATGACAGGAAGTGTGATTGACCCTTAGGCAAAGTATATAATTCAAACAAAGAAGAGTGGGACTGAAAGTTAGCTGAATTTTAGTGTATGTTAGAATGGACAGAGTTAGCAAGTTCCCTAAAGTCACCTGAAGAAAAATAGACATTAGAGAAGTTGAATAAAGTAAAGTTTGCTGTTGGAGGTACTCAGTTGGTACATGCTAAACGGGAAAGCAGAGAGGAATTCGAAGGAATAAGGACTGAGTCTTGGGACAAGACTAGATTGCTGCTCATCAGCATTCTCCAGTTGTTAAATCTAATTAGAGGGCTACTTATGATTGTAGAAACTAGAGCATAATTTCCCAAACAGTAATTCCAAGTTCATATCAACGTCTTCTTATTTATCTCCAGCAACAAATAGCTAACACTGAAAGGTTCAAGGTAGTAAAAAATTGAAATTCAATGAGTGATAGTTTTTAGTAGGATAAACTTGTAAGTTCCTTTTTGTAGGATAAGTTCCGGAGCTTTGACAGCCTAGAACTATGAACCATTATTAGTGTAGACTTCTTTGTATGTTTAAAATCCTCCAAAAATTAAAAGGATAAAGATGGGTTTAGTATTCATCACCTAAAATTCTTCACCATTTCTCTCACATAAATGGAAGGTTTATCTAAACCTTCTTTAGATATAGGGCTTGTTTGGATGGGCTTATTTGAGCTTAATTAGTGCCAATTTTTGTGATACAATTTGAGAGACTTAATCAAAACAGCTTATTACATTTTTTATATATTATTTTAAACTTAATTTTGTAAGTTCTTCTAATATATCTACTGAAAACAATTTAAATTTATTTTATTTTTTGTTAAAAACTGAAAATTAACAAGCCAAAAATAAACAAATGAACTCGGATCAACAAATTACCGGTAAATGCAATAAAATCAGGACTCTCAGCTTGAATAATCCGTTTCAAAAACCTTGTAGTATTAAGATCAGAACAAAACTCGAACTCAGAAGCCAACACGTCCCTGCACCTTGTTACCATTCCATTTCCATAATGCATATCAGCAACCTATACATCACCAAACAAACCAAAATTAAATATTACAAATTGAACAATCGAGATTTTTCTTCATGCTTTGGAAAATGAGAGGAACGGACTTGGAGGATTTTGAAGGTACCGTCGGAACGGAACCGGAGAGGAAGATCGGAGGTTTTCTTGATACGCACTGTTTCGTTGCCGATTGATAGTTTGCGTGAGAAATTGGTTTGGTGTATGAGGTGAATGATTGTGATGATGAAGGTGAGGTAGAGTAGAGAGTGTTTCCAGTTTTTTTCTGGTTTTTTGCTGTCAGAAACCATTTTCTTTTTTCTTTTTTTTTTTTCTCTTCTTTTTCTTACATTTTCTCTGTGAGTCGCACTCACTCCGTAGTAGTAGCATATCAGTGTTTGGTTTTTTTTACATGTTTGATTTGGAGAATTTAAGCTGGCACCCCCAATTAGACCGGACACCTCCAATTTCATTTATTTCGAAAAAACCTTGATACTATTTACCCTTTAAAAAATTATTTTTGTCAAATAAAATTTACAATTATGGTGTAGGGGTGAAAATAGAAATTTCTGGTAAGCAAAACAAAATTTCCGGTTGCAGGCAAAGCATTTATATTGAAAATTGTTTGAGTTTGGTAAATTTCTCGTAGCGAATTATTAGAAATTTTAGAATTTTCGGGGCGATTTACCAGATTTTTCATAATTTCCGAGGCGATTTCAAAAATATTTGAGGAATACCGGAAATTTCCGAAATTTCTGGGAAGACTCATACTATCGAAAATTTCAAATTTCCAGAATACCAGAAATTTCCCAGTAAGTTGAAATTTTCGGTATGTCTGCAGATGACATTTTGTATCTATGTGGTCCAGCGCCGACAGCATCTTTTACAGACTCATGTACATATTATACGAAGTTCTTCAACACATATACGGTATGTTTCAATTTGAAATAATGCAGTTTTAATTGATTTTTGTCATTTATGAAATTGATTGATACGTTTAATAATTGTGCGCTGCAATTTACAGATTTTTAACTCCCGATCAGAAGTTTTAGCATGAGCACAATCTATTGGTAAAGAATATGGTATCGCTGTTGTTACTATTCGTTTTGATTCTGCTAATGGAATACGAGGGAGGAAGGGTAAATTAATCATGGATTGTGAAAAGAGGAGAAAATTACAAAAGAAAAAAAATGCATCTGAAACCATTAGTTCCTCTGATGGCATTTATAGTAAGAAGGTTAAATGTTCGTTTAGACTGAGATCTATTCCAAGTGGTTCTGATTGGAAGGTGGTGGTTAGATGTGGGATGCATAATCATAGAGTAGAAAATGATCTGGAAGGCCACAATATATTGGGTCGTTTAAAAGGTCATGAAAGAGAGTTTGTGAATGACGTGACGAAGTATCATATGGCTCCTAGGTACATAATTGCTGCTTTGAAAGACAAAGATCTAGAAAACCTCACGACCATTATTCAAGTGTATAAAGCTAGATCAACATACAGAGTAGGCAAAAGAGGTACATTGACTGAATTGCAAATTTTATTGAGCCTTCTTCACAAATATAAATACATGTGTTGGACTAGAAATAGGGACAACTCAAATATTGTAGCTGATATCTTCTGGACACATCCTGATTCTGTGAAGTTGTTGCATATGTTTCATTTGGTTTTAATATTTGATTGTACATACAAGACAAATAGGTAAGTGACTTTATTTTTCACATCATAAAATCTGTTGTGGATGTTTAGTGAGCTGATTACTTATGTGCATTTCAATCGTGCAGGTACCGGATACCAGTGCTTGAGATTGTTGGTATTATATTAACTGATGTTTTCAGTTGCCTTTGCCTATTTGGAACATGAAAGGGAGGAGAACTTCACATGGGCATTGGAGAAGCTCAAAGAATTATTCACTTCAAAGAAATTTCTACCAAAGGTTATGGTGATGGACCCAGAACTTGCACTGATGAATGCCATGAATTCTATGTTTCTAAATGCAACTCATCTATTATGTTCGTTCCATATTTCAAAAAACATGAGCATGAAATTTAAAGAGTACGTGAAATTAGAAAGACACGAACATGTCATATGGAACAACATCCTGTATTCAAATTTGTTGGTTCTAGCAAAGAGAGATGCGGCTGCTTCATTAGAAAAACACATGGGTTACCGTGTGTGTGTCAGCTTGCAGGTTTCCAACTTCTAGGCAACCCTGTTCCTATAGACTCAATTCATGTATTCAGGACGAAAGTGCACATTGCAGATCACGAGCCCGGTCATGATGAGAGTAGTAAAAAATGGGATTTGGAAGAATAGTGTGAAGAATTGAAGAGATATTTCAATACTTTGGATACTGTAGGTCAGAGGGTGTTGAAGAAAAAAGTTCGTGATCTAACATATCCATCCACAACTTCAATGTGTCCACCGCCGGTGAAGTACAAGTCAAAGAGGGGAGTTAAGAAGAGTAGAAAGGGTCAAGAGAGTGACGTGCATCCTGATCCTAGCCAGTGGGAGCATGTTGAGGCTTCGTAGGGGAGTCAGACTATGAAGAGATTATGCACAAAACAAACAACAAGTCAACAGACCATTGGTAGCCAACTGTCCACCAAGTCTTCCAAACATATTTATCTGTCAATGTTTCTTGCTTTCTTACATCCATACATTGATGACATTATCGATGTTGGTGATGATGGAAATTGTGGTTTCCGTTTTATTACAGCTTTACCTGGGTGGGGAGAGGAGTCATGGTCTTTGATACGAACGAAGTTAGATACTCAAGTACATCAACACTCTGATTTGTTTTCCAAGTTGTTCTATGACAATGTTTCTATAGTTAAGAATGTGTTACGCGTAGAACACTTGGGTGTGCAGGATAGGGAAAAATGGACGACGATTCCTGATATGGGTTACCCTATTGGTTATAAATACATTGTCGTATTTGTTTCCCTTCCCATGACATTTAACATCACTTTTCCCCTTATCTTAGCTCCACCTATGTATACGAGTATGCACACAATAATTGTTATTGGTTTTATCAACGGGAATCATTGGGTTCAGGTAAAGTTGAAACCTGATTTTCCATTGTCTCCCGTAACTGACCAGTGGAGACATAATTGTACTGATGATGCAAAAGCATAGGATCAGCTTATGCGGGTCACTTTAGACACTAGGAAGACCTGTATAGAAAGTCATTGTAGTTTTCTTTTATGCATATATGTATGACAATTATTATTATTATTATTATTATTATTATTATTATTATTATTATTATTATTATTATTATTATTATTATTATTATATATATGTTAGGTTGGATATTTATTTTACCGAATTTATTATTCAAGAAAAAGATATTAAAAATAAGAGGAAAAAAGCATCAGTACTACCGGAAATTTGAAATTTCTTGAATTTTTTTCAATTACCGGAAATTTCAAAGTTTCCGGTATGTTATACCTCTTCACCGAAAATGTAGAATTCCCCGGTGTAACGCCCCGAATTTAATTAATTAGTTAATTAAATTATGGAAGGAATTATTTATTGGATTTAGCTGAAATTGGATTGTTATGCTGATCGAAGATATTAAGTTTAAGTCGGATTTATTTAGTCGGTTTAATTGGAGGATAATAGTAAGAATAATATGATTTATTTATTGGACTAATTGATTTAAGTGAATTGGGTTGGATTAGTGTGTGGTAAATAGCAATGAGGAAGTGTGAATGATTGGCCCAATAAGAGTTATAGGAGTTATTTGGATTATTTGGAAAATAAAGAAAAAGAAAAGAAATAGGTTTTTGTTGTACTGTACGAAGAAAATAAGGGTTTGGAGGAGAGATGAAGAAGAGAGCAATGGCGGAAGAGAAAAGCCAGGGGAAGTCCAATTTTCGCAGCAAGTTTCTGTGGTGAGACACCTTAGCAAAACAAACGTTTCTCCCGATCCAACCGTTGGATCGTCGCGGTTCTTGGACACAGCGTTCCAGACTCGTAGAGGTAACTTCTGACCGGAGCGATTTTCGTTTTGATGATTTTAAGTCCGTCTGACAAAACGATTTCCGAACAGGTTTCTGGTGCGTCTCTGCACGTTGTTAGAACAGATTTTCGGAGAAAAGTTGGAAGCGGCGGCATAAGCTATGGCAACCGGGAGAGTAGAGGAATCTCCAATCCAAAGGTAAGGGTGGGGTTCTTACTCTATAACCGGGGTTATGATGAACACGTATGTGGGATGGGGTTTATGAATTTGCCTCAGTGTCGGTGTTTGATTATGTGGTTGTTGTCGCATGCATACATTTGCATTGTTTACGTTGGCCTAGATGGCACTTGATTACGTTGGCCTTGATGGCACCCTGTTTACGTTGTTGAAATGCCTCGATAACCTGGCATATGTTTACGTTGGGAGTTTTACTCCAAATGGTACCACATGCATTTGCATAGTTGAGTCACATTCGATTTGTATGTTTGAGCTGTTGTTGATGTTTAAGTTGTTACCGTTGTTGTTGTTGTCGATGTTTAAGTTGTTACCGTTGTTGTTGTTGTCGATGTTTAATTTGTTATCGTGTTTTTGTTGTTGTTGCTATTTGATAAATTGTCGTTTGATATAAGTTGATGTGGTTATAAGTTGCTTTTGTGATTAAGTTATTGTTGGTTATAAGTTATGATTGCCATTAAGTTGTTATTGCTGTTAAGTTGTCATTACTGTTAAGTTGTTGTTGTGATCAAGTCGTTGTTACTAAGTTGTTGTTATTAAGTTGTTGTTATTAAGTTGTTGTTATTAAGTTGTTGTTATTAAGTTGTTGTTATTAAGTTGTTGTTACTAAGTTGTTGTTATTAAGTTGTTGTTATTCAGTTGTTGTTACTAAGTTGTTGTTATTAAGTTGTTGTTACTAAGTTGTTGTTGCTAGTAAGTTGTATTGATTTAAGTCGCTTACTCGTTGTTGTATAATTGCTATGTAAAGTGGTAGAATTTGTATAATCCTAATCTAATATACTGTTTATCATACACCTGTTTATATTGTATGATATCTCACCCCTTCTGTAATGATGTTACCTATTATGGGTAATTGAGCAGGTACTCAAGAATAGCTGTGGAAGCGAAGTAACTTTATGAAGTCTTTAGTTGCTGTTAGTCGATTGGTGTCTTGCTCTGATACGTAGCACTCGGGATGGGATTATGATTGTTTATGTCGGTCATGTTGTTGTTATTATAAGACGATGAATAGTTGTTATTATTTGTTGTTGAAATTGTTTCTAATTGTTGTTATTACAATAATTCTTGAATAATTATAAATTGAAGTTTTGATTTTAGTTGGATAAAGTTGTATATGATTTATAAGTTGTGAACGCCGAATGCTATGTATCATAATAAAAGCAAATATAGGTTGGTTGTTTGTTGGAATAAGTTGAGAATGTAATGCCTCATGTTTAATGTTTGAAATTTCCGCATTCTGATTTAAATATAACGTTGGGTAGATTTGGGGTGTTACACCCGGTACCCCACACGGTAAAAAACAATAACTTTAACGGAATTTTCGGTATTGTACAAAATTTCTGGTATTTCCCAGAAATTTTAAAATTTTCGGTTATTTGTGAGGACATTAACGTAAAAACGCCAAAAATAGGGGTGCCAGGTATAATTGGGGGGTGGGAGATTAATTTCTCGATTCTCTTAGATTAGCGTAAACATGATCAAATTAGAACATGGCTCCCACCCAAAAACAGAGTTGCTGCTTTGACTAGAGATCCAAAAAAACCTAACGAGCGTTACCCAGGTCCATTGACTGAAATGCAACATCTGATGAGTCTCATTCATGAAGATAAATACATGTATTGGACAAGAAACAGGGATTCTTCCAATGTTATTACTGATATATTTTAGATGCACTATGATTCAGTGAAGTTGTTGAACATGTTTCATTTTGTGTTAATTTTTTATTGCACTTACAAAACAAACAAGTACTTCTTATGCCAAAGGATTCTATTTTAATTTATTTGTTTTAAAAGTTGTTGGGAGTTGTTGATGATATACAAAACAAACAAGTACTATCTACCACTACTTGCGATTGTTGGTGTTACATCCACGTAGTTAACATTTTTTGTTGGTTTTGCATATCTGGAACACGAACGGGAGTAAAACTTCATGTGTACACTTGAAAAGCTAAAAAAGTTATCCGCTTATGAGAAGTTTCTACCAAATGTTTTGGTGACTAGCCGTGAACTGGCTTTGATGAATGTTGTGGATGTTGTGTTTCCAAACTCAACTCATTTTCTATGTTTGTTCCATTTTTAAAAAAACTTTAGTATGAAGTGTAAGGAGTATATCAAATCACATAGACAAGAACATGATATGGATATGTGGAAGAACATCATGTATTCTGATACGAAGATTGATTTTTTGGTACACCTAAAGTATTTTGAAGTTGTATGTGCTGATATTCCAGTATGTGCATGAAACTTTGTTGACACCCTAAAAGAAATATTTGTTACTGCTTGGACTAATAAAGTCACTCATATAGGGAACACAACAACCAACAAGTACATTGATGTTAATATGAATATATTTACATTAGTAATTATCAAAATCTAACATTTATCATGTTTGTGTTTTTAGGGTTGAGTCTACTTATTGGAGACTAACCAATATGCTGACAAGTAGCATGGGAGATTTATGTAGAAGTTGGGATGTTGTTAACACCATGTTGAAGTTGCAATTAGACTCAATTAGAGTGTCATTTCAGAAACGTGTATGCAACATTGAGAATTGGTATAACACTCCATTTTACTCCAAATTACATGGCTTTATTTCAAGACAATGTATACAATACATTGGAAAGGAACTAGAAAGGATAAAATTTGTTGGTTGTGACAAAGCAGCATGTGGTTGCTTAAGTATAACAACACATGGGTTACCTTGTGCGTGTTAACTTACATGTTTTCAAATACAAGGAGAGCCTATTTTGTTAGATTTGATACATGTATTTTGGAAGAAATTATTCATTGAAGAGCATGAGTTCACTAAAGAAGATAGTGGGACACAGTTGGATTTAGAAGAAGAGTGTGAAGACTTGAAGAAGTATTTCAGTACACTGGATATTATAGGTCAGAGGCTGATGAATAAAAAAAGTTTAAGAACTAACCCAACCATCCACAAATTCCATGTGTCCACCACTAGTGAAGTACAAGCCAACGAAGGGAACTAAGAAGAGTAAAATGGGTGAAGTGGTGATGTGCATTCTGATCCGTCACAGTGGGAGTATGCTGAGGGTTTGCAGGGAAGTCAGAGTACGAAGAGATCATGTACAAAACCAACTGCAAGTCAATCGTGTAACATGTCTTCAAAATTAGAATATTTGTCTCAGTTTCCTATTTTCTTACACCAGTACATTGATGACATTGTTGATGTTGCTGATGATGAAAATTGCGATTTTTAGGCTATTTCAACTTTGCTTGGATGAGGCGAAGAGTATTGGTCTTTGATTTGGACGCAGTTAGATATTAGATTTTATCAGCACCATCAACTGTATTCCAATTTATTCTATGACATGATACCGAAAGTTAGGAGTGCATTGCGGGTTGATGGATTTGGTGTGTAGGGTCGTGATAAGTGGATGACGATTCTTGATATAGGTTACCCTATTACTTCTAGATACAGTGTTATATTTGTCTCATTGCTTATGAACCTTAATATCACATTCTTCCCATTAGTGATAGCTTCAAGCATAGCGTCAAGTAGACACAAAATTATTACAGTTGGTTTTGTTAACAACAATAATTGGGTTCAGGTGAAGTTGAAACCCAATTGTCTCTTACTTTCGTCACAGACCGATGGAGATAGAACTATAGTGAAGTTGCAAAAACATGGGAATCAACATATGCAGGATGTATTAGGCACTGGACAGAAGTAGCTAAAAAGTCGATATAATTTGTTTCGTATATGTATATGTTTTGTAGTGATATTATAACACTTTGCATTATATGTATATGTTTCATAGTTATACTATATTGTTAAAAAAGTATAAAAAAATAATTTAAAAAAAATCTTTACTACCTACTCTAGACTTTTCCAAATTTCCGAAATTTTTTATGCATACCGGATTTTTCAAAAAATTTGGTAGGTTTTAACAATTGTCTGGATTTTTCAAAACATCAGGTCATTTATTTTGGATATTTTGAAACATCCGGTAAATCATAAATTTTTTCCATAACGCTTATATTTTTTACCAGCAATTTATAAATGTTTGGTATTTCTACATTCTTTTGTAAAACATCCAGTATTATATCAAAATATTTGGTTTTTCTACATCCAAACGGTAATTTATGCGAAATATCAAATAATTGATGAAAAATCCGAAAAAAATCCCAAACTTTAAAAATCCGGTAATTTATAACAAAGGGCAAATACATTATCACAACCCCTTTGTGGGGGTGTCAGGTACAACTTGGGGGGTGACAGGAAGATTTCTCCTAATCCAATAGGGATTCTTTTATACAATCCCATAACTTACTCACACACTAGCGAAATTCTAAAAATAATTCTTAAATTTAAATTTTAAAATTCAAACGAGCTTAATACACAACAAGTCATCTCTGGAACACGCCACAACCACAACTAGGGTTTAAAAACTCCAGATTTTGGAGTTCGCATGGTACATTATATTGAACTTCAAACGCACCTAACACATCACATCACACCTATGTCCAACCTCAAAACTACACAATTTAAAATATTTTGGATTCTAATGTTTTGATTTCTTAGAAAAATTATAATATGGACGCTGCTATTAAAGCTAACTTGCGCCTTTCCCTCTCCCTTTCCATTTTCATTTTTGCAAAAGAGAAAAACCAGAGAGTTTTTCCTGATTTGCGCTTATGGAGCTTGTTTTATCATTTTTCAAGCATTCTCAGAGCTTATATCCATTGCATTGAAGTTTATCACGTCTCTACTACACTATATTACACGTGTCTAAAGTTCTACTCTATTGCATTAGTAAGTTATTCATTCACTTTCCTTTTTTGATTTCACATGCATGCATAATCCTAATAGTTTATATATATACATATATATATATATATATATATATATATATATATATATATATGTGTGTGTGTGTGTGTGTGTGTGTGTGTGTGTGTGTGTGTGTGTGTGTGTGTGGTAATTTTGGCTTAAATGAAATAGATATGTCATTTGTGTTTGTCCTGAACTGTTTTGCTTTGAGTTTTTGAACACTGGAGCTTAGGGTTCGTGCATGCTCTGTTTTCTTGTACGTGTTTCTATTTCAGCGCATTCTAGATTTTGAAATCCTGACTCTTAGTCTAGAGAACAAAATCAGGAATAACATGTTATTTGTTTTTTGGTTTGGTTTAATTCTGTGCTTGTTTATGTATTATGTTATGACATCTTTTTTTGCTTGTTTGATTGTAGGAAAAATGTCTGACAACCAAGAAAGATTGAGACATGATAGAGTGACCCAACATGCTTTAATTTGCAAGGAGAAAGCTAGACCCTCGTGAACTGCAATTGGAGATACTTTTTTTGCTGGCAAGGTATTCTCTTCTCAGATTCATATGTCTTCAACACCATCTTCTTGGATTCATGTGTCTCCCGATGCTCTAAAAGCCTCTGCTACTCCAGATGTTGTTGTGCCTAATGGTTTTCTGGGAGGCCCCTTAGACCTTTCACTACTTCCTTTGTATACCACGCTGTTAGACATGTGTGGAAGGGAAAGGTAACATAACTTTTTAATTACTTTTTTAAACATTCATGTTCTAATACTTGAACTGTTCATCGATGAATGTAATTTTTCATAGTACTTTGATAGATTAAAATATAGGTTTAATTATGACGAGATTCCTTAATTTAATTTACCATTTTACTTTAGTCCCTATTAATAAATGTTACAGATTAGTCCCTCAATTACCATTATGTTAGTTAAGTTGGTCCTTTCTATTTAATATTGAGAAGAAAAAAAAGTTAAGTTATGATGATGTGGCATGACAGCATGATAAAAGTCAAAATAGTAGGTCAACAATTTAGTTAAGGGACTAAATTGAAATCTTATAGTTAGTTAAGGGGGCATACAAGGACAATAATCAAACTATGGTTAAAGTGATCAAATTATAATTTCATAATACTTTACCATACTATAACCTGTTATTTACCATACAAGTATTTCATAACATTGTGGATTAACAGAATCTTGAATTTAACAGCATTAAACTAGAATATTGTTACATTCTTTCATGCAAACCAAAGTCATTAAACTAAAATGACATTGAATATGTTCCAAAATGGCATAAAGAGTACACATACATAACTACAAAAAGTGTACATAAATGCTATAACCAAAGGTGTCAACATCATATAAACTCGAATTTCTTCAATCATAATAACAATAAGCTTGGCCCTAGAGTTACAAATAATAAGTTGCTCCAAAGTCTTGGTGGATTTTTTAGTAGGTTATTGAATGCCTCCTCGTTCAGTCTTCTACAAAATTAATGATTCCTCCCTCATTTAAGTCTTCATCAAACTTGTCTTTTTTAACATTTTTCCCTTTCTCCAACTATTATTTTTCAACATCATTCACTTCCTCCAACATCTCTTTTTCAACATAATTCACTTCCTCTAACTTAAATTAATTTTGCTCACATCTTATTCTAGATCTCGCCAAATCAATATAGCTCGCCATCACAAATGGACTTTGGATTGATTGACATCCGTGTATATCTAGTCACCAACATACACCAAAAGTTACATCGATCATCATTCAGAGTTAAAGTTACACCAACACTGTAACACCCCTTTCTAACCCCACGGCAATTAATAAGTTTATTCAGAGTACATGAAAATAAGGGTGCCACAATTCAAAGATTAATTAAAAATCGTTCAGTTATGTCATGCATTCATTGGGGCACTCATCATCTATTAAAAATATTTCATGTTAACACAGCGGAAATCAAATCATACGGATTAAGTTTAACATCTATAAAACTTATCCTTTAAAACATAACCAGAGTTATAAACCATAAACTCTAAACATCGCGTCCTCAGTGTTACAAATATCAGAGCATGACACCTGACGCTAACTAAATAACTGACTCATGAGCTAATCCTCACCGAGTCAAACAGCCGTTATCCTTAATATGAAAATGACAACATGTAAGGGTGAGTCTCATCATAATTAACAAATGTTATAAGGCTATAAAGCAATAACACATCATAGCTGCATCGTTCACCCAATTATTTCATAAGCAGACATTCAGACAAGTTTTATCATCACAAAACAATCAACCAACACATCATTAATAATTATAACACTAGAATACATCCAATCTTGTTATAAAAATATGCATATGTATGAACTGACACTATGCATGTGATACCAACATCATCAAATGGGAATAACCCATGACCGATCCAACATCATTAAGATACGGCCCTGCCAGCACAGATTCCACACAATGGGAATCATGCCCTTCACAGATCCAACACATCATCATGGATACAGCATCAACAATGAATATGAATGAATGCAAACATACATGAACATACTTATACCATCGTCAAGTCTAATGAGTAGCATCATCCAATACTCATTTCATCATAATCATCATCATCAAGCATGTTTATATATATATATATATATGCATCATTCAATCACAATCACATCATTAATCATCACATAGATTATTTCACAAGGTTTGTTTAGCTCAAAATGACACACGAAACGGACCAACGGTTCAAAAGTTATGCATCTTTAAACTTTTCAAAAATGGTCTGTCACTAACAGCACGCGGCGCCAACATAGGTTCGCGGCGCGAACTGAGCGTCTCAAAACTCCTTGGCTCTCTGCCAAGCACTTCGCGGCGCAAACATGTGCTCGCGGCGCGAACTGAGTGAACCAAAACTTCCTGGCTTTCTGCCAAGCAGTTCGCGGCGCGTACCCTGGGACGCGGCGCGAACTGGCGATTTTCAGAAACCCCCAATCGCAGAAAACAACATTCTACACATTCCAAACTCACTCAATCCATACCAGTACGAACTTAAGGAAATGAAATGCACATACAACACGAAATACACATCATAATACACCAATTACGCATCAATTGAGATCATAACAACACACACATCATGGATTCAAACATAGGGATCAAACATCATACAATTTGACTCAATCCCTAAATCTATCATATGACTCAATCGACCCGAATTCTACATCTATTCAGTATTATCAACCCCTAACCCGATAATAGATGTTAACGAGATAAGTCCCCCACTTACTGTAGCCAAGAATCTGGACTTTTCCCCTTCTTCTCCATCAAACCCGTAAGCCTCTTTTCTTCACTTTCAGCAAGAATCCCCAATCTTCAAACTCGCTTATCTCCCTCATCGAGAACCTCCCTGACACGAATTAATATATCAAATCGAAGGAAATTTTTTGTAGAATCCGAATCTTTGAGAATTACCCGATTTGGAGCTACGAGCAGAAAGTTATGGTCCGTTTCGTGATGGCTGCACCATGAATACGAAAATGCTTTTTTCCATGACTTCTCCATCTCTCCCTATTAGGTTTTTCTCCTCTATTTCTCAAATTCCTCTTATTTTATTGTTTTATGAAAACATAACATAATTTATTAATAGGCTCCTTCACATTAACACCCCCACATTACTAACTCCATCAATGGCCCAACAACTAACATTTTATTATTTCCAATTAATTTCAATAAAATGCTAATTTCAAATAATTAATTTAAAACTTAATTAAATTAATTAAATAAGAGTTTTCGGGTTGTTACAACTCTCCCCCACTAAAAGAGTTTTCGTCCTCGAAAACATACCTCAAGTGAAAAGTTCCGGATAGGAGTCCTTCATCTGACTCTCCAGTTCCCAGGTAACATTTCCCTAGTCGATCCTCAAAATTCATCTGCCATAACCAACAGAAGCATGTCTCATGCATTCAATCGCAACTCTTACGTCGCATTCGACCACCCCAAAGGTGTACCACTCGCTATATCTCCAAAGGTTAACGACAGTGAAACGTCGAGGTGCGATCCATACAATACGCTCAATAATTGAATAATACAATTACACAATCCATGGTATGATCACAATTGATCAACAATGCAGTAATGGATTCCATCTACCGAACATACCAGCCTTAGACACGCTTTTCCATCTGAGCGATATGGTAATACTTACACTTTTCACCAACCGCTTCCTTCAAGAAACTCAATAATAATATTCCTATATCATTGGATTTCAACTTTCTAACTCCTCTTACGTCACACCAGCAATTATCCAACACGTTACATTCCGCTTTTGCTGCGCTACTCTGATTTACTCATTACAATCATCATCACCAGCTAGATTTACTTAGTCTTACCCAATTCTGATTCTCTTTACTCATTCGTTTAAAATCCTCCTTTACCACACATGGTACTAATTTACCACTTAGCAATACTTACACGTACTAAAAACAAATTCCTGAGTTACTACATCTATTAAAACATTCCCACCATCGGAACGAGTACACACAAGTAGTTATAATCACGCTCATCAGCCTCAATATACCATTGCTTACAAAATAGCTCAACTGAGTCCCTCTCTCTACTAAGAATCAAATCAACTTCGTCCTTCATAGGGTATAATTCCTCATTATATCTGGAAATCTACATAACACCTTACAACAGCATAGAAATTATTATAGCATCATATAGTATCAACTCAACGTCTTAACTTCGCCGAATACATACTCGTCAACCTTGTACAACCATAATAACATATTCATCATCTCGGCAATTATTCAAAAAAATTCTAATTCTATGATACCACATCGTTACATCCAGTAGATCCTAAATCCAACATATAGATCAATACATGTTCTCCACGTAGGCTCCCGACGTATTAATTCCTCACTGCCCACGAGTAGTACTCATAATATTACTCCACATCACACTTTCGTTGTGCGACTCCGATTACCGGTATTAAGTCACCGTCCAATACGTTGCACTCTTTCATATTCACTTCTTCATAAGTTCCCACAATATGGTGAGTGAATATTCTCACGGCTTAGCATTCATCACATCTTATACCATTAAGGTAACAAACAATCTCACACCATCTATATAATTCCGTCTACTATCAACAAGAGATTAAGGGTGATCAAGTCCTCAATTTGTCAATAGATAGCCGACAACCATATTTAAGCATAAACTGTCGTTACTACATAATAGTGTCCTTTCTGAGTTTGCAATCAAACTCATTTACATCGTCATAGTCCAATAATTCACTGCGGTGTCTTCTTCTATAATATTCTTTCAAAGCTCCAAAAACATCAGGAACACAAACCCGATCACCAAACTACATTATACTATGCTCGTCGATTCTGAATTCACTGCCTTTACCTCGGTAATTCAAAGTCAACTTATCGATCGACTCAACATCAGTTTTCTGACCTCCTCTAATCTCATCAAGAATACCACTAGTCAGCTTTAGCATAC
Source organism: Vicia villosa (assembly GCF_029867415.1). Classification (NCBI taxonomy): domain Eukaryota; kingdom Viridiplantae; phylum Streptophyta; class Magnoliopsida; order Fabales; family Fabaceae; genus Vicia; species Vicia villosa. The sequence goes on along the minus strand of NC_081183.1, from coordinate 116,256,745 downwards.
CCAATCTAACACTATTAGGAGTACCTTTGCATACCAACTCAAATCTCGGAATTGTTCAATCAAATCCAATTCTCGCACCATTAGCATAGGCATGTGTAAGGACTTCCTGCTTAACGCATCAGCAACTACGTTCGCTGTACTCGGATGGTGATTCAGTTTAAAATCATAATCTAACAAAAACTCTAACCATCTTCGTTGCCTCATATTAAGCCCTTTCTGATCGAAGAGGTACCTCAGACCCTAATGATCACTAAACACTTCGAATCTCGAACCAGATAAATAATGTCACCGCAACTTCAAAACAAAACCACGGCTGCCAACTCTAAATCATGAGTCGGATAATCCCTTTCATACACTTTGAGTTGTCTCGACGCATAAGCTACTACTTGTTGACTTTGCATCAATACACCACTCAAACCCATCAATGACGCATCACAAATACGACTTCAACCGTTCTAAAGTGTAATTCACCTTTACTACTAATCCAATCCTCACAAAGATCCATCGGCACTCAAATCATCTATATTACCGAACATCTCCTCCACTTATTCATCAACAACATGTTCTACTCAACTTCGTTTAAAACAATCCCGGTAGTAGGCATTCCTATTCAACAAGTTCCACGCTTCCTTAACCGACTTCAGAATATCTCCTCATAGGATCAATCTACTGTATTTATAACTCTCCCATAATGTAGAACATAATCTCTCCTCTTCATAGGTTCAAACGGCACGTTAATCCGACACTCGGAACTCAAGATATGAATTTTCCAATCGTTGTCCAAAAATGCAACACCGACATCATGCATCAACACTCTATACGATATATCCAAAACTCCTCAATTGGTACATTTAATTCCTAAAATTGCTTCTCAACAAAGCTTTTAATTATTCCTTCAATCCGTTCAACTCTGACACTGATATCCCGTGCAGTACCAACAAACAAATCTAGTTCTAAGAGAAAGCGTAACCGCAACTTCACCTCTTTCCAATATCATTCTGTCACAATTAAATATGTTACAGCTGCTGCAACCATTTTTATAACAGAGTTCATCTCGTTAGCTTTCCGTTGCTTCAAACGGAACTCAAATCGGATGTCCAGAAGTCCAGTTATGAATTTTCGAAGTTTCATAACGATTCAGCAACTTTCCTGCGTTTTGCTTGCGGAAATTCCACTCCGAAACTCATCCCCTTCAAATCAATCGCATTCTATGCAGCCCCTTATCATATCTCTTTGCTTTCAAACATTCTTACAACTTGAGCAACACATTCCATCACCGAAGTTCGTTTTCTGAAGCATCACGACAACAATCCTCTTTGCAAACTTGCAACTGAACCTCTTCCGAGATGCAAGGCTACTCAACTGACAACTTCGCAGTACACCAGCAGAGTTGATACATTGCAACTTTCTAATTTTCATCTCCTACAAATAATCATCAATTACATCTAATCATCCTCCTTCAAGATGCTCCAACTTAATTACCAGTCAAGTCTTAATTCCAAGTCACCTTCAATTCGGGAAACAACAAACTCCAACAACGCTTGCACTGTTGCCAACAACAGCCTACTGAACCAATCATCTTACAACAGAAACATAACTGAGAAGTGAAGCTTCTCCCCCACTTGTTTCAATCCAACACCTGTAACAAAACAAATAAGTACCGACAGTGATTCACTCACATGTCGCGTACCAAGGGATAAAACACCGACAGTATACAACTGTCGCGTAACTCAACTGACTCGACAATTGGGCGGACGGACCGACCTGCTCTGATACCACTATTGTAACACCCCTTTCTAACCCTGCGACAATTAATAAGTTTATTCAGAGTACATGAAAATAAGGGTGCCACAATTCAAAGATTAATTAAACATCGTTTAGTTATGTCATGCATTCATTGGGGCACTCATCATCAATTAAAAACATTTCATGTTAACACAACGGAAATCAAATCATACGGATTAAGTTTAACATCTATAAAACTTATCCTTCAAAACATAACCAGAGTTATAAACCATAAACTTAAAACTTCGCGTCCTCAGTGTTACAAATATCAGAGCATGACACTTGACGCTAACTAAATAACTGACTCATGAGCTAATCCTCACCGAGTCGAATAGCCGCTATCCTCAATCTGAAAATGACAACATTTAAGGGTGAGTCTCATCATAATTAACAAATGTTATAAGGCTATAAAGCAATAACACATCATAGCTGCATCGTTCATCCAATTGTTTCATAAGCAGACATTCAGACAAGTTTTATCATCACAAAACAATCAACCAACACATCATTAATAATTATAACACTGGAATACATCCAATATTATTATAAAAGTATGCATATGTATGAACTGACACTATACATGTGGTACCAACATCATCAAATGGGAATAACCCATGACCGATCCAACATCATCAAGATACGGCCCTGCCAGCACAGATTCCAAACAATGGGAATCATGCCCTTCACTGATCCAACACATCATCATGGATACAGCATCAACAATGAATATGAATGAATGCAAACATACATGAACATACTTATACCATCGTCAAGTCTAATGAGTAGCATCATCAAATACTCATTTCATCATAATCATCATCATCAAGCATGTTTATATATATATATATATATATATATATATATATATATGCATCATTCAATCAAAATCACATCATTAATCATTACATAGATTATTTCACAAAGTTTGTTTAGCCCAAAACGACACACGAAACAGACCAACGGTTCAAAAGTTATGCATTTTTAAACTTTTCAAAAATGGTCTGTCACTAACAGCACGCGGCGCCAACATAGGTTCGCGGCGCGAACTGAGCGTCTCAAAACTCCTTGGCTCTCTGCCAAGCACTTCGCGACGCAAACATGTGTTCGCGGCGCGAACTGAGTGAACCAAAACTTCCTGGCTTTCTGCCAAGTAGTTCGCAGCGCCAACCCTGGGACGCGGCGCAAACTGGCGATTTTCATAAACCCCCAATCGCAGAAAACAGCATTCTACACATTCCAAACTCACTCAATCCATACCAGTAAGAACTTAAGGAAATGAAATGCACATACAACACGAAATACACATCATAATACACCAATTACGCATCAATTGAGACCATAACAACACAAACTTCATGGATTCAAACATAGGGATCAAACATCATACAATTTAACTCAATCCCTAAATCTATCATATGACTCAATCGACCCGAATTCTACATCTATTCAGTATTATCAACCCCTAACCCGATAATAGATGTTAACCAAATAAGTCCCCCCTTACTTTAGCCAAGAATCTGGACTTTTCCCCTTCTTCTCCATCAAACCCGTAAGCCTCTTTTCTTCACTTTCAGCAAGAATCCCCAATCTTCAAACTCGCTTATCTCCCTCATCGAGAACCTCCCTGACACGAATTAATATATCAAATCAAAGGAAATTTCGTGTAGAATACGAATCTTCGAGAATTACCCGATTTGGAGCTACGAGCAGAAAATTATGGCCCGTTTCGTGATGGTTGCACCATGAATACGAAAATGCTTTTGTCCATGACTTCTCCATCTCTCCCTATTAGGTTTTTCTCCTCTATTTCTCAAATTCCTCTTATTTTCTTGTTTTATGAAAACATAACATAATTTAGTAATAGGCTCCTTCACATTAACACCCCACATTACTAACTCCATCAATGGCCCAACAACTAACATTTTATTATTTCCAATTAATTTCAATAAAATGCTAATTTCAAATAATTAATTTAAAACTTAATTAAATTAATTAAATAAGAATTTTCGGGATGTTACAAACACCGTATAAAAATACGGTTAGATATACATTTTGTTTTCTTAATAATTTTTTTGTATGCTTTGATTTTTGTGCAACACTAAATAATTATATGCATTCGGTGTAAATGTCATACGGTGTAGGAAAACTAGTGAACACATATGCTATATTTGATTCTTCTCGAGGCGTCATGTAACATGAAAAGATACTACATATCCATGTATACATTTGGTATCCAAAATTGATTATTAGTACATATGTATGGTTGGATTATAGTTTTGGTAGCCAAAGTTCATAAACTAAAGAGTTAAAAGCTAAATACCTTAATCTCTTATACTTTTAGTGTTATATTGGTATCTCATCTCAGTAACACTTGCAATGAAATCTTCAAATCTTATGCCATTCTCATATTTTCCAAATTGTCCAGTGTTATATCCATAGGCGACGCCAGCATCCGGCGACCTAGGGCAGTTGCCCGGGCTCTTCCTTCTCTCGCCGCCTGAACTTAAAAATCTCCTCGTACTAGTGGTCTCTCTCTCACTCAAGAAATCCAAATATCAGAGTCAATTCTCTCTCTCTCTCTCTCAAGAACAGGGATTGTGTTTAGATGGAGAATCGTCGCGAGTTCTCTTCTTCTTTTTCTTTTACTTTTAAGCTCAATTTTCGATGTAGAATCGTTATTGTGATGTTATTCATTGTTTTGCAGGTTGTGGTTTATGAATCAGTAAAGAATTGTTGTTGAATTTATCATTTCATGCTATGCACACCAAATGTTCGGTGAAATGCTTGAACGATGTTCTTTTGCAAAATTTGAACCTGCTAATGGTTTATCTTTTTACATGACAAGTTACTTCTAAACAGGTGGAACCTGCAATTCTTGTTCTCTTGGCCAATCAGTGCAAAAAGTTTTTCTGATATTTTCAATTGCTCCTCCTTTCATTATAGAACTCTGCAGTATTATGCAACAACTATAGATCTATAACTGAACCTTGTAATTGAACACTTTGAAAATCATTTTGGGCAAATGTTCCTACGATTGTTACTTTTTCTTGCTACTTTATAAGGTTGGTGATCCAGCTCAACTTCCAGCAACTATAATTTCAAACATTGCCAAAAATCATGGGTAAGCAATTATGTCGGGGGTAGTTGTATTGATTTGATACATTAGCCCAATCTTTTCTAAAGAGAGACCTAAATTTGGTGTCTTTTATGTTTCATGAACTTCATATATGGCACAAGCTTATGTGAAAGAATGAAGCAGGCTGGTTATCCCATTAAAATTCTGAAGACATGATATCGAATGCATCCGGAGGTTAGTGCATATGTTTAGCAAACTTCTGCGAAATTCTAAAGACCTAATGTGTATTCTCCCTCATTTTCGGAGCGAAGTATTTTGATTTTGGCTTGATGTCTAATGCTCAAATTTTTATTATATTATGATTAAATAGATTAGAAGCTTCCAGTCTGAGGAGTTTTATGAAAACTCTTTGGAAGATGGGGATGACGTCAAATTACAGACAGTACGTGGCTGGCATGAATACCGCTTCTTTGGCCCATTCTCCTTTGATATACACGAGAGAGAAGTGGCTAAGCCACCTGGACATGGTTCATGGATAAATATTGCAGAAGTTGATTTTGTTCTACTCTTGTGTAAAAAATTGGTAACACTTTATCCGGGACTCAAGTCAGGCAACCAAGTTGCAATTATATCACCATACAGCCAAATAGCCAACAAGTCAAGCTCTTCCAACAACATTTTGAAGAGACTTTTGGTGTGTCAGCAGAGAAAATAGTGGATATATGTACTGTTGATGGTTTCCAGGTAAAATTGCTTAATGTTAATCATATGGTATCCTTCATATTCATAACTGCTCTAATGCCCTTCTTATAGTGGTTGACTCGTTAAATTTGGGACTGAAGTCTACTCTCATTTCTTTTCAGGACCGTGAAATGGACGTCGCCATATTTTCATGTGCCAGAGCAAGCAAATAGGATCCCATACCAATATAAGAAAAGTCGGTATAAGACTAATATTAGACATAAATTTTTGCCCAGGATTTATAATTTTTCTGGCTTCGCCACTGGTTATATCAACCTAGTAAAGAATGGAAAATATAAAAATAAACATCTTAAATTAGGTATGTTGCAGCTAAAAAAAATAAAAGAAGTTGCTACACTTGATGACATATAAATATAAATGTCAAGTATGGATATCAAATTCAAAAGGATTTATGAAACAAAATTATTAAATTATTTATAATTTAAATAGTATTTTAATACATTTAAAAGATATAAAAGATCCTTTAAACAAATTATTTACCGTTTGGAAGTCTAATTCAAGTACGTATTAAAGAAAGAAACAAAGTTACATAGTATTGAGTCTATTTCATTAAGACTATAGATAAATAATAACATTGTTATGCTTAGACATGGTGTCTAAATCTTCAATCTTTGATAATTAATAAAATGTTTCTAAACAGGTTTGGTAATATTTTGGTAATCTTCTAAATACACTCAAACCTCTTATCCATGACCTATTCAAGCTAGAGGAAGTAGAAAGAATCAATAACCAAAAAGTTTACATTTTTAACAAGTTTATATTTTCATAACTTTAGATGAATGGAGGTGAATAATAAAGGTGAGTAATCGTAGTCTTCATTCGTCTTCCTTCAAACGTGTATCTTTTTGGGAATTTTGTCTTCTGAGATTTCTAGGGTTCATGGTGCACGTCTTCATCTTCTCTTCTCCTTCAGTGTTTTTGTTTGATTATCAAACGAAAGAAAATAAAGGATACTAGGGTTCAAGGTGGTTCAAATGTTTTACAAAAAGTAATAACTTCAAATTAAACAAAAAAATCCATGTCATATTACTTAATGCCACCTAATTCTAGTTGAAATAAGCTTTGGAAGAATATAATAGAAAAAAAACATAATAAATATCATTAAAATAAATGTTTCAAAGATAAGACTTAAAGAAATAAAATGAGAGAGGACACAAAAACATAAATTTTCTCACAAACTGTTTTTCTCTGTGACTTGGATACTTTAGTTCTATAGAGAACACTTGATGAATTTGCGACCCTGATCTCAATAATGAGTTCAATTTATATATTAATACAATGTTAATCATCGAAAAATGGCTATCTCCATAGAACTTGACTCATATCTTCTTATGTGGGCTTCAGCCTTCTCGTTTGCTCCCATGCGTATTCAATGTTTAAACTGCTGCAAACCACCCATTATGCTGATAACTGCCTTTGAATCCTCTAACTGCCCCTGTCGAGAGTCTCTGGTTGATTCTTGTTGTGATGTTAAGATATCCCCGAGTTTGACTGACTCGGACAAAAATACATTAAGTCCTCAACATCTGATGGACGTGTCAATCTCGACACCTCAACACTATATCTCCATGTTAAAGTGATGATTTTGCAAAAATATTCGAGATTCTAGACATGTTTTGGAGAGAGAGTGATCCTAATCTTGTGGATTTGTTCCTGAGACTCTTCCAAACTAAGCCTATTAAGTTAGTCGAACCATCTTGGTTGACGTGACTAGTGTATCGAAGACTGGGTCTTTTCGTACTTAGTCATTTTCAAACATGGTTATTAACATTCTCTGTCGAACCCTTCAACTAAAATTCCCAAGCTAACACTAGGAGGTCGTCGTTAGCAAACAAGAAATAGGAAAGGCATGGATTGTTCAAAGATATGCATATGGATTTCCAGGATCCACTAGGAATAACACCAATAATGGTACTAAAGATCTTCTGCATACATATGATGAGGAGGTAAGGCAAAAACGGGCGTCATTGATGCAGGTCATATGAAAGCCTAATGGAAGGCATTATGTTTTTGTTACACATAATGAATAAGGAGGAGGAAACAACATAATGCATAATAAGGTGGCCTCTAATTTCAGGGAAATCATAATTCAAAAGACAACTTCATAGGAATTCCTCATTAAAATTATCAAAAGTGTTTTCTATATCTAGCTTGAAGGAAACTTTTCATATTTTCTTCTTTGACTTGCGCATGTAGTGGACTATTTTCTACAAAAAAATATATAATTTTCAGAAGTAACCCTACATGAAAGAAAACTACTTTGGTAAGGCCAATTATGGTATTAAGGAGTGGACAAAGGCAGGTGACCCAAATCTTGGTGATAACCTTGTAGATGATGTTGTAGAGGCTGATATGCCTGGACTCTTTGAGGTGCGAGTGGTTTCAACTTGTTAAATGATGGCTATAAGAATATTGGATATGGACGGATTAAAATACCCTTTTGAAAAGGATGTATTGACGAGGTTATGTATATTGTTACCCACAATGTGCCACTATTGTTTAAAAAGATGCCTTTAAAGTTGTCGAGGCCAAGAACTTAAAAGGGTTTCATCGCGTTTAAGGTGCTCCTGACATCTTCCTTGGTGTCATGTTTAGTGAGGGAAGATATCTCATATTAGTCAACCATGAGATGGTTTAGAGTGGCATGGAAAGTAGCAGGGTTTATGCTACTGATGCATAATTTTTTTAATTTTTATTGGTCTTAGTACGATTTGAATGATCAAAATCTGATACTTTTTCTTAATAATTTAAAATTAAAATGCATGTACATATCTAAATATGTATTTTTTTAATATACGTCTTCAAGTCTGAGGGCGATTTTAGTTAGAGGGGAATATAGGGGATGAGAGAAAATGGGAAATAATATTTAAAATTTACATTGTTTGGTTCAATTGTTAAAAGGAAGTGGGAAGGGAGGAAAACAAAATCCTTCTAAAAACCAATTTTACTTTCCTCCAAAATGAGAGGAATGAGAGGAATGAGATGAAGAATATCCATATTTCTATTGTCAGACTAAACACACTTTTTAAACATTGTGTTATGTGTGTTTAATCCACGTATTCACGGGTTTGTTTTTGACTCTCATAACAATTATTTTTAAAATTAATTATACCTTTTAAAATATAATTTTGTCTATGATAAATCTTTCAGTAGATAACGATGTAATGATCAAGTATAAAAATATCACAATTGATACTTAAATTAGTTTTAACTATATATTATATATATATCTTTTAAGTATTATTCAGGATTTTTATACTTAGTACTTACAATTTATAAGTTATAACTTAAAATTAAATTAGTTTTAACTATATATTATATTTTTTTAAAGTATTATTTAGGATTACACTAGTTAAACCTTGACTAACCTACATCAAACTTTGAAAAAATTGAATTACACTAAAAAAAGTATCATATTTATATGACACAAATATGATAACAATTTGATTAATTCACATAAAAGATAATTGACACACGTTTACTAGTGGGAGGTTATACGACAATAAAACATCGAACATCCATAATGTGTATTGTTCATAATAATTACTATTTTTTCTAAAAAGAACTTTATTTGGTTAAAATCCACGTACCAATCCATTTAACCATGGACTAATGTAGGTCAAACTTGAACCAATGTCTTATAAATCATTATTATTTTCATACGAGACAACCCATACCATTAAATGAGTAGGTTTATGACGCTGTGGCAGATTTGCATACTTAACTCTAATTAAAGTTGGGAAATACTTACCCCGCCTTATGGGGTCCATCCCACACCTCTGCAATCTCAAAAATGCTTTTAGTGATATTCGGAGATGCACCTCTGTAAAATTCTTCGAATTCATTTTTAGTTATGGAATCATATTAATTGCACATGATAGAGGATATTTCGGATATGCATCCCTGGAAGCCCCCTTGAATGCAATCTAGGCAATAACATTGTCCTAACTTTGTTGCCTCCCTTAATATTGGAATAAGGACTATGTTATTGGAGTTATAATGAGGAAGAATCCAGTCCTCCTTGAAGAATTGAGCCACAACCTTAGTGACATCATGACCAATGATGTCCCAATAAGGTTGAAATAAGATAGCTCCAAAACCACCAGGTCCAGGAGCACTATCTTTATTGAGGTTCATGATAACTTCCTTGATTTACAAGTCAGAGGGCAAGAGAGTAACAATTTTGTTGGTATCCTCACTGATCAAGGAAGGAACAATTTCCTCCACTAAGCCATTATCCTATAAAAGATCATTCTTGTTAAAACGATTATGACAATGATTCAAAATATGGTTCTCAATAGTTCTCAATACTTATTACCACTTGAAGACATGTGTCTCAAAATAGAAGGTTTTATGGACCTATGACTCTAGAATTCAATTGGTTCCCCTTAGAACATTATGGTCACTGATATTAAAAAATATATAATTAATGAGAAGTATGTCTTTCCTTCAATGACTCCTCTTGATTCATTTTGTTCTTTTCGTCTACCTTTCTGAACATGGAAGTTGTTCTTGGTTTTACTTTGTAGTCTAAACAAAGGACTGTGGACTTTGTCTCGGTCTATAATTTGTATAATATTTGTTATACTTTATCATTATTGGTGTTTATGGCGATGTGTGTGTCTTCTTGGAAGGGTGTTCATGATGAAAGGTGCCCATGCTCGACCCCTTTCCATGTTTTAAAAGCTCGAGACAGATAGACCGCTTATTAAGGAAGATAAGTTGTTGCAAGGTCTTGTCAAAAGCTAATTGAGCCTCATTCATGACATCTTCAAGCATGACAAGTTCCTCCTCTTCAAAGGTCTTTTCCTATTCTTGAAATTTATAGTTCATGGATACTACTTCCCCCTTCAACTTCCTAAAGCTTCTTTTTTAAAGATTCTTGACTTCCTTTAGATTTTGTAAGCTCCTCTATCAAAGTCACCACTTAAATAACTAGACGTGTTTACGACATAACATAAATAAGTTTTAAAGAAAAAACATCATTTTATCCAAAGATTAAAATCATATGCAATTTAGTTTGGATGGTTACTTAAGCAATTGATCTGATTTGTTCCAATTAAAAAGGCTTATTTTGGATCAATTTTATATTAATCCAAATTACAATTAAAAAATCAATACAAATTACTACTACATCATTTTTTACTGAAAAATTTATCCATTTTTCATTTTAAGCTTTCTTACAGTTTTCCCAAGTTTTAGTATTTTTTTTCCACTTAGATCATTCTTTAAAACAATCTTTTTTACTCTAATTTTATTATGAATATTTTTATTCCACCACTACGATCCTTTACCACTTGGTCCAAAACCTCTTAGTTCTCCTAATATCATTTTAGATTATTTTTAATCTCTTTGGTAATCTTATTCTGCATATTATTTTCACTTCTTTGTGATCCAAATTATTCCTTCAAGATCTTGTATTGGAAATTTATTTATTGTGCTACTTTCAAAGGCCACCACTTGATACGAGGCACTTCCATGTGACTTTTTATTTTTGCTTTCTTTTTTATTCTTACATCCATAATCAATACTCTAAGTTGGTAGTCAAGTTCTCTCTCCCAATTGTGAAGTCAAGCTTCCACACTTGTTTTGATGAAAAGAAACTATTATTGCAAAAAGTGGAATGGCTGAAGACATCTAGCACATCAAGTTTCAAAATATCTTCTAAGTCTTGAAGAAATTCCTTTAAGCGATCAAATTATTAAAGGTATAGCATTTAAATCTCAAAATATACATACAAGTGTTCATATATATTTGCTCATGCCATAAAATGCTTTGGTTTTAAAAGATTTCAAAAGGTTACAAACAATAGCCCTTTTAAAAGGTATTTTTGGCTACTGTTGCATGGGAAGAATAAAAAGGCCTATGTTGCATGGGAAGACAATGAGATAAGTTCATCATCCGATTCGGATAGCAACGAAAGTGCAAATATAGCATTGATGGCTTCACACCATTCCAATGATGAAAATGATGAGGTTAGTAATGAATTTTCCATTTATGATAATGATGCACAAGGTGCCATAAATGAACTATTGAATGAATGCAAAATGTTATATAGAACCATATCAACACAAGAAAAACAAATCAAATCTCTTTAAGAGACAATTGATACTATGCAAAAAGATTTCGAGATTGAAAAGAAACAATATGTTGATAAAGAAAAACAAAAATCTACATGTAATAATTGGGAATCACTTTCCTTTCAAATTGTCCAATTAAAGAGAATCCTTGAAAGATATGAAAAAAAGGACAAATTGGTTTAGAGGGTGTCCTTAGTCAACAAAGGTATTCTAATGATAAAAGTGGACTTGGTTATTCAAAGTTCTCAAAATCAAGTTCTAACAAAACCATTTTTGTTAAGGCTAGTGACCAAACATCCCAAGAGAAAGTTAACAAGCCTAAAGTGGTTCATCACCATCCTAAGAAAAGATTTCTTAAAAAGAAACCTTATGTTCCTAGATATAGAAGTAATTTTGTTCCTAAATTCTATTGTGGTATAAGTGGTCATACTCCTAATGCTTGCTATGTTAGAAACTTTAGTGTGGCAAGTGGACATTATGTATGGATAAAGAAAGGTACTAATTATGAAAGACCCAAAGCAATTTGGGTACCTAACAAAACTTAATTTGTTTTGTAGGTATGCTTGAAGACCACATCAAATCTATGGTATCTCGATAGTGGTTGTTCCAAGCATATGACGGGAAACATCAACAAATTTTAAAATCTAAAGCTTAAGGTCAAGGGTTATGTTACTTATGGAGATAACAATAAAGGAAAGATTCTTGGCATAGGAAAAGTTGGTGCACCACATTTCACATCCATTGAAGATGTTCTTTATGTTGAAGGACTAAAGCACAATCTTCTTGGTATTAGCCAATTATGTGACAAAGGATTCAAAATTAAGTTCACTAAAGATGAATGCTTGGTAGAAGACGAAGTCACACATGAGTTTAAACTTAAAGGTAAAATAATTAATAATATATTCATGATTTCTCTTGATGACTTGTCTTTGAAGGTAAAATGTCTCATGGAGAACAATAACGACTCATGGCTTTGGCACAAAATAATTGCTCATATTCATATGTAACATTTGAATAAATTAATCAAACACGATCTTGTCATTGGATTGCCTAAGATAAAGTTTGTCAAAGATCGACTTTGTGATGCATGTCAAAAGGGGAAACAAACAAAATCAACTTTCAAATCTAAGAATGTGGTGTCCACTACAAGGCCACTACAATTGTTACACATGGACTTATTCGGTCCATCAAAAACAAGAAGTCTCGGAGGTAATGTATATGCTTTGGTTATTGTTGACGATTTCTCTAGATATACTTGGACATTATTTTTAGTGCAGAAAAATGATGCATTCAAAGCGTTCAAGAAATATGCAAAGCAAATTCAAAATGAGAAGTCACTAACAATTGCCTCCATAAGAAGTGACCATGGTGGAGAATTTCAAAATGCTTCATTTGAAGAATTTTGCAAAGAACATGGAATATCTCATAATTTCTCGGCACCAAGGACTCCTCAACAAAATGGAGTAGTGGAAAGAAAGAATAGGTCACTTGTGGAACTTGCAAGAACGATGCTTAGCGATTCAAATCTTCCAAAATACTTTTGGGCGGATGCGGTAAGCACGGCATATTTTGTAAGTAATTGAGTTAATATTAGACCTGTCTTAAAGAAGACTCCATATGAACTATTCAAAGGAAGGAAACCAAACATTACTTATTTTCACATCTTTGGATGCAAGTGTTTTGTCTTAAACAATGACAACGACAATCTTGGTAAGTTTGATGAAAAATCCGATGAAGGTATTTTTCTTGGTTATTCTCTTTCTAGTATTTAAAATATATAACAAAAGAACTTTAAAAATTGAAGAATCTATGCATGTATCTTTTGATGAATCTAACCCCTCCAAGGAGGATATTATTTGTAATGATGATGATGAAGATATAGTAGTAATTCCTCAAAAAGATTCTTCCAAGATGAATAATAAGAATCAATTGGAGAATCACGGAGATACTTCCAAAATTAACAATGAAAATCAAACGGAATCTCAAGGAGAAACTTCCAAAGTCAACAATGAGAATCAAGTAGAACCTATTCATCAAGATTCAAATATCAATGATCTACCTAAGGAATGGAGAACTCATAAATACCATCCAATTGATAAAGTCATTGGTGATATTAGTCTAGGTGTTACAACAAGACTAAACCTTCAAGATGCTTGCTTAAACATGGCATTTGTCTCTGAAATTGAAACTTACAAAGTTGATGAAGCCTTAGGAGACGACTAATGGATAATTACTATGCAAGAAGAATTAAACCAATTAGAAAGGAACCAAGTTTGGGAACTTGTTCCTAGACCAAGTGATAAACACATCATAGGTACAAGATGGGTGTTTAAGAACAAGCTTGATGAGAATGGAATAATTTTTGAAACAAAGCAAGATTGGTGGCTCAAGGATATAATCAAGAAGAAGGAATTGACTTTGAAGAAACTTTCGCTTCGTTTGCAAGGTTAGAAGCTATTTGTCTTTTACTTGCTTATGCTTGCTCTTTAAATTTTCAGCTTTTTCAAGTGGACGTCAAAAGCGCATTTTTGAATGGATACATAAACGAAGAAGTCTATGTCAAACAACCCCCGGGCTTTGAAGACTTCAAGAATCCCTCGCATGTATTCAAGTTGAAAAAGGCTCTCTATGGCTTAAAGCAAGCACCAAGAGCATGGTATGATCGTCTTAGCAACTTTTTATGCGAAAAAGGTTTTGAAAAAGGTAAGGTTGATAAGACTTTGTTTATAAAGAAAATTAAAAATCATACTTTATTGGTTCAAGTCTACGTTGACGACATCATATTCGGTTCAACAAACAAAGAATTATGTGAAGAATTCTCATCAATAATGAAAGGAGAATTTGAGATGTCTATGATGGGTAAGATAAATTATTTTCTTGGATTACAAATCAAGCAATTAAAGGATGGCATCTTCATCAATCAATCAGAGTATTGCAAAGAATTGTTGAAAAGATTTGACATGGATAATTTTAAAACAATGTCTACTCCTATGGGATCCGGTACATATGTGGATCAAGATGAATCTGGTGTCTCTATTGATATTACAAAATATCGAGGTATGATTGGTTCACAATTATATTTGACGGCAAGTCGTCCTGACATAATGTTTAGTGTTTGTTTGTGTGCCCGCTTTCAAGCAAACCCAAAGGAATCTCATCTCATGGCGGTAAAAAGAATCATGAAATATCTGAAGGGAACAACGAACGTCGGTCTATGGTATCCAAAAGGTAGTGTATGTGATTTACTTGGTTATTCTGACGCGGATTATGCAGGTTGCAAAACTGATCGCAAAAGTACAAGTGGAACTTGTCACATCTTAGGAAATGCTTTAGTATCATGGTCATGCAAGAAACAAGCATGTGTCGCTCTTAGCACCGCTGAAGCAGAATACATTGCAGCCGGAAGTTGTTGTGCTCAAATATTATGGCTAAAACAACAATTCAATGACTACGGCTTAAATCTTGGATGCATATCTCTTCGATGCGACAACACAAGTGCGATCAATATTACAAAAAATCCGGTCATGCATTCTCATACCAACCACATTGACATTCGACATCATTTTCTTCGCGATCATGTGCTTAAAGGAGATGTTGAACTCACTTTTGTGGATACACATAATCAGTTAGCAGATATCTTCACAAAGCCTCTCGCAAAGGAACCGTTTTACAAAATTCGGCGAGAGCTTGGAATCCTAGATGAAGGTGATGTATGAGTACTTCAAATTTTTTTCATTAACATCGTAACGAATCAACAGTACACTTCTCTCTGAATTTTATGGTCTATAACTATAATCAAAAGTTGCATTATATAGTATAATAACATGTTTATTTGTTAACTTCAACAATTCCATTCACAATTTTGAGTTACAAAGCTACTGTTTTTGCCTCCGGACCTTTTGTAACCGGGTAGCAGTCATGTTGTAACCATTTACATCGTTGTTTTTCTCTCTTATTTGGCCTGGACGAGAAGGTGTAACCGGTTACCCACCCTGCTGTAACCGATTACACTTGAGCAAAATACAACATACATTTTGTTTTTTACTTGTTTTATTAAAATGTTTGTTTTATTTTGTTTTATTATGTTTATATGGCAAAAGTTCTTTTGTTGATAAAAGTCATTTTAGTGCCACTCTCCAAAATTATCTTCTTCCTTCCAACTTCTCCAAACCTCCTCCAACTTCTACAACTTCCTTCAACCTCCATAACTACAATTTTCTTCCATAAAATTTTAACCCAATCAACCAATCCTCTATATAACCTCTTCTTATCAACATATCAACTTCTCCAAAAACCCACTTCCTCCCAAATCCGAAAATCCCTATTTCAAACCCTAACCTTAAAGTTTCTTCAAATCCTTCAATGGCTTCAAGGAAACTCAAATGGAAAAACAAGATTGGTGAAACAAGTGCTGAACAAGAGGAAAATATCATACATGCATTAACTTAAAAGGTTCGAAGAATCACCCAAGCCATTCGGTCTAGAGTTGTTCTTTCGGCCAAGTATGGTAACTTATCTTCCTTTCCTCCTCTTAGTTTTGATTTTCCAGAACTGTTGGTGTTTCAAAAAATTGATGGATTAGTGTCGGATCATGGGTATATTTATCCGGACAAAGTAAGAGAATTTTACATGAACTTTAAACTTGTTCTTGGAGAAGAAGAGGGTGTAGATGATGTGCTGACCACTAGGATTGGCAAGACTGACATATGTTTGGATCTGGAAACCTTAGAAAAATATTTATGGATTCCTCATATGGGACTGATTCTGCGTCAGGGTCTCAAACTAGATTTTCCAGGTTATAATGCTCTTGAATATTACTTTTCAATCTGTCGGGTGTCTCAAGCAGAAGCCATTGGTAAGCAATCCCTGTCTGCACCCCGATTTATCATGTATGCTTCCAACCTTTCTGTTAGTGATAAGATGCTACATTTTCTTATCACTTATGTGCTCATGCCAAAAAGCTCCAATCATTCCTGCATTGGTGATGTTGAACTTCAAATGTTGTATGCTCTAAAAAATAAGATTCACATTAATTGGGCTTATGTCATTTTGTACCACATGCACTATCTTAATGGCTTGACAGGTGGTTTACCATATGCTCGCTTTAGCACTAAGATTCTACAACAATTTGATTTTGATCTTCGAAGGGAACCACGGGAAGATATGACCGAAAATGAAATCAATGACAAATCGGCTTTGAGAAATACCGGAATTGTGATTGACAAAGAGGGGAAATTTCAATTTCGATCAAGTGACCCTTCTCCACCGGCTCCGGTAGGCGGCTACTCTCTTGAAGGTAATTATAACAAGATTTGCACCATTGAAAACACCATGAACCGTAATCATCAAGAAAAAAAACTTGAATTCACCTCCCTAAAGAGAATGGTGAAATCTATGCTTAAGGAAATTCGAAAAAATAATTCTCAAAGGGTTGTTGAAGAAGAAGAGGAAGAAGAAGAAGGAGAAGGAGGAACTAGTGGAGATGGAGAGAAAGATATGGAAAGTGACTAGGAATTTGTTGCCTTATTAATTTATGCTATTATGTTTTACTTCTAAGTACTTCTGTTTATTTGCTTTTCTAATTTTCTGTTGAACAATGCTCCTTATTTCTTGTTGTCTAACTTTGTTGGTTTGTAAGTCTTAAGACATTAAAAGTACTTTATGTTGTTGGTCAATCATATGTTTGTATGATGTTTTCGGGTTAAGTATTGTGTTTATGTTTGGTGCTCACATTTACCATATCTTCTTATGCTAACCTTGTGACTTATATTGAGCTTTCTTTCTCCGTTCCTTTTTGCTAATGACAAAGGGGGAGAAGAATTATTATATGATTATATGTATGGTTGTATTGCTTGTCTCTAACAAATTTGTAGCAAGGAGTTTCAATATTCATTCATGGATTGAGGGGGAGTCTCGATATTAGGGGGAGTTTCATTGAATAGAGAAAGCTAAAGCATCAAAGTTTCAAGTAAGGGTTGTCATCATCAAAAAGTGGGAGAATGTGAAGTCAAGCTTCCACACTTGTTTTGATGAAGACAAACTATTAATGCAAAAAGTGGAATGGCTCAAGACATCTAGCACATCAAGTTTCAAAATATCTTCTAAGTCTTGAAGAAATTCCTTTAAGCGATCAAATTATTAAAGGTATAGCATTTAAATCTCAAAATATACATACAAGTGTTCAAATATATTTGCTCATATCATAAAATGCTTTGGTTTCAAAAGATTTCAAAAGGTTACAAAAAATAGTCCTTTTAAAAGGTATTTTTGGCTACTGATGTTGCGCAGCCATGCTGTAACCGGTTACAGCGTGAAAAATTTCAAAATATTTGCAACATTACTTTGTGTAACCGGGTAGCAGCCATGTTGTAACCGGTTACACACGAAACAGTAGCAAAAATGGTGAAAGCTATTTTTTGAAATCTCCACGCCTTTTATTTTCAACCATTGCATTCTCTCATATTTTATACCTTTTTGAAGAGGTAATATGAAAGTATAAAAACCTTTTATTTTCATATTTTAAATCACCTTTCCCATAAAAATTCTTTAACTTTCTAAAATCATCTCATCTTTCAATATTTTCAAAGTGTTGAAAACAAAATTTTCAAGTGAATTTTTCTGCATTGCTCTTTCATTAAAACTTAAGAAAAATTCATATAATTTCTTGAACACTTGTTGTATATCCTTGAGAAAGTTGTTTGCTTGGAAAAGAATATCAATGAAGTGATTGATATATCGTTCAACTTCAAAAACTCTTGTAAAAAATTCAAACATATTGTTGTTTACTTACTATCGAAGATTGTTGGAAGTAAGTGTGTGCATTGAAGAGGATTGTTCTTCTTGCACTTAGTGTTGAAGATCTTAAAGGTTTTAAGAGCCTTTGATCTTTCTATAGGTTAGATAGTAAAGCATCACATTTGGTGTGGATAGGCTTGTACAATCATTCTAACTATAGTGAAATCTCTTTCATGTTGAAAGGGGACTGAAGTACTCTCGGATTGTAAGGGGAACCAGTATATATCGTTGTGTCTTTTTTCTTTCCGAATTTTATTGCTTTATCCTCACTTAACCAAACCTGAAAATAAGAACATCCTTGTCTCTAAAACCAAAAAATTTTATTGGTCCTAATTCACCCCCTCTTAGGCGCACTTCATATTTACACCAATAACTTTATAGTTCAAGCAAATGTTCCTATGTGACTTTCAAATATTAAAGAAATATCTATGGGAACATGTTAACTCCCTCTTATATGTGATGAATTACTCATCTATTTTCTTAAATAGTATTAGCTATAGTAAAATTAAAAGCCTACGAAACTCCAAGGTGGATTTACCCTCCACATTTACCTCCCCGAAATCAAACCCCACATACATGCCCTTAATAACCTATTGCTATGATCCCTACATGTCCATTTAGATCCCCTTCTAAACAAACTTCCAAGGTAAAAAAAAACTTCCCTCCTTGAGGTATATCATAGAGTAAGCCTTATAAATCCTTGCAAAATCTTACCTCTAGGTGTTATGGCAACCCAACCTGAGGTGTGTAAGCACTAATAATATTAAAGATGTCTTGTTACACTATGAATTTCAAGGCTATGATTTGATCTCCTACTTTTTTTTTACATTCACAATATCTTTTTTCTACTCATTATCCACAATAATCCTCATCCTCATTAATGTTTTTTTTTCTAATATACCATTAAGTATTTACTATTCTCTCTTTCTAAATTCTTTAAATTTATCTCTGTACGAGGGACAATTTTATAAAAATTATCTGTAATTTTTCTTTTTCATACAACAATGATTATTTTTGTCAATATATGTAAAGAATAAATATAGTATTAAATTACTCCAGATATAATAAAATTACATTTGTTCACATAATGATATTAAAGGTGTGTTTGATTTGCAGAATAAAAAGTATTAGATAGAATATTACTAGAGAATACAAAATAATATAAGACAATTTTTTTGTATTGTACTGACTTTGATGGTTGGTGCATTGGACAAATATTTTTCTTTATTTTTGTTTATATGTGTATGTACCAAACAACATAATATAACTTTTATTATAATATTTTTTATTGATATATAAAATATTAATATTTATGAATGAAAATAATAAATAATGAGTATGAGGAGAAAAATAATATAATTTTATTATAATATTTTTTTTATAAATATATAAAATATTAACATTATATCTTTGAATCAAAAAATGTGTGTGTGTGTGTGAGAGAGAGAGAGAGAGAGAGAGAGAGAGAGAGAGAGAGAGAGAGAGAGAGAGAGAGAGAGAGAGAGAGAGAGAGAGAGAGAGAGAGAGAGAGAGAGTCAAAAAATTGTCTCATGATTGTGTCTTTGGTTGTAAGAAGAGATTTAAAAAGAAAGATAGAAGAGAGAGAGAGAAAGAGATAAGAAAGAGATGAGAAAGAGAGAAGTATGAGAGAAATTAGATAGATTTAATATATTGACTGGTTTAAGAAAGATAGAAGAGAAATAGGAAAGAGAGAAGTTAAATGATTTAATGAATTGACATAAAAGCCCCTAACTAAAAATCTAATCGTTGTAATAGTTTATTTTGAAAAAAACTAATAAAACATTGTCGAAATTTTAATGGATAGTTTGATTAATTTTTATTATTATTCACTTTTTAAAAATTAATTATTATTTTGATTACTCAATAATCGGTTTGCAACATTTACTTTGAAAAGAATTTTTGTCAAATTTTGTTTACAAATTTATTGTTATAGTCTTATTATATTATTAACATGATCTATAAAGAGGGTACACGGTAGTGTTACAAATGGAAAATGAGGGTACACGGTAGTGTTAAAAATGGAAAACGAGGGTATAAACAGAAAGATAGAAAAATAGCATGCATCTGTTCCATTTCTCCTCTAAACAGAGGAGATTGTAAAAAGATATGGGATCCACGTTTTAAAATCTATCTCTTCTATTTCTTTGTTCACCAAGCAAGAGAAATATAGCATTTCTCTTCAACTTCTCTATTTATTAATTCTCTCTTTACAATTTCTCTCAAACCAAACATATTAGTGAGGGACAAAAATTCATTCTTTTTACCCAGTCATATTATTCATTTAGCAAATCAAACGCATTTATGATCTAGATTTTATAAAGAAAAAAAATCGATATCATTCATTTATTTATTTTTATAGTTATAATTTATTTTTGATTACGTAAGGGAGTAAACAAAAAATAGATTATAAAAAAAACTTAAAAACTAAAAAATATTGTTTTAGGAAATCCGTCCCTAACTCTAAATTCTCTTTAGGTTATTCAATCATGATAATTTCTCAATCCACCCCATGGATCTCTTATTCAACACGTAAAATTTCAATTTTGCCCAGCATCCGTAGATGCACTTTCGGAAATATCCTGAATTTGAAAAAAAGTGTTTCTTTTCATAGATGTATCTACGGAATGACTGTTCCGTAGGTGCATATACGGAACACTCAACTAAATTTTCAAATTATGTTCATTTGACTCCAAAATTCAATTTTGGTTACAATAATATTTTAAAATACAAATATAAAACTAAAGAAATGCATTTTAAATTCAATAGTATGTTCATAAAAAAAATACATCTTATAAATAATGTCGGTCATAATGTCGAATACATCATCAAAATAACATAAGTAAGATACATACATCATCAAAGAAAATACAAACATATAAATAGACCACAGGCATCACTACTGTGTATGTCGGACATCACACGGATGCTCTCAACCACGGCCTCCGCCTCCGCCTCTACGTCCACCACGGCCTCTCCTAGCTCTGCATCTAGCGTCAAGTACCCCACTAGTCCTGACACGATTTCTACGGTATAGAAATGCCTTATGTGCCAGCCTAATCATAGTATCCACCACACGCCTCTACGCGGACCCCTCAGAGAATAGACCGTCTACAATGGCTCCTAGTCCCATGTCACCTATCTCACGACACCGAGGAAGGAGATCGTGAGTGTGGTCCATCTCAGCCTGATGAGCCTACAGAATCTCCTCGTGGGCTAGTCTAAGCGGATCTCCAGGTGCAGCGGGCAGTATGTACGGGTGTGACACTCTATAGTACTAGGTGATGTACCCCTCGACGCAGTTCCAGTCGCTTTCTGCTCTCGTCGCCCTAGCCTCCTCAGGAACCATGTGATGCTCCCTGTCTGCAAAGACCTCATCTATCTGTCGACGGGTCATGGTGATAGGAGCAGAGACTATTGGGTCGTGAGGTATCGTTTGTGCGTAGCCAAACTGACGCATGACGAGCTCCGGAAGATATCGTACAAGGATGGTCGAGGTAGCGACCAACCATCAAGAACACACCGCTATCTCATCAAAGAAAATCGTCTCCCGGTGTTCAGCATCGCAATCATAACGTACGTCCTCGACAGCAATGCGATCAAGTGCGGGTGTATCAACTGGAACAGGCGTAGAGAGCCCCTCAACTGGGACAGACGTAGAAGTCCCGACTGGAGCGGGTGTATCAGGTGGAATAGCAGCTCAATCAGTCGCCTGAGATAATAGATGCGCCCGTTCACGCCGTACGGATGCGTGTTGTGCAGTCCTCCCATGTATATCTCTATCCAGACCGTGAGTCATAATGTCTGCATTGTGATAACATCTACTTAGCTAATATGTATCCATACATAAATAATGATTTATTAATAAACAAGAAATAAAAAAAATACTCTTTACGTAGGTGCATCTACGGAAGCACCTTAGTTTCAAAATGTATGGTGCTTCCGTAGATGCACCTATGGAATGCCCTAACGTTCATCTCTTCCGTAAGTGCATCTACGTAAGCCCTTGAAGTTCAGAAACCCAAGAATTAGTAACTGCACTGTTCAGTCACCCAAAAACCCCATTTTTTGATTGATCGTCCAAAATAAACCACAAACAACACCTACATTGTCTCTAAATAATATCTCTAATCCTATCCAATCATTTCTACACCTA
The DNA here is from genome assembly GCF_029867415.1 of Vicia villosa. Lineage (NCBI taxonomy): Eukaryota > Viridiplantae > Streptophyta > Magnoliopsida > Fabales > Fabaceae > Vicia > Vicia villosa. The sequence continues at coordinate 116,234,073 of NC_081183.1, read as the reverse complement.
AATATCATATTCTAATTCGATTTTAAAGTACTCTAAAATAAGTCAAAATGTCAAAAACTTACCGGTTAAATAACGATTTGAACTTGATGGAATGTCTTGATACTTGATGTTGATAATGTAGGCCGAGTTTTTGAAAGCTTGAGAGTGTTTGAGAGTGTTTGGGATTTAGAGAGTTTGAGAGATAGAATTTTGAAATGAAGAGAATGAGGGAGGGGAAAGGTCTGACGCGAGTTATAACGTCAAACCTTTCCGTAGATGCATCTATGGAAGAGTTCCGTAAGTGCATTTACGGTATAAAACAACATTAAACAAAAAAAAGGTGCTTTCAAAAGTGCATCTTTAAAAGCATGAGGATATTTTGGTCAATTCGGTGATGCATAAGAAAGTCGTGGGGTGGGATGAGAAATTGTCTTCAATCATATTTTTGTGATATGTGTCGTTAATTGTTGAAGTTGGTATGACATGAGACAATTGAAGGACTAACTATAGTGAGTTTTGTGGTTATTAATTTGAAATTTAATTACTTCATACTCAAACTTCAAACTATCGATTAAAAGGAAAAACAAAACTGACTTAACTAGGAAGGAAATGAGTACCCATGGTAGTAGTCCTTGCTAAATAATATGATATTTATACCAACATCGTATCCGCATGAATTTATTAGACAGTTATTTTTTTGGGTTTGAGGAGATATTTAGAATATTCATGAACGCTATTTTTAAAATAATATTTTTTTAAAAATTATAATTAATTAAATTTTTTATCCTAACATATAAGAGTAGTTTAAATTTAACACAATAATAATAATAATAATAATAATAATAATAATAATAATAATAATAATAATAATAATAATAATAATAATAAATCCCATTTATTATATTTCTTTTAACACATAACTATATCAAACTCAACAAAATAATAATAATAATAATAATAATAATAATAATAATAGTAATATTTTTTCAAATTCAACAAAATAATAATATTAATAGTAATTTCATATTTAACATAATAATAATAATAATAGTAATATTTTTTCAAATTCAACAAAATAATAATATTAATAGTAGTTTCATATTTAACATAATAATAATAATAATAATAATAATAATAATAATTTTAAATTCAACAAAAATATTATTTATACGACTTTGACAATTATTAACATAATAATAATAATAGTAATATTTTTTCAAATTCAACAAAATAATAATATTAATAGTAATTTCATATTTAACATAATAATAATAATAATAATAATAATAATAATAATAATAATTTTAAATTCAACAAAAATATTATTTATACGACTTTGACAATTATTAACAAATACTGATGTCTACATATAGGAGAACCATTAATTGTTATATGTATTTGTGAATTAATATGTAACTAAATACATGTGCAAGTGACGAATTTTATTCACAAATACTCATAGATGATGGTTTTTGTGCCATCCCTAGAGGGATTTAACAATGAACACATACTTAACCATATAGATTGTCAATTGCATACCTAAAAAATAATTATAACTACATTCAAAAGATTGATTTTAAGCAAACCTAATTAATCAAACTCATAAACTTTTGGAATTAAACTTACATTCCGTTGAAACCTTTTTGGGCTCAGCTAAGAATAAATCTATTGCCGATGAAGCAAAAACTTCTTCCTTAGATAGTGAAGAATCAGTCATAATTGACCTATTTTTCCTTGGAGCCGGTGGACAATCCTCTAAAACTATTTTTGGTACTCTAAATCTTTCACCCTTTGGTGTAGTGAAACCACTGGAACAAATATTTTCTTCACTTTGTTGAACTTTGAAGCCTAATGGAGAAGTAGCATACTCACAAGAATTTTGTATGGATGGTTTCTGAATTATTTCCTCATTGTTTTGACATTCCTTTGAAGTTGTTGTTGAAGTTGAAGCCATAATTTTTTTTTTAAGGAATTAGTTTCAATATTATTTAAATTGAGCTTGGACAGCTATATATAAAAAAAAATTTAAAAAAAAATATTTTTCTAGAGATTTAAAAGTTGGAGAAAATATTTAAACTAAAAATAAGGCAAATTAAACTACACCAATTAAAAAATATAATTTATTTTAATTGTCTATCAAATCTTGATAAGACTGAAACTCTCAATGAGATATTACGTCAACATTTTCTATATAAGAATTAGAAAAATAAGGTGTGTGTAACCTTGATTTTTATTTATTTATTATTGTATAAATCAAAATTTGGATAATATATATTCCATAAATCATGGAAGACTAGTTAATTTTTTTTAGAAAAAACATATATTTCTCATACTAAACAAAATAATTTCATAATATTTTATTTTGACTTTTTTTTTTCATTTTCAAATATACTCTTAACATTCTTTCTTTTATAAATAGAAATTAAATTTTCCATTTATGAAAATATTTAAAAAGTAATTATTTGATTTGAGGTTGCATCTAAGGTGAACCATAACCTAAATGGTTCACGGTGAACCATTAAAAATAACCATTGGATTGAAGAATTCTACTGGATGGTATAATATACCTCTGACAAAATAATATTTTCTTTCTTTAACACTTCATCTCCCAGCCATAGTTATTACCGTGACTTTCAAATCATCTTCTTCCAAATTAATAAAAAGTTTATACCACTAACATATATAGAATAACATTTCCTTTTCTTAACACTCCATCTACTGCATCACCGTAACTTCCAAATCATCTTCTTTCAAATTAAAATTTTTTTACTCTTTTATGATTTTCTCTTTTTCTCTCTATTTCCCTCAAATATTTGTCTTTTGTTATTGTCATTAACTTTTAAAAGTTTAAAAAAAATGATAATTGAAAATTTGGATTTAAAAAATTAGATGAAGATTTAATATATGTGTATTTAATTTCAACAAAATTTAATATTTTTCTTATTGTGGGTTTACGATTAGATTTTAAGAAATTATATACTTAATGTGAAATTTGTTCCAAGATACAACTGCATTTATTCAATGAATTGTAATTCAAATTTTTGTTTTTGTTCTTTCCTGTCATTTTGGACAAATACCCATTAGTAATAAATAACACCAAAAGAAACAGTTTGTGTTGGCTTAGACAATGCCCTCATAATTGAAGATGGAGATGGAGGAAAGTTGGATGACAGAAAAACAATAAAGTGAATCAAATGTGTCTTTTTTTAATAGGTATTTTGAAGCATTTAGGAATTATAGTTGAGAGAACATGAGAACAAAGATTTAGATCTCAAAAAATGGAAGAAATTGTAGGGCTTGTTCAGTAAACTTAAACGAAAATATGGATATGTGGTGGTGGTAGTGGGACTTGGTTCGGTTGAGAAGAAAATAGAGACTAATAAAAGGGATATGATCTTGTGTGGTAAGGTACAACAATATAATATAGACTAGTTTAATCTTATGGTAAAATTAGATGGTACACCGGTGAAGGACTCAATTGAGCCCTCACCCTAGAATTCACCTTGATTTGATTGAATATTTTTTGACATGATTTTTTACTTAAAGTAAATTGAAAAGGAATAATTACCAATTACGGTGTATTAAAAAAAAAAAGTAGCAATTTATGTTTAAAAAAAGTATTACAAATAACCTATCTTATCTAAATATTATTCAATAAACAGACTTATTTTTATTTATATATGCTACTATTGTGCTGAAAGGAAATGCACTCGAAATTCTTATTAAATATTATTATTTTTTATTTTGAATAATTACTGTATTTTTAAATTTAAATTGAGTTAGTTTTAATTTGATTTGCTAGAATATATTTAATGAGTAGATAAAATTTAATTTTCTATGACTAATTTAAGAATTAGATAAGATTTAATTTAAATTAAGATATGATCAAATCTTTTTCTTTATTTTTTTTTTTGGATTGATAAGAATTAGAACAAATTTGTTCGATTCAAATAATTTTTTCATACCAATTAATTAAGTTAAGAGTAACAGATAAAATTATAAATACAATAGTATAAAATAAAACTAAATTAAATAAAAATAAAGACAACACAAAAATATAACATTCATTTTACATATAAAAATATGATATTCTCTCTTTTTAATAAAGATACAATTATTTTCATGAAAAATATAATATTTTCTTTATAAATAAGTAACTGGTATATGAGCGTCCTTTACTGCCTAGCCTACAAATATAACTATAAAATTCTATTACGTAAAAGGTGTTTAAATAAACTTGAATATATATTTGAATAAATATAAGTATTTTAAATAAGAGTGGAGATCAACTTAAGACTAAATTTGTTTAACTTACTCTAAACTATAACTTTTAAATTGAATCTAATGATTAATAAATATTTTTATTTAATTAATCATTATATTAACTCAAATTTAAAAATTATTACAGAGTAAATTAAAAAAATTTACTCTTAAAATAAGTTGATCTCCACTCTTTAAATATATATATATATATATATATATATATATATATATATATATATATATATATATATATATATATATATATATATATATATATATATATATATATATATATATATATATATATATATATATATATATATATATATATATATATGAGGAGGGTTATATTTACTCCAGGAGTAAGTTATTATAACTTACTCCAAATCTAAACCATTGATTCTTTTCAATCTAGTGGTTAAAAATAATAAGTAATTAAATGTAGAGAGAGAAAACTATTACTTATTATTTTTAACCATTAGATTGAGAAGAATCAATGGTCTAGATTTAGATTACTCCTGGAGTAAATATAACCCTCCTCATATATATATATATATATATATATATATATATATATATATATATATATATATATATATATATATATATATATATATATATATATATATATATATATATATATATATATATATATATATATATTAAATTTTTTAAATATATAAATTTGCATAAATTTAATATAAAATACATTTGAGGTGTAAGTTCATTAGCTCATTTTTAACATTGTATTCTCAGCATCTAGAATTTGATCCTACTAGTGACAATATTAAAATAAAAATATATATTTCTTTTATAAAATATAAAGTTTAAATTAAATAAAAGTAAATTTTACATTTAATTGTAGTATAAATGTATTAAAATGTTTAGTTCTACATATGTATACTAGTCAGACACTAGTGTAGCCGCACAAGTAAATTTATTTGATACGATATAAGATTATATTTAAAAATGTATCTAAATTTAAAATTATTATTAATTTTTAAATGAACAATAATTATATCAAATCAATTGTAATAAAATACAAAGAGAAAAAAGGACCCGTAAGATGAAAGAAAAAAAGAATATTTAATATTTAAATTAAGGATTTTATCTTTTAAATTTAAATATTTTTATCAAAATAAAATAAGCATTGTGCTCATAGTGACTTGTGAAATAGAAAATTTATTTGATAAAATATAAAATATATTTATATATAGATATAAATTTGAAATGAATTATTTAATTGTAAAATAAAAAATAATTATATAAACTCAATTGTATTAAATAGTCATGCAAAAAGAAGAAGAAAAAAAACTTACTCGTGAGAAGAAGAAAGAAAAAAAAAAGGAAATTTTGATATTTTGAAATAAGGATTTTGCCTTTCAAATTAAGACAAATTGTTGATTAAAATAAAATAGACATTGTAATGAAAATGATCTATGAGATATAAAAATTATTTGATACGATATAAAATGTATCTAGATACGCATGTAAAGTTTGAAATGATTTACTTAATTGTAAAATGAACAACAAATATATAATTTAATTGTATTTAATACTCATATAAAATGAAGAAAAAAAGAACAATGAGATGGAGGAAGAAAAAAATTTAGAAATAACGATTTTGTCATTTAAATTAAGGCAATGATTGGTTAAAATAAAATAGATATTGTGTTGATAGTGACTCGTAACATAAACTAAAATGTTAGTTTTATTAAAGTTAAAAAATAAATATTAGTATTTTTAGTAATAATAAAAAAATAGAGAGATAAAATTAAAATGAAAGTGAGAAAGCATGAGAAAAGAAAATGTGAGAGAGATTTAAAATTTTAATCAAAAGAGAAAGAGTGGATGTAATATTTAATTTAATTGTGATTTCATTGGTGAAGCTGGAAAATGAATGTCAAATGTCATCAATCTTGGAAAGAGTTAGATATATAGTAGATTGTTGAAATTGGACACATGGCATACTATAATTCGAGATGGTAATGGAAAAAGCAAATATTACTTAAATGCTCTTTTCTTATCGTAAATAATTTTTGGTGAAAGGGTAATTTAGGGAGTTCATGCAATTGATTTTTAATGGTTAGATAAAACATGTTGGATTTTTTTGGTAGGTCTTAAGAAAACATTTTGACCCCACACGATTCATGATTGAGGAGTTATGTACATTTTCTCTCTTTTATATCATGTCATTAAGAGTGGGTTGAATTATAGCCTATACCTAATAGAGCCTCCTACAATGGGTAACTCGTCTAACTTAATAGGATCGGGCAAAGGCAACGGATGGGTCAGGTTGACCATGTCGGCCCAAAACTAATACGAAGACAATATTTTGATTGAGATTCAAAGGTTATCACAATTATGGCTGATTGAGAGCATTATGGCTTGGGATTTGACAATAAAATATGATTCCCAATTATCATTAAGAGATCATACTGGTCAAAGAAATTCACATTAATTGGCCTATGATGGTTATTAAGTAAAGGATATGAACCACAAGTGTATTAGATGAACATTAAAATCACAAAGCATAATATGAATCCCAAATTCAAAAGTTCAACTGTTTATCAAGATAATGGCCAAGTTATCAGATGAAAGTCAAAGGTCCAGATGAATCCTCAGGTTTCAAATGCAGCAATCTCCAAGCAAAAGGAAAGTCTAACCTAAGTCCAAAAGTCCAAGCTCCTCAAGCTTGGGATAGTAACATCAAGACCGCAAAAAATCATTAAGAGTTTTTTTTAGAATTTTGTCATATTTAGATGTTTTTGGTCTTTTAGCAAGTAAACATAAAGCAATAAATACAAGAAGCATAAACATAATGATAAGAAATAAATGACATGAATGTAAATGGAAAAATGATAAAGAGCATTAAAGTAAAGGTGCATAAAAGTAAATATACATAATAGTAAAGTTAGCACAATTATATGTCAATGTTAGTTGTTAATGATCAATCAACCAAATCGGGACAATTTAGCGCTATGTTAAGCAATCATAAGTGTACTTATGTAGAAGTAGCACCTATATGAGGTCGGTCAATAGCAATTTATGTGCTATACATATTAGAGAAATGATAAAGATCATTGTCCTTAAGTAATGTAGCAAAAGTAAAAAAAAAAAAAAGATGATGAAGAAGAAAATTGATTAAGCACAAGGGCAATGGTATGATATCATTTCTTCAATCAAAATTCTTCATAATACAATGAGATGAAACTTATCATTAATCTAAAGTACCAAAAATGTTCAAATGATCATTTAATGATAAGTTTGAAATGATGAAAGTTAATTCAATCAAAGTATCAATTCAAGTCCAAATGAACAAGATGAAACATCAAAATAATTTAACATAATGTAGAAATCAATAAAAAAGTTTTGAAAAAGGTTTTAATATGGAAATTAAAAGGAAAATGCCAAAGAGGTATCAAAATGTCAAATAAATATCCCAACAAATTTGAGAAAATCACAAATAATATAAGTATTGAGACCTTAAAAGTTGGGATAAAAAATGCTTCAAAAAGATGAAGAAATAAATTGTTAAAAAGTAATTAAAAAGAAAATAAAATGAAAATAACAAAAAAATATTAAAAATCATTTTTAAATTCTAAAAAAAACAAATACGATAGAAAATATTTTTATGAAATTATGGAAAAAAATTGGAGTGAAAAAGGTTTTAGGAGCTATTATAAATAATTTTTGAAAGAAAATAGAATTAAAATTACTTGAAATAGAAAAAAGAAAATAAAATGGCAACGGATAGTTGAGGTGGCATGCTCTGATTGGTTAATTTCAAACTTTGGCTCCAAAACGCGTGTAGCTTCATCTTCAACCTCCAGCCATTTTGATTTTTACAGAATCATAAACTAGTTATTTTAAGCTCTAACGACACATGAGTGAGCTTCAACTAACATCATCGTTCATGTCTCTTTGCTCTAGAAAAAATTATTTGACTTGAGCAAAGCGAATTTGCATAAAAATGAAAGAACCCTAAAAACTTCAAAGTAAAATTAAATGATGAACACAATGAATAAATTCCAGTTAGGGGAGGGCTTTTGATCAATGGAACAGGACGAAGAAAGTGGTATCTCGTTTCAGTGGAATAGGAACTCGTATATACCTTTCCTAAGTGATCTTCAAGGTATGAAAATGGTGGAATCAAGTTGATACTTGCAAGATATTTCAAACTTCTGTAAGCTTCAGTTAGCTTCAGATGAAGATGATGAAGCTTTCTGGGCAAAAAAATTGAGTTGAAATGAACTTAAAATGAGAAAACGATCTTCTGATTTTTTTGAGCTTTTTGTGAGTAATGGAGGCAGAGTTTCTGTTGCTTTTAAAGCTTAAAAATGAAGGGGAAATGATGCTATATTTATAGGAGAATGAATAAGCTTATCATGTGTGATATTCAGATCCTAATCGTGTGAATTCATTCTAGAATTTTCTCAATTTGCAAACCGTGTGAAGCAAGGGTGAAATGCGTGAATTTGGAGCAATTACAATTCGTTTTGTGTTGTACCAGATGCGTTTGGTCATGATTAACAAGTTTTCACATTTGAAAGTGGTCCCAAGTTAAGATTTTGCATGATTCCAAGTTATAGGTCACGACCTAAAACAAAGTTCAAGTCATCATGTTTATGCCTAGGCCAAATGTAATTGGCTCGTGCATTTTCATATTTTTCTTGAGCCAAATGTTCCTTTCATGGAGTAGAACACAATGTAAAAAAATTAATTCAAATGGATGTTTGATGTGAAAATGGCAAGCTTGAGAAGTTAGCGTCATAACACAGAAAATCAGGTCTGGCATTAGGTCGACCAGGTCATGGACATAGTTTTATGCACATGTGGCCTAAAATTCCATTCAAAATTTGAGATACTTAGAGGTTGAATTGATGTTTGACATTTGAATGAAAGTTGTAGAGGACATCAAGAGGGTCATTTAGCCTCAAGAAGCGCTCATAAAAGTTGAAAATTGAGAAAGTTAGGCACTTTTGACCAAATGGTATGCCATACTTGGTTTTAGGTCAAACCAACTTAGACCAACTTGAGATTTTTGGTGTTTTCTTGCATTCCAAGGCACCATGATGAACAAATGAACTTCAAATAATTGAAACTTGAATGACCCTTGATTAATCTTGATGGTTGCGTGAGAAAATACATGGAAAAGGCATGGAAATAAACCATGAACCAAACTTGAATCACTTGTACAAATAAGCATCAATCTTGAACCTCTCTTGATCCAATGACGTTGAATTAAGCTTGACATACATATGGCCTAATATTATAGGTCATTCCTTGAATAAAAGTCCATTTGACCAAGAGTTGACCAATCCTTTGACCTTGAGGAACCAAAACCCTAACTTAGAAATAATACTTGATCTTTGGGAAAACATTAACCACAAGCCAAGTTACTTTGAGCTTTTGAACATGAAATAAGATCCTCTTGAGTAGTAGAAACTCTCTTGCCTTTTGATTATCAACCCTACCTTGCATAATATGAGAAAAGGAAAATAACAAACAAACATGTTTTTGTATTTTGAATAAAGGTTAGTGAAAGTTAGATGATAAACATAAGAAAATAAATATGAAAAAATAAACACAAGGGTGCTTGGTGATCTCTCATAAAAGGTGAAGCCAAAGACTAGGGGGAGGGAACAGAACCATGCTTTTGATCTTGTTCAAATGCAAATGAATGATAGGTGGAATCTTAGGGGTAAAAATTTGAGTATGACACTCTCCTATCCTTTAGTCAAGATAGTGAACATTGTTTTTCTTTTAAAATTGGCAAAGATTTATAAAGTTGAGAAAAACACAATTTTCACTTTTTAGGCTCAAATGAGTTGTCAAAGAATCATGCCCTCCCAAGGTAGGATTTTTGGTAAAGTAGGTTTTTTACTCAATAACACACAATTTCTTGATCATATCCATGAATTCAAATAAACCAAGTAATATTAAGAATGATATGAAATCCACATAGTTAGTATGCATGTTTTCTCTCATTTATTTATGTAAAATATGAGGATGCACACATCTCACTTGGTTAGGCTTATATGATTGTTAGCTTTCATTAATATGTTTTCACTAGACATTAGTAAAATCATAACTTTTTAAGAAATTATTTCATGGTCATGCTATAATTCACAGATAGTCAAACATCAATCATGAATGAAGCATTTAAAACAAAAACCTTTTCATCATGTCATTGATTTTGACTTTTATCATTATTCTAGCCTATGTGATTCCTAAGAATTTTACTTTTCAGGTCAATTAAACCATCTACACATGATGAATCTGGTCCATCACTGTTCATGAATGGAAAAGGGTGTTGGTTGCCGTGTGAATCGAGATCAAACCTATGATGCCCGACGACATTGTCATGGTGGAGATTTGATAAACTTACTATCAATGGTTTGAGTTCGCCTTTCCTTGGGATTTTTCCCAAAGGAAATCTTTCAAGATCTTTGAGACATCTGTTCATCCAAAATGTATCGAGTCTCATTGTTGCAACAAATAGTGTCGCAATGATGTCTATGTGGATCACACAACAACTATGAAGTTACTACTAGAGTCATCTGAAACATTCGGGTTAAACATTCAAGGTCCAAGTTATATTAAGTCTCCCTTCGAGCCAATACACGTAATCGAAATTAAAAATGCTTATAAAGGCCATGATGAAGACAACATTTTTGTCTTAGACAGGTCAACATTTCCTCCTCCCGGTGACATGAAGTTGGAGGATGAAAACATTATTTAGGGACAATGCTAGCAAAATTCCATTCAATTAGACGAGAACACATTTCTTCCCTCCCATCAACTTAAATTAATAAATTGAAACTGCACTAAAATTTCCTTGCTCTTTTCAACAAGAAAGTCATTATTTGAACATGTCTCACTTCCATTTTTGACCGAACACATGCCATGTTGAACCGATTGGAGAAAATATTCTTGTATTCCTCATCGTCATTATTTTCTTCATCATCATCGCCAATTGCTACTAGCAGTAGCGTCACAAGGATTAAACTTAAGGCCCAGGTTAGTTTTATCGGGCTCTAGGGTGGCCGTCAACTATACTTTCCGTAAGTACGATAATGTAGACTTTCCTCCCGACAATATAGAAAGTGAATAGCTTTTTGTATACTGATATGTGAATATCCCCATTTTTTCAATCTACATGATCATGTATTTATAGCCTTGGCTCTCTCAAGAGGGAATAGTTCCTCTCATAATCACCCAGCTCTCCTACATTTAAAAGGTTTGACTTATTAGTAGAGAAATGGGGAAAATGTTGTTGATGTTTATTGTCTAATTGGCATCTATGTTTGGCTAAAATATAATAGCAGCAAAATATAATACAAAGTATAAGTCTTGCAAATATAAAAGAATAAAATAGGTACAAAAGCAAGATGTTATATGGAATGTCATGACATCAACTCATGATATCGCGCCTGCAGAACTGGAATAAAGATTCAGTTTGATTCTCAACAGATACAGAATATATATGGAATATTATGTAATCCTATGTGGCGCAGATTTAAAGGTCAATAGAATCATGTCAGAATATTGAAGAATCAAATCAGAATATTGAAGATTCAGCAGTTTCTAATTTAGGAGATAAATTAGGAAACTTTTGATTAAAGACCTTTCTTTTAGCAGAAGATATCTGCAGATTTGTAACATCCATTAGTGTTGCAATTTGTAAGCCCAAGTCCAATTGGGAATAGGTTATAAATAGAAACCTTTGTAACCTAGTTTTATACAAAAGAAAAAATAGAAAACGTGTTTAGAAAAGATGTAGTCATTAGAGTTTCTATAGGTAGACCACCCAGGTTGTGGGATGGCTGCCATGTCCTTCTCAAAACCTGTAGGTAAGAGAAGTTATTGTTCTCACTCGAAACCTGTAAGTAAGAGTGGAGTATTTTGTTCTTGATTGAAGCTGTGAAGCAAGATCAAGTTAGTGTTCATTGTTAATTGTTTAAATAGCTGTTGCAGGGTTGTAACAGTTAGGTATCACTAGGAAGTGAGCAGACTTTCTCTTGTCTTATATGGAGTTCTAAGATAAAGGTTACATTGGATAGTGACTAGGTAAACCAGAGGTTGTTTATCTATAAACCATAGGTTGTTTACATAAAATAGTACTACTGCTAGTGAAATCTTCTTCCTGGCTTGGTAGCCCCCAGAGTAGGTAGTTAAATCGAACTGGGTTAACAATTCACTGTGTTATTTATCTTCTGTAATGTATTGTTTGTTCAGTCTTGGATGTGTAAAATCACGTATAACATCAAGTTCAAGTTTGATAGCTGATCCATTTACAAAACCAATGAAGTTTACAATATGGTTATGTTGACTGAACAAACATGATCCCAGTACTCATGGACTCCATCTTAGGGGTAATTAAAAAAATTAGGGATCTTTCTGTTTTGCCTTTGCTAAGTTAATAACAGATCAGATGTCTTGATATTGTGAGTGACATCCTGAGTCTGTCATACCAGAATTTCAAACATTTTTCTTCTTATAAACACTCCTAATCATGAAAGACTTTCCAAAAGGGATAGAACAAAAAACAGTTTTAGAAGATTGAAGCTTGCATGTTGGAGGTTAATTCATAAGATGTGTTTTTTAGTGGTGATTATATTTCTCTGTGTGTCTTACTTTGGCATAAACAAATAACACATATAACGAACAAACAATAGAGAAGAAGACATAAAAGAAGAAGGAGCGAGTAGCGATAAAGGGGAAGACAAAAATATGTATGATGATATTAGGAGTATTTAATTTCGTTAATTGGCCATTTACTGCGATGTGATACAAATTCCGTAATTGAAGAATAATTATAACCGGATATAAATCTATTCATTGTCAATTCATTATCATCTGAGTTATGTTGGAACAAAATTTGTTCATACTCCTTGGATTTTGATGATAATAAAGTACTTAAAGAATAATTAGGTATAATAACATTTGTTCAAGTGTGCAGGATCATAAGCTCTAAATTAACATGGTTCTGACCCTGTTAAATAACTTATAAAGAGAAGGAAATAATTTAGATTCTGAAGGATCAAAATCTGATGACTCAACACTTGGAATCTCATTTTTTTTATGATAGCTCAGATTTTGATGATCTGGGAAACATAGTATTGTACCTCTGGTTCGTACTCTGTGGGCAAGTAGTTCTATCTTGTCAAAAGCCAAATTATGGAAAAAGTAAACTAGGGTTTTCTAATGCAAGGCTCAAGCTATTTTAACACGGCCTCTTTAGTCTTCCCCAACATCCTTGTGGTCACCAGGTTTGAGAAAGACACCGTAGATAAAACTTTTACTCGAAATATGAAGATCTTCACAGTTCCAACCTCCAATATCTCTCTCTTGGAAACTGCTTCTCAGGAAAAACACTAGTGCAAGTCATCTTCCAACGACTATTTTGTTGCCTATATATAAGGAGCTGAAGATTTGAAGGAAGATAACAACAAAATATTACAACAAGAACTGGAAACTCTACATTAAGCTTTCATATATATTTTTTGTATTGTACATAGTCTTGAGATTTCTTATCTTTGTATATCTTAGAAATCTCAAGTGTTAAAGTCTTTGTTTGTGTTGTATTTGTTGTGCACCACCGATTTTATATCAAGTGCATCTTGTTGTCTATTCATCTAAAATGTTTGTTTAGAAGTCTAGCGGAAGTCTCTTTCTAGGTTTGTTGGGCAAAGAAAGTTTCTTGCTAGGTTGCTTGAGCAAAGGAAGTCTCTTGCTAGGTCGCTTGAGCAGAAGTCTCTTTCTAGGCTGATTAAGCAAAGGAAGTCTCGGGCTGGTTTGTTTGAGCAGTTTGTAATCAGGTTTTGGTTATAGTGAAAAATTTCTTTTGAGACAAGGGGACTGAGCCACTCTCAATTATATAAGAACCAGAATAATTCTGTGTGTGATGTTACTTATTGCTTATGCACTTTATTTATTTCCGTTGCTAACTACTCTAAGCTTAGACTATGAATTTATTCCGTTTCTAAAACCATTTTCAATAAGTGAAAAAGAAGTCACAATACAAAATTCTATCACCCTCCATTTCTCGTGTATTTTTTCACCTTCAAACTAATTTAATTGAAAATAAATATAAGGTTTCATGGTTAAAATTTAATCATACTAATTCTAACTAACAAAATTATTCATGGTTTATAGACACAAGGTCCAATTTTAACTTGGTCTTTCAATCTCTATGCACCTGGAGAATTGCTAAAAAGATTTTCACATTTTTAATAAAATAAATTAATGCAATATATAACATAAGTAGATCACACACTAAAACAAAATAATGTACACATTCTCTGCAGGGCCGGCCCTGTGCATGTGCTACAAGTGCAAGAGCACAGGGCCCCTCAACTATACGAGGCCTCTATTTATATACATGTTACTGATATATATCCTATATATATTGACTATGAATTAAGATTAATATTAACAATTTAGGGCAGCAGTAGGGAGCTGTTTTGCAATTAGAAAGTCACTGATCCACTCAATCTTTGTTATTCAATTATACTATTATTTTATTTACAAATAAATAAGCTATTGAGGTTTGTAGCCTTGTAAGTCTGCTTCACACCCTTACACCATACATATACAATTGAATTGGAAACAATTTTAACTCTTGAAAATTTATATATATATATATATATATATATATATATATATATATATATATATATATATATATATATATATATATATATATATATATATATATATATATATATATATATATATATAATTTGTTAGTTTTTCTTCTTCTTTTTTTTTAATAAAAATCTATTATATATTTAAAGATGTATTGTTGGTTGATTTTATTTTATATTAAAATATTTAAAATTTCTCTTTAAATAAGAGTTATAATAATAAATAACAATAAGAAATTAAATAAAATGAATAACTTTAAATTTTAATAAAATTTTAAGGATTAAAAATGTTTTGGTCCTTATAAAATTATTAAATTTTGTTTTTAGTCTCTATAAAAAAATAACATATTTTTGTCCCTATAAAATTAACATGTCTTAGTTTCTGTTGTTAAATCAATGTGTATTTTTCAATGATTATTTTACATGAATGTTTAGAATGTTATAAAAAACTAATAAGAGACCAGTGCTTCTGCACGGGTAATTTAATTATGATATTGTATAAATAATTTAAAAAAAATGTAGTAATTTAGAATCTTCAAATAATAATCATGAAATAAAAAAATAACAACAAAATATTTGTTAATATGATAACACATGAATGAGTCTTAATTTACGCTTAGATAGTATCAAATACAAATGTAAAATTTAATATACAAATGCAAAATTTGAAATGATTTTTTTAAAATGAACATTAATAGTATTAAATAATCATACATAAAGAAGAAAAAATATGATTGTGAGAAGGAGAAAAAGTTAATATTTAAAAATAAATATTTTGTCTTTTAAATTAAAACAATGATGGATTAAACTAAAATAAATATTGTCTTATTAGTGACCCGTGAGATAAATATATTTTTAATGTTATTAAAATTAAAAAATACATTATACTATCATGTAACTGATATGTTATAAAATTATTTAAATACAAATAAATTTGAAATGATTGACTTAATTATTAAATAATTATACAAAGAAAAAAATTGACCCATGAGACGGAAAGAGAATAAAAAGAATTTTAACATGTGAAAAAATAAATAAAATATGTATTAAGTTGATAGAGATCCGTAAAATACAACCTAATAACATATAAATTTATTTAAAATTATATAAAATATATTTAGAAACATGTAAATTTAAAATGAATGATTTAGTTATAAATGAATAATAATCATAAAAATTTAACTATATTATATAACTTTTAGTCAAAAAAAACTATATTATATAACCATATAAAAAAGAATATGTTAACAAATACAAATATAATATTTTAGATATAAATGCAAAATTTGAAATGGTTAACTTATTTTTAAAATTTTAGATATTAATTTTTATTTATTGCAAATAATATGATTGATAATTTGTTTATTTGGTTAGAGAGAGAAAATTGTGGAAAGTAACGAGAAATATCTAGGGATGTTATGGAGAGAAAGAGGAAAAAGTTAAATAGGACCAATGAGAGATCAACCATTCGCTTTTGGTTATTAAAAAAGTAGAAAAAGTTGTATGTTATACTGTTAGTTACATAAATGCCCTTTTTTGTTTGTAAATGATTTTGGAGTGAAGCGCAATTTAGTCTGTTTGGTCAATCTAATATTTTTTTTAATGAAACCTACCTCGTATATATAAAAAGGAAACATTATAAAAGAAGGGGACAAATAGCCCATCAAGAGGTAAACCTAAAACTAGGCATTCCTAACAAATTCCTTCCTTGAGGAATGAAATCAAAAAATAAAAGAGAGCTACTAATAAGACCTATGTTAGCAAAAAAATCGGCACAAGAGTTACCCTCTCTGAATATATGAGAAATGAAAATATGCCTAGAAGATAGTAGATTCTTTGAAAGAAAATGATTTCAAAATTTAATTTTTAAGTCGAGATTTTCATTACTTTTATAATTATATTCTGAAATATAAAAAAAATCATATTTAATTCTTTTCATTTTAAAATATTCTAAAACTTGGTAAATAAGCATTTTACAGTATTTTAAACATATATGAAAAATTTATTCAAAAATTTAAAAATTAAAAAGTAATTAAATAATTTTCAAAATTTTAGAAGATACTAAGGAGTAAAACTCCATACATAAAAATTTTGTAGTATCAAAAACATAAAATAAAATTAATTATCATTTTTTAATAGGAATTAAAAATAAAATTTAAAATATTTATAAAGACCAACAATATATTTAATCCAAATTTTAATAATCATAATATTCAAATATTTTATTCCATTAATAAATTTAACATATATTAAGTTAATAAAGCTAATGATTTTATAATTAAAAAAATTTTAAGTTATAAAATAATTTATTTAATAAATTATAAATTATAAAATTACCGAGAGTATTTATTAGACTGAAAATTGAGAGGAAAAAAGGACAATAATGAAAAAAAAGACTATATCAAAGGAGAGGTATAGATAACCATGATTTTTGAAGATAAGGGAATGGTTATAAATTATAACTACTCTATGGAATAGAATATTTATCATAAGGGAATCAAATTTAATTTATTCATGGAATAAAATATTTATTTTCTTCAAAAATCATGACTTATAATTTTATTTAATTCATTTTTCATTGAAGTCAATTAATCCCCATTTCTAGAAACCACAACCCATTAGTCAGAAATTAATAATTCCACGTATTTGAAAATCTCACGTTACATCCATATCCTAAAATACCAATTACCATAGTAATTATTACTTATAATTACAATATTTAAATTCATTATTGTTATTTATTTTTTCCCTTATCATGAAATTTTATTATTCTCCCACATATATTATTTAAAGTAATTTATTAAATAACAACAACATAACATTCCTAAATATTTTGATCATTTAGTTTTTTTGAAACTGATTTCTTTCTATCCTAGTTACACTAATTTAATCAATTTAAATAATTAAATTAAAATATATGATTTCAGTTTATTATTTAATAATCACATAAAATAGAAGGATGAGATGTGTTTCCGGAAGAATGCTTTGAAACGTTAACAATACTGTTTGGAACATGTTTAATAAGAAACCGCTTTTTTTTCTTTCTCGTAATGGTAATCGGTGTTTAATCTTTTTTTTTTGTCGGAATTTCCTGTGTTTTTTTTGTAATCAGATTGGAGAACCATTAGTTCTCTTATATATTATTTCTTGATTAAAAAAAAAATCTAATAAAGTGAAATTTCCTATGTTCTTTTTATAATCGGATTGGAGAATCATTAGTTCTCTTATATATATTATTTCTTGATTAAAAAAAAATCTAATAAAGTAGAATACAGTAAAATATGCTTTACTCTAGATCTTAAATCAGCACTGGAGATCATATTACCGTGTGAAATAGAATAAGAAATTGATGACATATCAGTTAAGATTGTCTTGATAGTGAAATAGTGAAACTGTGTGGAAATTCAGCAAAGAATCCATATCCGATTTCTTTTGTGGAAAGTGTAAAGATTTATAAGAGACGTATGAATCGGGAATAAACAAGAGCAACAAATTTTCTGGTTCCGTACACAAAATCCAGATCCTATTAATAATTACCACAAGAGAGGTCAGGAGACAAAAAAGACCAATAATTTGTAAACGTGTTACTCATTCTTATACTTCTCTAACTAGACCATGTGTCACAGTTTTGTTTTTCCCGTATTTCTCCGAATTCATATGAAGGACATGACTTGACATGGCAAATTATTGCATTTGCAAAGTGGGATGAACCTTCCACCAAAACCACACAAATAAGTTTTACTACATGTTCTAAGTGTTACTAAAATATCTAGTCAAAGAAACAAAAATCTTACTCCAGCTCACGGTTGTTTAGTTTGTCTGTCTAACACTAATGGATCTATACTAGAAATTCAATTCTATTTTATCAAATGACCAATAATTTGTTGTTATACGATGACTTCTTGGTCGTAGGGAGTGCTCTACTAGGTTTAGTACTAAGTAAGTATATCAAGTTTTTAGTGACGAACCTAAAGATTTTATTAGGGAAATCAAATTAAAATTTGATATCTGTTTGTTTTGAAAAATATTTTTATAATATTATATATATTTTTGTCTTAAAAATATATAATGTTCACTATGTATTAATCTTATATTTATGTTATTGGGTGATAAAATTAATTTTTTAATTTATAAAAAATAAGTTAATTAAAAATAATATTGATTAGGCTAAATTATAATTTTGTTTTCCTATTTTGTCTGATTCACGATATTAGTCTTTTATTTTAAATTCAAACACTTTTGGTCTCTATATTTTAAATTTAAACAGTTTTAGTCCTCTTCATGTTTTTTCATAAAAAGTCGATAAATTTTTTTGTTTTTTAACTTTAATTTTTATCTACAAAGTTCAATAATAAGCTTATATACGATAATTTGTCATGTTTTACAAATAATTTGTCATTTAAAAAGTAAAAATATCGTTAATTTTAAATGTAAAAATATGAGAGAGGACTAAAACAATTTAAATTTAAAATAGAGAGACCAAAACTGTTTAAATTTTAAATAGAATGATATATTTTGTGAATCTTGAAAAATAGGAGGACTAAGACTAAGATTGTAATTAAGCCTATATATTATTTAAATTATTTTTCAGAAAAAATCTTAAAAAATAGAAAATAAAAGTTTTTTTCTTAAAGATAAAACAAACATGTTCTAAATCTCACTTTAAAATATTAATTTTTATTTCTAAAAATATACTTTGTAACCCATCTAACCAACTACTTAATATTTGATTAATGATATTTAATAATAAAACTTATTTTACTTTTTATATTATAGTATTTTATAATTTTTATTTTACAAAATATAAATAATTTTATAAATAAATTTAAATAAAAATTAATTTATAGTTTTGCTTCTAGTAGAATCACAGCTTTTTTACTAATGTGTTTTTATAACTCTCCTATGCATACATTCATCTATTTTATCTCAAATAAGGGTTGTATTACTTTTTCATTGTGAATATTAACTTTTATTTAAAAAATAATAAATGCTTTTTAAAATTTTATGATATTTTTAAAAAGATAATGTTTTTTAAATAAATTTTTTAGTCCCTCTAAATATTTTAGATTTTGTTTTTAGTCCCTCTAAATATTTTCTTTAAAGAATGATCCCTCTAAAATTTTTCATCCACACTTTTGATTTTTTCGACTAACGTCCGTTAACAGAACTGACGTAGCACTATCAGCATGATAAATATGTTGCTATGGATGTCACATGGCATTTTGTCCCCATTTTATATTTTTTATATAAATTTTACTTATATCGATAGATATTCCGTCATAAAATCCGTCGCTAACATGAACGTCATATAAAAACTCAGAATCTATAGCAAATTCGTAGCTAATTCAAAGACATCATTCTTATGACCTAGAATTCATTTTTTTTCATGATTTTTTGCAAGAAAGTTTATCACATTATAAGGATATCTCTCACAAAAATTTAATTTTTTTTACTTGAGATGAATTAAATATGAATTTTTTTATGAGTCGATTTTCTTTAAAACGTAAACAAGGAAAATGCTAGCATATGATTGCTTTTTAGGCTATGATTTTGCAAGGAATTAGATGATAACACATAAAATTATCTGCAAAGGCTCATGACATTTAGAATAAGTCTCGATTTATTTTGATTTTCCGATCGAAACACATATGTGTTATGATATAACTCCCTGCAAAATAATAGCTTAAAAATCAATCATATGATGATGTTTTCCTTGTTTCAGTTTTATAGAAAATCAATCAAGTAAAAAAAATTAAATTCTTGTGAAGTGATAAACTTTCTTGCAAAAAATTATGAAAAAAAAATTCTAGATCATAAGAATGATGTTTTTTAATTAGCTAGGAATTAGCTACATATTGTGGGTTTTTAAATGTTCATGTTAGCAACGGATTTTGTGACGGAACATCTATCACTATAAATAAAATTTATATAAAAAATTACAAAATGGGAACAAAATGCCACGTGGCATCCATGTCAACATCTTTGTCATGCTAGCATTGCTATATGGCAGTGTCATGTCAGCTCTATTAACGGACGTTAGCAGGAGGGATCAAAAGTGTGGATGAAAAATTTTAGAGGGGTCATTCTTTGAAGGAAATATTTAGAGAGACTAAACGAAATCTTTAATATTTAGAGGGGCAAAAAGTTTTATTAACCATTTTTTATAAACTATTTTAAATAATTTTTCTAAAAAATAACATTTTTACACATAGTTTTTAAAAAAATAATCATTTTTATCATGAAAAAAAAAAACCTTATGTATTTGATTTTCAAAAATATATAAAAGTTCATATGCAAATTACTATATATCAAATCACTTTTTTTTTATACATACAAGACTTAAATGGCTTTTTGGCCCCTCTATTTTGATGTTTTTAAATTTTTAGCCCTTCCAATTTAAAATTTAGCTTTTGGTCCTTCTATTTTATTTCTCTTAAAATTTTGTTGGTCGTCCTCCAGTTTTGCATGATACAAAATTTATTTTTAATGATGACATAGTGATGACTAGGCTAATTTATTATGTAAGACTTTTTTAATTAATGTTTGGTCGATTAGAAAAACATGAAGAATCAGAAAAGAGACGTAAAGGTATCTTTTTGAAGGTTGAGTCAAATATGATCAACAAGAAGATAGTTAAAAAGAAGATGATAACATTACTCTTCTAGTAAAGAAATTTGGTGAATTCTTAAAAAGGGACAAGATGGTAAGATTTAGTCATGGCAAGAGATTTGGGAAGAAGTAAACATCAAGATCAAAATCAAAACTTCACGTGCTTTGAATGTGGAAAACAAGGGAGTATCAGGGTCAGTTTTTCATCTCTCCATGAATGCAGTTAAGAAGTTCATGATCAATATCTAGAACTTTGTCTCTCTGCCACACGTGTATTACAATGAAAAGAGGTATTTCATTCTACGACTCAAATAAAAAATAGATCGAGATGCAATGCTTATGAAAGGGCCATATAATGTTCATCGTAAGCTTGTGTTCCTATAGGAATGGACTCATGAATTTACCTTAAAAAATGACATGATAAGAACTCTACCAATATGGCTAATGTTTCCTCAACTTCCACTAGCTTTTTGGGGGGAAGAGTATTGGCAAGATTGATGGCACAATAGGCAAATTGTAACGCCCCAGATTGCTTTTGGAATACCGAATGACTCACAAACCAACACAAGTCTTTTTATCATGGTTTGTCATCACTCACATGCTTTCTGGGAAACTTCCCAAAAGGTCATCCATCCAAATACTACTCTAAGTCAATCCTCCTTAACTATGGAGTTCTTATATGTTAGGCTACCAAAAAGAAGATACATCTTATTGGTATAGGTAGTATCAAGCAATCCTCATAATCCTTCCTTCAACCATGCAGTCCCTTCCATGCACAGCCTTAATATCCCCCTCATTCCAATGTGAATTCAATGACCACTCCTCGCTCTCTTTGCCCTCGAGTGTTACACGCCCCTCGCCCTCTTTGGCTTTGAGTGTTACATAAACTACTGATGACAAATGAGTCTACAACAAAGAAACTAAGTATCTTATGCTAGAGTGTTGATTGAAGTAGATGTCATAATTGAATCAAAGAATTACATAACCATAAGGGGATCAAAAGGAAACAAAATCAGACAGATAATGGACTCTGAATGGAAGCCCTCACACTGCATAATATGTAACAAAGTTGAACATGAATGCAAAGAAATTAAACAAAAACTAAAGAAACACCAATAAAATGGCAAACAAGTTTGGGCAGTCAAGCTGGACAAGAATTACCATACAAAACAAAATAATAGCACAAGTCGAAATGAATAAACAAAACCTCCCCTAGAACTACAACATCCAGTTGAAGATTAACCAGAATGGACATTTGGAGATCATCTACCAATCAAAAGGGGAAAGAAGTCTTGTTGGAAAGTAACCACTTAAGAAAGGTAGACGAGATCATATTTGGATGTAAAAATGGATTTGAGGTTCTAGGAAACGGAGATAGTTCAGGAACCTTCGATGACAAATTACCATGATGATATCTTAGAACGTAAGGGGCTTGAATAAAAGTGCGGGGCATATTGAGATAGAAGCCCGTCTCAAGAAACTCTATATGTCTTGTGCGGATTTGCTAGAAACTAGAGTCAAATCTAACAATGCATGCAAAATAAGAAAACTCTTTGGTAATAATTGGTGTTAGTTGGATGATTTTACTCACCATTCTAATGGGAAGATATGGATGATGTGGAAGAATGGTGAAATGAACAAGGAAATGGCAGCCTGCTCATATCAATACATTCATTGCAGGGTATATATTGCACATGGTAGAATGAAAAATTGGCTAACAGTGATATATGAACAAAACTAATTGCACAATAGGAAAAAATGGTGGTTAGAGCTAAAGGATTGTGAAAATTCAATACAAGATCAATGAATGGTTATAAGGCACTTCAACAATGTCCTTATTATAGAAGATATATTTGGTCGAAATCCTGTTCAATGGGAAACATTTTTTGACTGAGAATGATTGATGGAATAAGTAGGACTATATGAACATGAGACTGTACGAAGTCAGTTCACAAGGTCAAATAGGCATACAAATGTAATGATTTACTCCAGAATCGATCGAGCTATATGTAACAAGGAGTGGTTCATACATTTTCCTAATTAAGATTTTACATGCACACATCTCTGATCATTCACCTCTTAAAGTACAATTATTTGGACGTAACACAATAATAACAAGGTATACAGCACATTTTAAATACTTAAATTGTGTTGTGGAGAGACCTAAATTTATGGAGGTAGTTATCAATAGCTAGAAAAAAGAAGGTCCACCAATGTATGTAGCATGCAGAAAACTCAAGAGACTATAACCAACATTACATGCGTTAACTAGAAAAGTAACTGACGAGATTCATAAAATACAAGATAGTTGGTGGTAGAAAAGTAACTGATGAGATTCATAAAATACAAGATAGTTGCAACTAGCATAGGAAGAACAAGCTTTGACACGAGATATGTTCAACCAAGATCATATTGAAGCTGTTAAACATTGGTCTGCAGAGGTGATCAAAGCCACTGAATTAGAAGAGCAAATACTGATGCAAAAACCAAAAGTTATTTGGCTAAAGCTATAGGATGAAAATAATGCTTACTTCCATGCCTCTATAAGAGTTAAAACAAGAAAACTAGCATATATAAACTAGAAGATCAAAATGGTTAGATACTTACTGGAGCTAAAGAAATTAAGAATGAAGTTTTTAGATTTTAGGGAGCTATCAAGAAACTACTGCATGTGGACATTGTAGCTATCAAGAAAGGAGCCCAATTACAAGAAATACATAGGAACATCTTGATACAACAAGTCACTGACCAAGAAATATGGGAAACTGTTAGGTGCCAAATTATGTTAATATTTGCTCTTGTATTTGGTACCTTTCGACTATTTTATATCGCATATTCTTGGATCCCCGTTTATTTTGAATTAAATAATAGTATTTTAGTTAATTTAGCTTTCATTTTCTGTTAATCCATTTTCTAGTGATTTTTGTACAGGTTTTCTTTTGTGGATGGAACTTGAGGCTTGGATTCAGGAAAGTATTGCAAAGGCAAAGTTTCAAAGTCTTCTCAAGGGCGCGTCGCGAGCTAGAGCGCGCACCACGCGATGAAAGGAAAAATAAAGTTCAAAATCTAGTGGCATCCGCGCGTCGCGAGCAAAGGAGCGCGCGATGCGCGCTTTAGGGCGGTTTGATCATTAATGAAAGGGGCGCGTCGCGCTTAACAGAAACTGAATTTTGTATAAAAGGGGCAGTTATGTTTTTTAGATGTGTTACATCATTTTGTGAGCTAAGAAACCCTAATTTCAGTATTTCAACATATAATCGAAGAATCAGAGAATTGATCGTTGAGAAATCACCGTTGATGCTTGTTATCCTTCCTTCCTTCCTTCTTGTGCAAGCTACCATGTCAATGGATAGCTAAACACTTTTGGTGTCAAGGCTTTGATGTAATCCTCCTTACTTTTTGTATGTTTTTCTTATGAATATTGTGTATGCACAAGTTATTAATCAATATAGATGATCTAGTTTGTTTATTCTTGAATTTCTATGGTTTAAATGTTTGTGAAATACAATATTTCAATCTTGATCTAACTCTATCATCTATCAAACATTAAGTCTAGACATAGAATTAATGGTTGATAATCACTTTGTATCGGTTTATAAACGTTATTTGTATTGTTCAATCGGTTGAGAAATCGTTGGTTGAACAATAAGGTAAATCTTGCTATAACGTTGCGGAAACGAACGGTATAGACGAACGATACGTGAAGTATTGGTTGATAACGAATTCATACGCATGTTTGTAGGAAGACATACAATTTTAGGTCGATTTAATCAAGTCTTGATACTTTTCTTTAAACTTAGAACTTTCCTAATTTTACTCTTTGCTACTAAATTTGTGAATGATCTTTTACCAAACCAAACCCAAAGTAATTTTAACTCAAGACAACATAAACTATAAAATGGAGGTGATATCGCACCAATCCCTGTGGAAACGATAAACTAAAAGTACTCCAATATACTTTCAACAAAATGGCGCTGTTGTCGGGGATTGTTGTTTAGATATTGCAAGCATTGCGATAGTTTGTTTTGCATTGAGTCTTATAATTAATCTCTTATTTCTAAGTTCTTATTCCTTGTGTTTGTTAATTTGCTTGGTTAGCTTTTCAGAATACAGTTTATGCGAGGAAGTGTACCTGCAGATCAACTCGTTTTTGATCCTGAGATTGAAAGGACTGCGCGTAGACAGAATAGCAAGACTCGTAGAAGGAGACAACTAGCTTGGGAAAAAAGACAACAACAAGAAGCTTCTTCTTCTTCTTCTTCAACTCCGGTTGAAAACTTAGTTGAAGGAGAGATGGTAGCACCGAAACCTAATGTTCCACCTCGAGGGCCTTGTGTTAATAGCCCTTGTTTGAATGCTCAATTTGCTTGTGATCAAAACAATGGAAGGAACTCCGAGATGAAAACGGGGTTACTTCAATTGTTATATCAAAATCCTTTCACGGGATTAGATCATGAGGATCCTTTTACTCATCTCACGAAGTTCTATGAGATAGCCGGAACCATTGGTGCTCTGGAGGCCGAAGAAGAACAGGTGTTCAAGAGACTATTTCCTCATTCCTTGATAGGAAAAGCTAAGGAATGGTATCTTGATCAACCAAACAATGTCATGACGAATTGGAATGAGTTAGAGGAGAAATTTCTTGATCGGTTCTTTCCACATAATAGGTTCATGGAAGTGAAAACTTCCATTTCTGTGTTCTCACAAGGTCCAAGTGAGGCTCTCAATGAAGCGTGGGAGAGGTTCAAATCTATGGTTCGAAAATGAAAAGGGCATGGATTTGATGAATTGACTCAAATCCATATCTTTAGAAATGGACTTCAACCACAACCGAAAACACTTTTAGATGTTACCGCGGGTGGGTCTTTGATGTCAAAGAGTGCTGAAGAAGCAGTTTCTATCATTGATAGAATGGCCTTGAATGATCATCAAGGGCAACACAACCATAGTACATTACAAAGAAAGCTGGGAGTTCTTGAGTTGAATATGAATGATGCAATACTTGCTCAAAACAAGTTATTGACACAACAAGTAGAATTGCTTACTCAACAAATGTTGAAACTCCCTCAACAACTTAAAGAGATGCATGAGATCCCTACTAAAAATCAACAAGTGATGTGTTGTGAATTGCATAGGGGTGATCATCAAACTGGTTTTTGTCCTCCACCCGGTGAAGAAGTGAATTATGTTTCAAATCCTAATCAAGGCTACGGTGGGCAACAACAACAACCTTACAACAATAACGAAGGTTACCAACAAAGAGGTAATCAAGGTTATCAACAAGGATGGAGACCAGATTCAGGTCCTTCGAATCGTCAAAATCCTTATCAAGGTGGTTACAATCAAGAACCTCAACAACCTTAACAAACTAAGCTTTCAATGGAGGACACTCTTAGTCAATTCATGCAATTGTCAATTGTAAACAACAAGAGTACGGATGCGTCCATAATGAATCTTGAAACTCAAGTTGGTCAATTATCAAAGCAACTTGCCGACCAACACAAAGGTCCTTTTCCGGCCAATACACAAGAAAATCCTCGAGAGCATTGTAAGTCTATTCTAATCTGTAGCGGTAGAACTATTGATATGGGGGTAGGAGAGGTAGTTGAGGAAGAGTTTGTTGTAGTTGAAAAAGATGAAGTGATTGAAGTAGAAAAAAATGTTGAGGGTGACTTAGTTGAAAATGAGAAAGAGAAAGAATTAGTTGAGAAAGAAAATCTTGAGATAGAAGAGAAAAAGAAAAAGAGAGAAAAAGTGAAAGGAAAGAAAAAAGAGACTTCCATATCATTACAAAATCTACCTTATCCCCATGCTCCATCAAAGAAGAATGATGTTAGGCATTTTGGTAGGTTCATGGATATTTTTAAAAGATTGCAAATAAATGTTCCATTTTCCGAAGCCTTGGAGCAAATGCCTATGTATTCTAAATTTATCAAAGATGTTATCACAAAGAAGAGGAGATTTGAAGATCAAGATGTGGTAACCATGAACTCGTGTTGTAGTGCTATAATTCAAAGTACTCTACTGAAAAAAGAAAGCGATCCAAGAAAAGTTACTCTACTGGTGACCATTCGAAGTGTCTATGTCGGTAAAGGGTTAATAGATTTGGGTTCTAGCATTAGTTTGATACCATTATCTCTTGTGAAAAGATTGGGAAATATAGAGTTGAAATCTACAAGGATGACTTTGCAATTGGCCGACAAGTCCACCACTCATCATATAGGGATTATGAAAGATTTGTTAGTTAAAGTTGATAAGTTCTTTTTCCCGGTCGATTTTGTGGTGATTGATATGGAGGAAGATTTTGACACACCTCTAATACTTGGAATACCTTTCATGAAGACCGCTCGGATGATGATCGATATCGATGACGGTCTAATGAAAGTGAGAGTTTTGGATGAAGAAGTGTGTTTTAATCTCTTTGAAGTAATGAAGCATAAAAATGATACAAGTGATTGTTTTTGATTGGATGCGACCGATGAAGTAATTATGCAAGTGAAGAAGCAAAGTCATGCATCTACTCCTCTTGAGAGAGCTCTCACAAAAGCTCTTCAAATTCTAAATTAAGATGAAGAAAAAGAAGTGGAGGAATGCTTGAAGGAATTGGAAGCATTAGAAGAAAGTTCTCTTTTGGAAGAGGTGGTTGAAGAATTAAAGATGCCAATTGCAAAAGAGGAGAATAAACTTGAATTGAAAATGTTTCCTTCACACTTGAAGTATGTGTTCCTCGAGAAAAATGAAAATAAGCCGATTATAATTAGCAATGCCCTTTCTAAGGGTGAAGAAGAAAAATTGCTTGTGGTCTTAGAAAAAAATCAAGAAGCTATGGGATGGACTCTTTCCGATCTCAAAGGAATTAGTCCCTCCTTTGTATGCATAATATTTTGATGGAGGATGACTTTAAACCGGTGGCTCAACCACAAAGAAGATTGAATCCGGTAATGAAAGAGGTGGTGAGAAAGGAAGTAGTGAAAATGTTAGAAACCGGGATGATTTATCCGATCTAGGATAGTACTTGGGTGAGCCCCATTCATGTGGTTCCCAAGAAAGGTGGAATGACGGTTATCCGTAGCGAAAATAATGAGATAATTCCTACTAGAACCGTGACGGGTTTGAGGATGTGTATCGATTATCGTAGGCTAAACCAAGCTACGAGGAAATATCACTTTCCTTTGCCTTTTATGGATCAAATGCTCGAGAGGCTATCCGTTCAACAATTTTATTGTTTCTTAGACCGGTATTCGGGATACAATCAAATAGTAGTCAATCCCGAGGATCATGAGAAGACCGCTTTTACATGCCCCTTCGGTATTTTTGCATATCGGCGAATGCCTTTCGGGTTATGTAATGCACCGACAACATTTCAACGGTGTATGCAAGCTACCTTTTCCGACTAGATTGAGAAGTGCATCGAAGTGTTTATGGATGACTTCTCAATTTTGGGTCACTCTTTTGATCTATGTTTAAAAAATCTTGATACCATGCTAAGTCGATGTGTGGAGTCGAATTTGGTTCTAAACTGGGAGAAGTGTAACTTTATGGTTACCGAAGGAATTGTGCTCGGCCACAAGGTTTCTTCAAGAGGCCTTGAGGTGGATAAAGCAAAAATTGAAGTGATAGAGAAGTTGCCTCCTCCCTTGAATGTGAAGGGAAGCCGAAGCTTTTTAGGACATGCCGGGTTTTATCGAAGATTTATCAAAGATTTCTCCAAAGTTGCAAAGCCCTTGAGTAATCTACTCAACAAAGGTACGAAATTTCTTTTCCTGAATCTTGTTTAAAAGCATTCCTAGAGCTTAAAGAAAAATTGGTCACCGCACCCATAATCGTCGCTCCTAATTGGTCCCTTGATTTTGAACTCATGTACGATGCGAGTGATTATGCGGTGGGTGCCGTGTTAGGACAAAGAAAGAACAAAAATTTTCATGCTTTTCATTATAGGAGCAAAGTTTTAGATGAAGCGCAAGTCAATTACGCAACTACCGAAAAAGAATTGCTCGCTATTGTATTCGCATTGGAAAAATTTCGTTCTTATTTGATTGGTTCAAAAATTGTGTGTTATACTGACCATGCAGCTATCAAATACCTGCTCACAAAGCCGGACTCGAAACAAAGGCTAATTAGATGGATTCTCTTGCTTCAAGAGTTTGATCTTGAAGTAAGAGACAAAAAAAGGTCCGAAAATGTGGTAGCTGATCATTTATCTCGGTTAGTGAATACCGAGGTAACAAAATTTGAAAGTGAGGTGAAAGAAGAATTTCCGGATGAGAAACTGCTTATGGTCCAAGTTAGACCTTGGTTCGCTGACATGGCTAACCATAAAGCGACCGGGTGGATTCCTGAAGATCTAACTTGGAACCAAAAATGGAAGTTCTTATCTGATGCTAACTTTTACGTGTGGGATGAGCCTTATCTATTCAAGTTGAGTAGTGACAATCTCTTGAGGAGATGTGTTACAAGTGAGGAATCTCAAAGTATTTTGTGGCATTGTCACAATTCACCATATGGTGGCCACTATAATGGATTGCGTACGGCAACCAAAGCCCTTCAGGCGGGTTTTTGGTGGCCTACGTTGTTTAAAGACGCTTATCATCATGTGTCGAGTTGTGACAGTTTTCAATGGAGTGGAGGAATTGGTCGACGAGATGAAATGCCCCTACAAAGCTTCCTAGAGGTGGAAATGTTTGATTGTTGGGGTATTGACTTTGTCGGGCCATTTCCATCTTCTTTGTCAAATGAGTACATTTTAGTCGCGGTCGACTATGTGTCAAAGTGGGTGCAAGCGATTGCTTCACCTAAAGCCGACGGTAAAACCGTGATCAAGTTTTTGGAAAAGAATATTTTTGCGCGTTTCGGTACACCTCGTGTGTTGATAAGTGATGGCGGATCGCATTTTTGCAATGCTCCACTTGAAAAAGTGCTGGAGCAATATGGAGTCAAGCACAAGGTTGCTACTCCATACCATCCGCAAACGAATGGTCAGGCCGAGGTATCGAATAGTGAGATTAAGAGAATTCTTGAGAAAACAGTTTCTAACTCTATAAAAGATTGGTCGCTTAAGCTAGATGAAGCATTGTGGCCTATCGTACCGCTTTTAAAGCCCCGATTGGTCTCACACCGTTTCAAATGGTGTACGGAAACAGTTGCCACCTTCCGGTGGAATTAGAGCATAAAGCCTTTTGGGCTTTGAAGCTGTTGAATTTTGATCCTAAATCGTGTGGTGAAGAGAGAAAAGTCCAACTCCATGAGTTGGATGAGTTGAGGTTGCATGCCTATCATTCTAACACGATTTACAAGGAAAAAGTCAAATTCTATCACGATAAGATTCGATTGAAAGACTTTAAGGTCGGGCAGCTTTTGCTTCTTTTCAATTCTCGGTTGAAGCTTTTTCTGGGAAAGTTGAAATCTAAGTGGTTCGGGCCATTTTTAGTCAAAGAGGTGAAGAACTATGGTGCTATAGTGGTAGAGGATCCACAAACGAAGAAAGAGTGGACGGTGAATGGTCAGAGGTTGAAGGTATATCGTGGAAGTGAATTTAATCGGGAAACAACTGTTCTTGCTCTGGGTGATCCTTGATACCACCTTTGACCGTTGAGCTGACCGATGTTAAACAAAGCGCTTATTGGGAGGCACCCCAATTTGTAAGTATTCTACTTGTTTTATGTGTTTTTTATCGTTTTTGTGTTTTGTGTTGATGTCGAGCCAAAAACGGCCTACAGGTAAAGTTACGCGTGCTGGTACAAAGTAATTTTTTTGCTGTTATGGTGTATCTCGTGATGCGCCCTAGAGCGTGCAACGTGCGCTGTTCCTTAACTTGAAAAAATCTGGGCAGTGATGAACGCGCGTCGCAGCTAAGAGAGCGCGACGCGCGCTGAACAAAAATTAAAAAAAAATAAAAATTTCTGGGTTGGGCCCAGAATGTGACCCGACCCACCCCCTTCCCTTTTACGTTTTAATTAGGGTTTGGGGGCATTTTGCCTCTTTTTCCCTAAAATTTCAAAAGTGTTATTCTTCTCTCATATCTTCATCCCATCTTCATCATCTTCAAGGTAAGCTTCTTCTTCTTCTTTTTCTTCTTCTTCTTCTTCTTCTTCTTCTTCTTCTTCTTCTTCTTCTTCTTTCTTTATGCTTTAATGGTTTTAGGTTGTTCTAGATTTAGATTTAGTTAACTAGGATTTGTGTGTGAATGTTGTAAATAGAGTTGATTAGAGACAATAATAGGATAGTTGTTGTGTATAAAGGTTGTTTTTACTGTTGTTGATTGTTTGGTGTTGCTGCAACCATGGTTGCAGTGTTGTTTTTCTGTGATTCGCAGAGCTCGCGTCACGTGCTTGAGCGCGCGTCGCGCGCTGAGCAGAATTTTTGTTTTTTTAGTTTTGCTTATGTTCTGTTGCACAATGTTCTTTTTGGCGGTTCTAATTGGTAATTAAAAGTGTTGTTACTGCTAGTAATGTTGTGCTGACCCATTTGGATCAATTTTTGTTTGTGTGTCGTTATTGTGTGCAGATGGCTCCTCCGGCGAAAAAGAAGAGAGGTGCTACCGGTGAATCCTCTGGTTCCCAAGCGCGATATGATCACACACGATTCCGTTGTCCTAAGCAGGAGGCTAGGTATGAAGATCTGAAAGGACGCACGGTTTGGCCCGAGAGGACGGTGGTACCTAGTGAGGGTGGAAATTATTCTGCTGCTTGGAGCTATTTGAGTGACACTTGCTGGGACAAGTTATATGAGCCGGGCAAGTTCTATCAGGTAGAAATCCATAGAGAATTTTATGCTAACGCATTGCCTTCAGGTGGCTGGAGTTCTTCTGAGCCTTTCTCATTAAAGACGTGGGTGCGAGGGAAGGAAATCGACTTTTCAAAGGATGCTATTTTTGATTTTCTGGATGATCCTCTTGCCTTGACGGAAGAGTGTAAGTATCATCCTCGGTTGAATCGAGGAAATTGGGATGCCGAGGCAATGAGGGAGAAGTTATGCCAACCAGGGTGTACGTATGATTTGACGACCACCGGCCATCCGAAGACCTTCACCCGTCGTAATCTTACTTTTGGTGCTCAGCTGGTGACTTCTGTGGTCCTTTATAATTTAAGGCCACAAAGTCACACCACTACTATCACGATGGACACTGCTGGTCTGGTGTATTGTATTCTGATGGGTGAGGAGGTAGACATTGCCAGGATAGTGGCGAATGAGTTGAAGAGGGTTGCGCTTAATGGTACTAGTTATGGTGATAGGGCCAAGTGCCGGTTGATTTTTCCCGGTCTGATTATGGGTTTGTGCAGGAAGGCAGGTGTGAGATTTCCATCTGGGGGATTGCTTCCCATGGATGGAGTTATTGATGATGCTTTTGCTAACAAGTTTTGTTCTTCAGATCTTGTTCCTGCAGGTGGTTCTCCTGCTGCTGAGGCTATTTCCGTTCCTGCGGCTCCGCCTGCTATGCCACAGTTAGGTCAGGCTGGTGATTGGAACTGGCAGATGCACATGGCTCATCAGAGAGCTTTCATGTTTATTCAGGATTCTATTTAGCATCTTTCTTTGCAGCAGCCTGTTGGTTCCAGAGATGATTTGGCGGCTTATGCGCGTTGGCCTGAGGACATGCCCGGTTCTCAGGGGGGAGCTGATCATGGTGATGATGATACCGAGGAGGAGTGAGCTGTATTTGTAGTATTTATTTATATTTCAGTTTTATTTTTTTCTCTCACATAGTTTTTATTTTTAGAATCTTTTGTGCCATCCTTTTAAGATGAGGTAGTTTGGATATTTTGATGATTTTAGGTTAAGTTTAAGCCTTTTTGGGTATTTTACACCTTTTTTGGATGTTTTGGTTATTCAGTTTAAGTTTTTAAGTTTTTAAATTTGCATTTTATTTTATGGTTTATATATGATAAAAATAAGTTGTCCAAATGTTGAATTAAAAGGAACATGTTGAATTGCTTCCTTGATGAAAGTGAGTTGTAACAACCAAATGGGGCGGTGATGATAAGTGTGAAATTAGTACGTGCAAGGTACATTTTTACCGTTTTTTTAAGATACCATGATTTTGATGCTTTTAGTTGTACAAATTAGATGTAACATTTTCTTTGGTAAAAATAGTTCAAATTTGAATCACTTTAGTGCTAATATTTAGTGTGAGGAGACTTTCCATTTTATATATATTATTTTGTGGATACCAACAATGCGCGTTTAACTCGTGTTTATTATGTTTAATCATGCGTTTTTATTTAATTGTGTAAAGCATGAAAGTGATCAAGGCGTTTTGTTTTGCATTACGAGTATAACTTCTCTACCAAAAATAACCTACCCGGTGAGTGTGTGAGTATTTGCTAACCACTTAGAGCCATTTTGCCAAGATTCAATCAGTATCATTTCCTTATTGTCAATTGGATATCATTGCCGATTTTTGATTTGAATCTTGATGACTTTCTTTTAACCTTGAATAGCTACCATGAAATGTGGTTAGGATTGATTCCTTTTTGCCTTAGAATAGGGAGCATTCTTAATTATGTGATGGTGATATTCAAGTTGGGGAGAATAAAAAAAGAAGAAGATGTAATGGTATGGAGAAGAAAATGATTGATTGCTCAAGAGTGAAAAAGAAAAAAAAAAGAGAAGAAAAGAAAAAAGAAAAGAAAAAAATATGTAGAATAAAAGCTAAGAGCTTTGTGAATATAAAGTGTAAGATGACCTCTTGAGCAATAAAAGAATGAGATTGGTTGGTAAGGATGTGTGGATTGAATTGTGAAATTGAATGCTCTCTTAGGTATTGACACTTTCGTTTCAATGGCCGTGAGAAATGGCACTTCCTTGTTAACCAAGCCAAGCTACAACCTTAAAGTCCTTTGTGATTCATGCTTTTATGCTTTTTGAATATTCGTGCTTAGATGAATGCATAATTAATTCTGGATGTTGGTGTCATTGTTGTGTGAGTGTTAGGATCCACATTTGTGTTCTCTTACAAGAGAAGTGTGTAGGTTGTGATTCATTCTTGAACTTCTTTTGCTTTAGGAATTGTTGACATAGAATTTCTATATAGGACTAGTATCTTAATCATGGTGTTATTATGGTAAGGGTAAGATGTTGCTATTGTGTGCTTTTGGAATTTGAACCACCCACTTGTTCTTGTTTTAATTTGTGATCTTGTAGTTGTTTTATGTTCCTTGTAATTTATCATATTTTTTGTTTGAGGACAAACAAGGTTTTAAGTTGGGGAGAGTTGTTAGGTGCCAAATTGTGTTCATATTTGCTCTTGTATTTGGCACCTTTCGACTATTTTTTATCGCATATTCTTGGATCCCCGTTAATTTTGAAGTAAATAATAGTATTTTAGTTAATTTAGCTTTCGATTTCTGTTAATCTATTTTCTAGTGATTTTTGTACAGGTTTTCTTTTGTGGATGGAACTTGAGGCTTGGATTGAGAAAAGTATTGCAAAGGTAAAGTTTTAAAGTCTGCTCAAGGGCGCGTTGCGAGCTAGAGCGTGCGCCGCGCGCTGAAAGGAAAAATAAAGTTCAAAATCCAGTGACATCCGCGCGTCGCGAGCAAAGGAGCGCGTGATGCGCACTTTAGGGCAGTTTGATCATTAATGAAGGGGGCGCGTCGCGAGCTTGGGTGCGCGTCGCACGCTGGACAGAAACTGAATTTTGTATAAAAGGGGCAGTTCTGTTTTTGAGATGTGTTACATCATTTTGAGAGCTAAGAAACCCTAATTTCAGTATTTCAACATATAATCGAAGAATCGGAGCATTGATCGTCGAGAAATCACCGTTGATGCTTGCTATCCTTCCTTCCTTCCTTCTTGTGCAAGCTACCATGTCAATGGATAGCTAAACACTTTTGGTGTCAAGGCTTTGATGTAATCCTCCTTATTATTTGTATGTTTTTCTTATGAATATTGTGTATGAACAAGTTATTAATCAATATAGATGATCTAGTTTGTTTATTCTTGAATTTCTATGGTTTAAATGTTTGTGAAATACAATATTTCAATCTTGATCTAACTCTATCATCTATCAAACATTAAGTCTAGACATAGAATTAATGGTTGATAATCACTTTGTATCGGTTTATAAACATTATTTGTATTGTTCAATCGGTTGAGAAATTATTGGTTGAACAATAAGGTAAGTCTTGCTATAACATTGCGGAAATAAATGGTATAGACGAACGATACGTGAAGTATTGGTTGATAACGAATTCATACGCATGTTTGTAGGAAGACATATAAGTTTAGGTCGATTTAATCAAGTCTTGATACTTTTCTTTAAACTTAGAACTTTCCTAATTTTACTCTTTGCTACTAAATTTGTGAATGATCTTTTACCAAACCAAACCCAAATTAATTTTAACTCAAGATAACATAAACTATAGAACAGCGGTGATATCGCACCAATCCCTGTGGAAACGATAAACTAAAAGTACTCCAATATACTTTCAACAGAAACACTTACATGCATAGGTGAAAGCAAAGCACTAGGAGTTGATGGTTTCAACTCAAAAAATTCAAATCAACACAGAATGTGATAAAAATAGATGTTAAAACAGATATACATGATTTCTTTGAATATGAAAGAATGTACCTAACATTCAACTATACAATTGCTATCCTGATACCCAAATATCCTACTGAAATAACAATGAAGGAAATGAGGTCAATTGCATGTTGCACTATCTTATACAAAATCATCTTAAAAATCTCAACTTCAAGATTAAGCAATGTCATTAACTCAGTGGTCGATGAGAGTCGATTATAACTTGTACCTGGTAAAGTAATTCATGATAGCATTATCATTGCACATGAATTTATTATAGAGTATAATAGAAAACATATTTACCCTAGATGTGCAGTACATATGGACTTACATAAAGCATATGATACTGTAGAATTGACAACTTTGGAGGGAATTATGAGAGAAATGAACTTCCCCACAAGATTCATCAAATGGATCATGGTTTGTGTTAGTACTGTATATTATAGATATGATATCAATGGACAACATAGTGAATGTTTAAAGGCAAAAATGGGACTAAGATAAGGGGGTCTCATCTCACCTCTTCTCTTTGTGTTAATCTTGGAGTACGTGCACAGAAGTTTAAAGAATTTGCAAGACAAACCAGATTTCAACTATTATCCCAAATGTGAAAGACTAAAAATCACCAACATCTATTTTGCATATGATCTATTTCTATTCACGAGTGGAGATGAAGGATTAGTCAAGCTCATGATGAAGGAATTCAAAAAAAAAACAGAAGCTACTAGCTTAAATGCCAATCCTGCTAAGTGTAAGGACTATTTTGGAGGAGTACTAGAAGAAGATCAGAAGAAAATGTTAAATATCATATTGTTTTTCTGTTGGAACTATACCTTTAAAGACTTAGTTGTTCCTCTATCTAGTGGAAAATTGAATGTGCACCAATGTAGAACTTTGATTGACAAAATTATGGGAAAAATCAGACATTGGACTACTAAATTTCTTATTTATATAGGGAGATATCAATTAATATGTAGTGTCCTCTTTGCTATCACAACATTCTGTATGCAGGTCCTCCAAATCCCCAAAAGTGTGATTAATAATATTGAAGCTACATGTAGAAGTTTTTTATGGAGTGGCATGGATGAAATCGCTAGAAAAGCGTATAGTTTAATGTTCAAGGATTCTGAAGTGTAGAGACAAGGTGGTGCAGATCAGATATTGGGATGAAGAGGGAAGTACAAAACAGTTTCCATGTATAAACCTTTTAGAGGAGAGAAAGATCAGGTGGAATGGAAGAAAGTGTTCTTCAATAAATATGCTCGACCACATGTAATTTTTACTCTTTGGCTAACAATTATGGGACAACTTACCACGAAGGACATGTTACCACAATTTGGAATACTGATTGATGAGGTATGTAGCTTCTGTAAAGAACTTGAGACTGTAGTACATTTATTTTCTGAATGCACTGTTTCCATTAGAATATGAAAAGAGATTATAGCTTGGGTAAGGTATAACAGAAATCCCACAATGTGGAGTCATGAAGACATGGCTAATTCATGAAACAAAAATCAAAGGTTGGATAAGACACATTGTGAACATTGTTATAACATAAACAATATATGGTATATGACGAGTAGGAAATGCAATGGTGTTCTCTCAAGTATGCATAGATCCTCGATTAAAAGACAACAATATATACAACATAGTTATAAGATTTATGTTGCATAGGGCGTTTATCCTACATGTAAACAAGGACAACCTATGTATAGAGTAAATAGATGAAAGTGAAAGATGTAGTGGATGAGAAACACATCACCTGGATCTGATTGAATTGGTTGTACTAAATTATTTTGGAAATAAAAGGTATTACTTTGATTCCAAAAGAAGGATACAAGGATAAAGAAATCATATATTGTATGGGAAGATAATGAAGTAAATTCATCTTCAAATTCCAAAAATAAAGAACAAGAACATATCTCATTAATGGCATCACATCACTCTCATAATGAAGATTAAGAGGTTAGTAGTGACAAACCATCTTATGATGAATTACAAAATGACTTTAATGAATTACATGATGAATGTTTAAGTATTTCTAGAGTGTACACTAAACAAAAGAAAATTATTTTATCTTTAGAAAGTAAAACAAGTGTCTTTCAAAGTGTACTAGAAAAGGGTAAAACAAAAATAGACATTCATAATAGTTCATCAACATGTAAGTGTCGCTGTGCGAAAAATACTTAAGCGTACAAACTCTCAAAAGTCAACAAAGTCGTGACCAAAGTTTATTTTCAAATGGGAAAACATTGATAAAACCCTAAAAGAACAAAAATATAGTCATCACAAACAAATTCAGGTTCGAAGGTCGATTATGTCATGGAAGGTATTAGCACCTCTAACATCCATTGTACTTAACATGAACCGTTTAGTTAGATTTGCGAATAAGAGTGTTAACTTACGTTATATGATTTCTTATAATTATTATACTGGATATTTACAAGCGAAAAGTAAGGGGAAATTTTTATGTTTTTTATTAGGGTACTTGACAATATTGTAAATCTTGCTCCTACGTATCCCCAGGTACGATAAGGAACCCCAAGCTACGTATTTCTAGATAGAAAATGTTTGTGTGTTGGTCGATTTTAGCGAAAGATGCTTATGTCGGATCAAGCAGAAACCATTACTTGCCTCCCAGTCATGGAAGTAAGGAACTTTGTGAGTCCATCGCATTAGAATGGATAAAAACATAAATCAGATTCTCACAGGTTATGCTTTAATCGCATTTGAGCGGACAATGTTGCTCGATATCTAGTCATGGAGTAGGAAACACTCTTCATTTCACCTCAAAATGCACAACATAAAAGGATTGAAGCTTTGATTCGTGTTTTGCATTGAAATCGATAAAGCCTCATTCGTTTATAAAAATGGTTTTCATCGCGCTAAGGTAGAAAAAGATAAGTTTGATTGATTGAGATTATTTTTAGGTGGAAGACGATTATTTGAAAAACAAGCTATACAACAGGTATCCAAATACTCAGGGAAGAATGAGACATACGCCTAACTAATCATTTTTCATCTGATTTATTTATGACAGGGTCTTTAAGAGGAAGACGAGTATTCGAAAGGCGGGCTATATAGTAAATACCCGAATACTCGGGGAAAAATAGGATATACACCCAACTATTCCTTTTTCGTTCGATTTTATATTGCAAAAAAGGTACAAAGGGAAAACCAGTATTCAAAAGGAAAACTATACAACAAATAAGATAAAAGAGGGATATATATCCTACTAGTCCTTTTTCGTTCAATTTTATTAAGAAAATAGTTTCGAGAAAATGACGAGTATCCGAAATGCAATATATACAGCAGGTATCCAAATACTCAAGGAAATGAGGGATATACATCCAACTATTCCTTTTTTCGTCCGATTTTATATTCAGAAAAGATTTTTTAGATGTTTTTTTTATTAAGAGGGAAAAACTTGATGTTGATCAAGTGGTTTGGATTTGTCTAGAAATGTTTGATTAGCAAGAAACAATTAAATGTTAATGTTAAGTTAATTTTATTAATAATAATCACAATAAAATAGTAAATCTTATTAAAAAACTGATAAAATCAAAAATCAAAAGTTAACACAAACAAGAGAGGGGTGCATGCAATTGGTGCATGGTGTGAAAGTAAAAACACTAGGGTCTAAATGTAATTGAGCCCACGAACAAACCAAAGAAAAAACGTAATATAAAAAGGTAGAATCGAGAGGTACTTTTTGTTACCTCGCATATGAAAATGAGGTAAAACATTTTTTTCAACTGAGATAAAATACATATTTTTGTTGTAGTGTTTCTAAAAACTAACTTTTATTTAACAGTTAATAAAAATTAATTTAAATTTAAAATTTTACGTAGGAGTCATTAACTCTATTTAAAAAATAGAGTATACTAGGGATGACAATGGATAGGATCCGGGCAGGGTACTATAATACTCATCTCGATAATCACAGTTAAAAAAAATCTCGTACCAAAGCTTATACCCGCGTTGACACTAACATTTGCACTCGTACCCTATGTGTAGCTAAGTACATATATCCATAACCGTTTACACGCATTTATAAAAAAAATTATTAATTAATTATAATTTATCATGTCATTTTAAGTTCTTAACACTAATTATATTAAAATGCGTACAAATTAGTTGTTGAGTTGATAAATAAACAAATACTTATATTTATATGCGAACAAGTTTAATAGTGATGTATTTAATAAAATTAATAAACATACATGTGCATATATTAACAAAATTAATATATATATATATATATATATATATATATATATATATATATATATATATATATATATATATATATATATATATATATATATATATATTGCGCGTATGGGGCCGGGTGGGTACTAAGATACTTGTACCAGCATCCCCGCTCATTTTTGTGGATAATTGTCTGCTTCTATGCTTGTATCAATTTTACATATTTTTACCCTACTATTATGGGTAATTTTAACAAGTACCCACTTGGGATGAGTAAAATTATCTCTACCGTATATGTTACTTATTTTAATTTAAGTATTGTTTGTTTCAAATTTTTAAAAGTTTAATTATAGTTGAGTTTAAAATAATTTTTACTTCAAAAGTAAAATAACTACTTTAATTAATATTTAATTATTACTTTATTATATAATTCCATGGTTAATATTTAAATATCATCTCAACACTTTTTACGGTAGTTTTTATAAATCCAACAAATAAACATTAAAATCAATCTAGAATTCATTTTAAATATTTTAGAGTTTTTAGTTGATAGGTTTATTAGTTCATGTTATGACTTAATATTCAAATAACTTATAAATATTAGAATTATAAAATGTTGAATAACAAGAAAGTTAAAGTTAAATGTAAATGTAGTTAAAGCAATAAAAAGTATAAAAATTAGTGTTTTTTTTGTCCAAAAGAAAAAATTCAAAATATATATAAATAGAAATGGGTACAAAAATGAGGGGGACTAGGGAAATTTTTCAAAACTACTATACTCTAAAGTTAGGCAACCCTTGTAAGTTTTTAATGTAGACATTACTTACATTAATGCTAATGATATTCCACCACATATATTTCGTAAGAGTTAGGCCTAAGCTAACTAAAATATCTGTACAATAATTATCTTCCCTATATATGTGGGAGGCTAAAAATTAATAGAAGAGGTACCTAAGAGGAAGTTGTGCCACCTGTTTCGAACTTTCGAAGGCACCAAAAGCTAATTAGAAAAAGTATGAATAACAAGCATTAAATATGTTTCAAACAAAAATTAAGGCCAATGAGAAACAATGGCATGCTCCATAGATAGAATCACACCCCATGATTTCAGCTTAAAAAGCATCATCATTGCCTAAAAAACAAGAAAAACTACCTAGGTGAAGACCATTGTGATTCAAGAATATCTCACCATACGCCACTAAGTTGCTTAGCGAAGCGCCATCCAAATTCGCTTGAATCCAAAAATGAGAGGGAGGATACTATTATTCTTGGGAGTGTGGTCATCCGATCATCAGAGGCCATTGTGAAAGAAAATATGTAATGAAGAATATGCAGGAAAAAAATAAGATGAAGAAATAAGGCTGGTAGCAGTTGTGCGGAAGGTGTTAATGAAGATGAATGCGTAGTCTATTGATACCATATTGCAAGTGGTATAGCCATCTTGGAGAAAATGAAAGTAAAAGAATTTGAATGAAAGTGTTTCCCGGTTTCTTGTTGATTGAAAACATATAAGAGTGTTACAATATACATAAAACCCGATGGGCCAGTCTAACATAATCGAAAGGCCCAAAAGAGAAATATAAGGTCCAATAGTGTTATGTATCTAATAGATACCACAAAATATCTTTAACCAACTTTGGATTCGGAGGGACAATATTGAATCTGAAGGCTTTGTGAAACACTAAATCATACATAAGGCTTTCAATGTGATGCTTAAGACCCTTGCCAGTTTGATAGACTTGGGAAAAAATCTTAGAAGTTGTGTTTTCTAATCTTTCAAGAGAGTCATTGAAACGAGCGTTGTTCCTAGCCTTCCAAATAGCAGCAATAATATTGGAATAACCCACCAACAACATTGATTTAGAGGATGTGGAGTTGCAATAGTTCAACCAAGTACAATAGTTCCCTAGTGGAAGAAATATGAACAATTTTAGTTAAATTGCTAAACCAGACCCATAACTTTTTAGCATACCAACAGTCAATAAAATATGTGATTGACACTATTTATGGCTTTCATACGAAGGTTGCACATAGAATTAGCTTGCACACCTATACGCATCAAATTATTATCCGTAGGAAGTTTATCATGGATGATTCTCTAGAAAACCAAAGAGGTCGAATGTGGGATACCTTTGTGCCATATGATTTTTCCGTAGTGGACAAGCTGAGGACGGCCGAAAAGATAATAATATGCTTTATTTAGATTCAAAAAGCCTTTTTTTAAGGGCACCATATTCTAGTATCCTGTTTATGCTTAGCTACATCAATGTTCATAGCCTCCATGTCAGACTTGGCACAAGATTTGTGAGAGATAT
This sequence comes from Vicia villosa, assembly GCF_029867415.1. Lineage (NCBI taxonomy): Eukaryota > Viridiplantae > Streptophyta > Magnoliopsida > Fabales > Fabaceae > Vicia > Vicia villosa. The sequence continues at coordinate 116,191,519 of NC_081183.1, read as the reverse complement.
GGGCAAGAAAATCTTAAATCACGAACAATGGAACTAAGCATCGTCCTCTAGTGAGAGTGCATGCCATCTAAAGTGTTTAAGTGATCAACAAGAGGTTTACCACTCGAATTACCGGTCTAGAGGCTAATGTGAGACCTAGTACCATAGTTCACCTTGATCACCTAGAAATGATGCTTCATCCCTTTCCAAATGGAAAATGGAACATGATGTCTAATATGGTCACCACATCTCATAAATCTAGCTCTCAGCATAGTGGCCCACTGCTCCATGGAATTGAAGAAGTTCCAACAACTTAATAAACTTGTCGACTCATTAAGGACAATGAGGGACCTAATTCCTAGGCCACCATCATAAATGCTCTTACCATAATTCTTTTATGTAATATTAACTATCTTCCTAGTATCCGAGTCTCTTGACCATACAAAATTCTTTGTCCATCTCTCAATATCTTAGAGCAAAGCAGCTGGCCACGAGTAAATCATGAGGGTGTGAAGGAGTGTGCTCTGAATAACCTTCCTTACAAGAAGAAATTTACATGCAACAGGTAGAAACTTTTCCTTCCAAGAAGATAATTTGCTTTTGATCATGTTAGAGATAGCTTGAAAGTGAGATATCTTCGGTATACCTTTGAATATGGGAGCCCCAAGTTAAAGGAAAGGGAGATGACTAATAGAAAAATTCATGATAGAGGCAATTATATTGTGTCTCTGTTGAATCATGGAACCATTATAAAGAACAAACTTTGAATGGTTTATGAACTTCCTCGAGCAAGTAGAATATTTACTCAACAAATCTTTGATCTCTTCAATGCTCGCTTTATTTCCTTTCCAAAAAACCATAATGTCGTTAGCATAAAAAGAATTAGAGGGAACATACTGATTTCTGGCAGCACTAATTAGCTTCAATCTATTATTAGAGACTAGATTAGACAACCCCCTAGACAACACCTCTTCAATCATACAAAATAGCAAGGGAGATAGGGGATTTCCCTACCTAACCCCTTATTTGCACTTGAAGAAGCCATTAAGGTTACCATTTATACAATTGGAGATATTTCCAAAATGTAAAATGATTTTAATCCACTTTGAGAATGTAGGATGGAAACTAAACCTATCCATGACTCTGAACAAGAAATCCCAGTTAAAAGTATCGAAGGCCTTAGAGATGTCTACCTTCATGGCAACATTACATCCAAAATATTGCTTGTTCAGGAGGTTAGCTGCTTTAAGGTCAATATGATGTTATCTCTCATTGATCTTCAATGAATAAATGTATTTTGTTCTTTGGAGATGATATTACACATTACATTAGCAAGCCTATCCGCCAGGATTTTGGATATAACTTTTGCTTAAAGTTTGAGACTCTAATAGGCCTATACTGCTCTATACTATCAACACTATTATGTTTCGAAATCAGAACTACTCTGTTGGCATTGTAGCCTCAAAGACATCCTCGTACACTATATTCCAATATGTTTGGAAGAAAAAAGGACTGAAACCGTCAGGACTAGGTACACTATTATTTTCCAAACTGATAACCGCATGATGCACCTCTTCCAAAGTAGGAAGCATTATGAGAATATTGTTAGTTTGAGAGTTGACAAGCTGGGGAATAACTTCATCTACAAGAGAGAAGTGTTGCAAAATAGAAACTTCGTTAAAGAAATTATGAAAGTGCTGCACAATATTTTTAGCAATTTTCCCGTATATAAATATTAATTTTGTTTAGGTATCATTTACAAAAATATTTGGATCAATATTAAATTTTCGAATATAAAAATATTTAAATCAATAATAGATTTTTTGGCCTATTCCATTTTTGAATAAAACTTATTTGGATCATAAATAACATTTTTTTTTATATAAAAATATTTATATCAATAATATATTTTTTTCCCGTATACATACTTCATTTTTGTTTAGGTATCATTTACAAAAAAATTGGATCAATAGTAAATTTCGTATATAAAAATATTTAGATCAATAGTAGATTTTTTCCCGTATACCATTTTTTGAGTAAAAAATATTTGGATCATAAATACTATTTTTCGTATATAATAATTTTTCCGTATACAAATATTATTTTTATTTAGGTATCATTTGCTAAAATATTTGGATCAATATTAAATTTTCGTATATAAAAATATTTCGATCAATAATAGATTTTTTCCAGTATACCATTTTTGGATCAATATTTGATCATAGATACAATTTCTCGTATATAAAAATATTTAGATCAATAATAGATTTTTCCCCCTATACAGACTTCATTTTTGTGTAGGTATCATTTACAAAAATATTTGGATCAATTGTAAATTTCGTACATAAAAATATTTAGATCATTAGTAGATTTTTTCCCGTATACCAATTTTGAATAAAAATATTTGGATCATAAATACTATTTTAGGTATCATTTAAAAAAATATTTGGATCAATATTAAATTTTTGTACATAAAAATATTTAGATCAATAATAAATTTTTTTGCCTATGCCATATTTGAATAAAAAATATTTGGATCATAAATAACATTTTTTTATATAAAAATATTTATATCAATTTAGATTTTTTTCCGTATACAGACTTCATTTTTGTTTAGGTATCATTTACAAAAATATTTGGATCAATAGTAAATTTCGTATATAAAAATATTTAGATCAATAGTAGATTTTTTCCCGTATACCTTTTTTGAATAAGAAAATTTTAGATCATAAATACCTTTTTTTCGTATACAAATATTATTTTTATGGGTGCAGTTACTGTGCATAGATAAAAATCTATGCACCATGCATAGATTATTATGGACCCTTGGATCATTGGATCAAATTCTAGACATCAATTGTTATTACTCAATACTCAATACTCAATACTGGATTAAAAACACGATCCAATGGCTTATGTAGGCTTATGCATGGTGCATAAGTAAAATCCTTATGCATATTAGCCAAAGCCCTCCTATATGCTTTATATTGAGCTTTGGTTTTTAATGTTTGGTGCTTCCTAGAAACATCCCAACCGTTCAATTGAATAAGTGGTCAATGACACCGCGTCATGCGACATATGATGTGCACTGTGCAGTAATTTACGGGTAGTTTGTGATATACTCTAACTATAATTCATATTATATTAGTTTAAATATACAAAATTCTCTTATAATGCTAGAGAGATTCAGTTTATCTCCTAAAAAAAATAGATTTCTCTTTTCCATATCACTTGGTCAACTGAGGGACTAAAAACATAAATCTTAATATTACAAAGAGAAATCTAATTTTAACACATGAATTTCACAACGCGTTAGAATAGCATATCTAGACAAAACCCAAACCTAGAAAACAAACAGAAGAGCAAAACTTGCATAGTTTCTGCCGAATCTTTTTATCGCGCGACTTCTTTCATATGCACAATCAATTTTCTCCACCTTTGAAGAACTAGACTTTGAGTTTTTTTCTTGATAAAGTGTCTCATCTGCTTGATACTCATGAATGTCAGCAACATTAAAAGTATTGGATATATTCATGAAATCTGAAAAAACTACAATATAAGCATTATGATTGACCCTTCGGGTCACTTTAAACGGACCATACTTACGTTGCTGTAGGTTGTTGTAAGTAACAACTAAAAACCCCTCCTTACACAGAAATAACATCACATTGTCTCCCACATTGAAAACTTTAACTTTCTTGCAGTTATCTCGCATATGAGGTAAATTCTATGGTAGTTCATCTAAGGACAACTCTAGAATTGTTGTTTCCTCGTTTACAACACTCACCAATCCTTTAATCACTAATGGACATAAAAATTTAGTTTCTTTAACAGTCTCATCAAGATCTTTTTTACTCTGCGTCATCAAAAAGAAAATAGACTTATTTCCTCTTGGATTCTTATCAAAGTGAAAAACGGGAGACATAACAATTTTATGTTTGCCCCATGGAGTCATGATCACATTATGTCGTCTTTAATAAATGATATCATTATCAAATTGCTATAGTAAAAATGGTATAGTTCATTATGCTTAGAGAAATGCAGGAACTCAATTGTGTATTATGTTATAGTTCTCTTTTCCTGAATACACTAAATATAAATCTTATGAAGAAAATGCTCATAATCCTATAGTAAAAACTGCTCCCGCATCAATTGTTTCATTCTTCACCAAAATCTGACAGACTCTTTTCTTTGCCTCTGTCTTTGAACAACAATCTTATTCCACCAGACAGTAGTAGTATTCTTCCTCCTGATCGCCACCATCTTAACAATTGCTTGTTCTTAGAGACGTCCATGACGACGAATAATCTGTCAACGTCGATCTGCCAATATAGAATATCAGCCTTCATTCGATATTTATGGTTATGTCGATTTTTATGATCAATTATCTCTTCTTCGTCGGATCCTTCATTTTCTTCAGAACTCAAATTTTAGTAATAATAGCATGATGGTTTCCACCCCGCGGAATCCTAATCAGTTTCCTTTTCGGTCTCTTTGTTGGTTCCCATCATTGTTGGCATTGTTCACCTGAGTTGTTTAAGTCACTATTTGTTAAGTTAAAGCAGTTAATGTCGTGCTAAATTTTGCGATAATTCCCTCAAGATCTACTCAACTCAATGATTAGATCAAGCTACAAAATGAAATAGAAGAAAACCTTCTTTGATATATTCAAACTACTGTCAAACTATGAGATTTTTAAATATTTAAAAACTGAATACACTAATTTTTAAGACATAAATATTCATAAGTAGAAGCAAGAGTTCGAATCTATGTAGATATTTATTTATTATTTTTAAAAGATGAAATTTTAATTGCTAAACTAAACCAAAAAATTATTAGTGTTAAAAGATAAATTGGAGAAGAAAAAAAAATTAAAGAAGAAACAGATTTCAAAATATAACCTCTCTCTTGAATTATTATTGATACTAAAAAATTAGAAATATAATAATAATAATAATAATAATAATAATAAAATAATAATAATAATAATAATAATGATAATAATAATAATAATAATAATAATAATAATAATTATTATTATTATTATTATTATTATTATTATTATTATTATTAATATTATTGACTTTGTAAAGAGACATTAATGAGGATTTTATATTGTTGAGTGCAGCTTAGGGTTACCTATATGGGAGATAATACAATGGTTGTAAGCTTGACATGTAGCAAAAGGACAGACACTATGGTAAAATTATGTGAAGTGTTTGAATCATTGAACCTCAAAATCATCACTGCCAATATCACTTGTTTCTCTGGCAGGCTTCTGAAGACAGTCTTCATTCAGGTTAACTTCCTTTCTATTCTCTCCTTTAATTTCACTTCTTTTAAAAAAAAAATACTACGATAATAGAATGAGGGGTCTACATGCTTCCAAACCAATAGACCACTCTTACAAAGTGGAGCACAGCACCTTACTGAATATTTAGAGAACCAATATTCTTAAGTATAATAATAATAATAATAATAATAATAATAATAATAATAATAATAATAATAAGAGATAATAGCTATTTTACTCCTGTCATATGGGCGAGTTTTAAGAAAACCACTGTAAAAAAAAGTTTGGATTTTCTCCGTAACATATGAAGATTCCAGTTGCAAAGTGCTACACTTACCACTAAACTATTTACTTTTGTTGTTTAGATACTTGCATCAAGTATATATATTAGAATATTTTAATTAAAATTTTCATCAAATAAATTTTTGAAAATTTTATTTTTAATTATAATGAAAGTGTAATTTAAATTGTAAATTTTTATCAAATTAATTATAATTTTTGAAATATGTAATTATAATAAAAGGGGAATTTTAAAATAAATATTTTCATCAATGTTTTAATATATTTAATATTATTAATTTATTATTTAAATAATTATAACGTTTTAAAATAACATTTTAAAAGAAATAATTAATCTAAATTATATAGTTTTAATATATTTAATATTATTAATTTATTATTTAAATATTTATTTCATATTTAATTAATTATTTATTATATATTTTTAATTCCATATGTTTAAATAATATTTTCTTTTATAAATACTGAAATATACAATTAAAATAAAAGTGTTATTTAAAAATAAATATTTTCATAAAAAAATTATTTATTGTATGTTAGTTAAAATTTTAATTTAAAATAAATATTAAAATATATAATTAAAATGAAAGTGTAATTGAGAAATATTTATATAATATGATGTAATTGAAAAATATATATAAATATTACAAATTTGATATTTATTCATACATTTATATGATAAATATTTATACAATATGATAAATATATATATATATATATATATATATATATATATATATATATATATATATATATATATATATATATATATATATATATATATATATATATATATATATATATATATATATATAGTTGAAGTTAGAATCTAAACAACAAAAGTCTGTATTTTCATAATTAAGCATAGAGGGTCACATAAGGGTTACATGAGAGGGGACAAAGAAAAAAACCAAAAATTGAAAATGTGTTTCTCATTTTAGTCCTTGTTTTATTTCGGCGTGCGACTTCGACCGTGTTTCTCATTCTTTGTTCTATTTCTTTTTTTTTTAATAGGCAATTGATTAAAGAAATCGCATTAGGGGTGCAACCCTTTTACAGAATTACAAGGAATTAAAACAACTAAGCGGTAACTTATACCACTCATAATAGCTAGAGCAATGTTTTGGCTCACAAGATCTAGCTAACCAACTCCACGATAATTGCACCACATTACAAAACACCAATTCGAAACTAAAAGAAGCTTGCTAAAAAATGATAGAGTTTCGCATAGTCCATAAACTCCAAACTAACGCGATCCAAATGATAGACACCTTCTCTCTTTCGTTAGCTTTCTTGACCACCTCTTGAACATCCAACAAATCCTTAAACTGATTCAGAGAAAAGAGAACATCCTCGCCTAACCAAGAGTAAACCCTCTCCCACACGTCCTTCGTTACATTGCAATCAAAAAAGAGATGACCAATCGATTCCGGATAAAGCCCACAAAACACACAACTCAAATTCTGTATGTTAACAACTCCTCTAGCAAGCAGAGAATCAATAGTGGGCAGCCTTAAAATAATCAATCTCCAAGCAAAAATTGCAATCCTAAGGGGAAGATCCAATTTCCAAATAATCTTCAACTTACTGTGCATTGTGGGCTGCCAAGAACCTTGCTTAGCATTCGACACAGCAGCCGCAAAGCTTCCCACCGAAAAGAAACCTTTTGCGTTCAGCTTCCACACGAAATCATCCACTACACCGTCGCCAAACCGCGCATCTTCCAGCTTTGCCAAAAGTTGCGGCAGCTGGGTAGCTGTAGCTGAACCCGTAACAGTCCCTTCAGCAACCCCATCCGCTCCCATGAAGACCGCTGGCTGCCATGAAATTTGATCTCCAAACCTGAAAAAAGAATCACCTACTGAACAAAATTTATTTGTAGAAACAGTGAACAGGTCCGGGAAGGATTCACATAAGATACAGTCCCCACACCAAAGGCTCGTCCAGAACATGATATTTTCACCATTGTTTACCACACACCTAACATTGCTCTTGAATTCGTCTTCGGCGACATCCAGCTTAACCTTATTAACAATCACATCCCTCCACCACAAGGAGTCTTTCGACTTTGTTCCATCTTCACCATAACCTTGAACTTTTAATTTCGGCACTAAATACCTTTCTTTGATAAAGTCACTCCAAATGGCCTTGTCCTCCCTTAGCAATCTCCACTTCCATTTGAGTAAAAGCACCTTATTAGCTTCTCCCACACCCCTTATTCCCAAGCCTCCCTTTTCTTTGGATTTGCACACCGTCTTCCAGTCCACCCAATGGATACACCTTTTGTTTTTGCTTCCTCCCCAAAGAAAGTTGCTAGCAATGCCTCTAATCTCTTTGATGACCGAACTAGGAGCTTTGAAGAAAGAAAACGTGAATAAAGGGATAACGTTAATCACCGCATTAATAAGCGTCGCCCTACAACCAATGGAAATGGACTTCCCCTTCCACGACGATAGTCTATTCTTTATATGTTGAATAACTTTCACCCAAACTTTCCTTCTTCTATGGTTGCCCCCAACCAAGATACCAAGAAACGTAAACGGAATCTCACCTCTTTTGCAACCAAGAAAATAAGTCGCCGAGTTCAAAAACCACTCTCCCACATTTACACCATAAACGTTACTCTTGGTAAAATTTATTCTCAAACCCGACACTAGCTCGAACCCTCTCAACACAACTTTCAAACTCCAAAGATTATCGATCGACGGTTCCCCTAGCACAATAGTGTCATCCGCAAATTGCAAAATGTCCACATTCTTCCCTTCACCATACTTAAAGGGTTTAAAAGCCCCTTGCACCACCGATTTCCTCACTAAGGCGGTTAGACCTTCCATAGCTAGAACAAAGAGAAAAGGAAATAAGGGATCCCCTTGCCTAAGACCCTTATTAACCACAAAGTCTTTCGTCGGACTCCCGTTCACTAAAATAGACATATGGCTTGAAAAGACACTTTCTTCCAACCACAAGAGCCATAAGTCCCCGAACCCCATTTCCTTGAGCACAAATCTCAAGTAATCCCAAGAAACGGAATCATACGCCTTCTCGAAGTCCACCTTAAGGAGAAAACAACTCTTTTTGAATCTCTTAGACAAATCAAGAATTTCATTCACCAAAACCACTCCATCCATCATGTTCCTATCCGGGACAAAAGCGGTTTGGTTATTTGAGACCAACTTACCTATCACCTTCTTAAGCCTAGATGCCATCACTTTTGCTAGCAATTTATAGATACTCCCCACCAAACAAATCGGACGATACTCACTCAATTCTTGCGGATTGTTGGATTTAGGAATAAGAGCTATAAAAGACGACTTGATAGATTTCACTAACTTTATTTTAGAATGGAAGTCCACAAAGAATCTCATAATATCATTCTTTAAAATGCTCCAAAAAGACTTGAAAAACTCCAAGGAAAACCCATCCGGACCGGGACTCCTATTACCATCACAAGCCCATAAAGCCTCCTTCACTTCCTCTTCCCCAAACGGACCCTCCAACATCTCCCTATCCGAACAAGGCAACTTAGCGAATCCAAGCTCTACAGGAATCGGTCTTCCTCCCTCCTCCGAATTGAAGAACCTGCTGAAGTGATTGTGAACAAACCCCTTGACATCTTTCACCTCATCTACATAGCCCGAGTTGGTCTTAATAGAACACAAAGAATTAGTTCCTTTCCAACTTCGCAAGTAATTGTGAAAAAACTGAGAGTTGCTATCTCCTTCACTAAGCCATAGTTGTCTTGACTTAAGGCGAAGAAAACCTTCTTTCTTGTTAAGACTATCCCAAAACATTTCCACCTCTTTAGCCCTTTTTTAATAGTTTCCTCCGAAGCGTTACCTGCACAAAGAACAAACTCGTTATCTAACAATTGGATCTCCTTACTAGCTTCATTTATCCTCATGTCGATCCATCCGTACACCACTTTGTTCCACCAAATGAGTATTTCTTTTAGCACTTTCAACTTCTCCGCCAGACAAAAATCTCCTCTCCCTTTCACTTTTATCAAGCTCCACTCCCTCTCCACAAAGGAAGCAAAATCTTTATGCTTCAACCAATTATTGTTGAATTTAAATGGTTTGGGTCCCCAATCTTTCGTATTAACTTTAATCCAAATAGGAGAATGATCAGACAAATCTCTACTGCCTATCACTTGAGTACCCACATTCCAATCCCTCATAAGATTTTCCGACACTAAGAATCTATCGATTCTGCTCATAGCTCTACCATTTCTATTCATCCAAGTGAACTTGCCCCCCGAAATAGGAGGTTCCACCAAGTCCAAATCCTCCACAAAACTCCTAAAACAATTGATATCATTACTATAGTTTCTATTAGAGCATCCTATCCTTTCATCAACATGAGCAACAGAATTAAAGTCACGTCCCACACACCAAAAACCGACAGGAAAAGAGTTTTTGATCTCCACTAGACGCCTCCAAGTCCTTCTTCTAATGGAGAGATCACTCGAAGCATAAACATTCACTAAATAGGTCAAAGAGCCTTTCAAGGAGACTCCCATCCCAATAAAACCGAGACCTTTAAAACTAAACAACGGAATGAACAAATCCTTTCTCCACATAATCAGCATACCCCCCGAGGCCCCAACCGCATTAGACGAGGACCACTCCACATTATCCTTACCCCATAATTCCTTGACCACTCCTAAACCCACCTCCCTTAACTTAGACTCCTGAATGAAACACACATCTGTATCTTCTTTCTGAATCAAAAAACCTACCCTTTTTCTTTTGATCCTACTACCTCCACCTCTAATGTTATAAGAAACAACTATCATTTCAAACCACTTCCATCCTCCTTCAGAACCACCTTGCCTTTGGATTTCCTTTTTTCCAGTTCTTCCAACCTGGCCACTGTATCGCACTCCCCTCCTTTCACAGAAATCCCCAGTAATTTCATAGAACTCCATAAACCCTCCGCATTTGTTCCCCTTTCATCATTCAAAAATCTACCATTGCAGTTCCTAATATCTAAATTAGCTAAAGAATCACAAGATAGATGAACACCACCAGAAAGATAATTACTTTTCAGAAACATAGGATTCGCACCTGAAGCTTGCACCGGAGGTTCATGATAAAGACACGTCCTGTTTCCCACCGAAATCACAAAATGGACCACCTTCTCTCCAAGGTCCTGAACTTCCCTTATCTTTCGCCTAAACTTCTTCGAATTCTTTATTTTACAACATTGTTCATCAAAAGACACGATGTTTCCTTTCCTCTCTCTTTGTTGTGTTACTATGGGTAAAGAAGCCCTGGGATGTGGGTCCAAAAAATTTGTTGCAGCGGTGCTCACAAAATTTGGCCCAACAACGACTCTAGGTCCAACCCCTTTTTCCAAAACAGAGTCTGTCTCTTCTTTATTAAAAAAAGAGTTAATAAGTAACCCCCCTGGGCCCACCTTTTTGCCACATCGCCTAGATTACTAGGCCTAAGGATAGAATCATCACAACTTTTCACTTTAATAGGGGTATTAATCGATTGACTTTCTGAACAGAAACTTTTCAGAGAAGAAAGTTCTATTCCCATGCAATTGCAATTAATGCCCTCAGAAACTTCCCTACCTACGTCCCCTTTGCCGCCGAAACACCAACATGCGCAGCCGTCTCTTTGAAAGAAGTGCCAAAACCCGGTCCGTTCAACTTCTCTGGTACCTCCGCTCCAAAGCTTCTCTCCGACGCCATGGAAAACGAGTCTGAGATACTGTTAAGGCAACCAGAACCTGAAACATCCTCATCGTTGACCAACGAGTACGTAGGATCCTCTATTATCATCAGCTTGAACCAAGCACCATCTAAACACACCTCTACATTGCTTCTAATGGATTCCACTGACTTAGAGAAAACCATGAAGGTTAGCACATACAGCCTTGTCAGAATATCCTCTAGAAAATCCTAGTAGTATATTTTCAAAGAAAGAACCTTCCTCCAAACCCACTCTTTCTCTCACACACACAAAAATCATTCACCATATAAGATCAATGTTTTCAAGTACTATTGACCTATTGTGTTTAGCATGTGTCTAACTAACTATAATTGAAATTTGAAATGAATAATTTTATATAATGACTCATAATTATAGACTTATTATCTACAGAGTACATGATATTTTTATCTTTCTATAATTTTTAATTAATATTCATTTTTTCCAAAATTGAATTATATATATATATATATATATATTTTAAATTTTTGATTATAAGTATAAACAATTTGTTTACAATAATACATTATAAAAAATTACAAAAAAGAAAATGATGATATCAAGAATAAGATTATTCAAAAATAATTCACATTCATTTAACTCAACTAAAAAAATATCAATTGATTTACCTCACTTGTAACACCCCAAATCTACCCCTCAATTAATAAGAGAAATCAGAGTATAAAACATCGAAACAAGCAACTAATTTGAGGCATCACATATTCGACTTAAACAAACTACAATTCATGCTCAAAGTACATGGGTATATAACACTTATATCAGAGGAAACTCATAATTCATCGAACATATAAATCCAAACAACTTCATCATATTGCAGCGGAATCCAAATAACAACATAATATCCAAGTCTTATATTCTTGACAACATGGCACAATGTGTCCAAAACGTCTCCACAAGACGCAACATCAAAGTTCAAGAAAAGATAATCAACATAAAACAAGACACAAGCAAGTATCGCAAACATTCCCCCCGAGTGCTACGTATCAGAGCATTGACACACCGACTCGAGCTATAAGGTACACGGCTACTCCACGTCATTACCTGCACGTTACCAACGGAGGGTAACATTCAAACATAAGGGGTGAGATATCATTCATTATAAAGAAACGTATGATAATATTCTAAGCAAGAGAAAAGATCATACATTGGTCACCACTTCTCATCCCCATACTCAATACAATGATTTCACAACACATAATCAACTTAAGGAACGATAACAAGGTCATCAATTCAACTATGACAATACATACAATTCACAAGTAAAATTCCACACAATCGCAACAAACATCTCGTCATCAAGTCGCCACATCATAATCAAGTAAGACTCGAATGCAATTCACATGTGACTCGACTTATGCAAATGCATGTGGTACCATTTGGAGTAAAACTCCCACGTCTCAAGATTTGCCATTGGGCACACCGTCGCTAATTGCCATTAAGGCCACCGTCATTTTTTACCATTAAGGCCACCGTCTCTTTTTGCAATGGATGTGACTCACTAAATGCAACATCCATACAAACACGACATTCACAAATACATCACAAGTACCGACTAAACATCATTACTTTTATAGTAATTCACCACTTCCCAATCACGTCGCTACGTTGCATCATCATACAACAATACACCACTTCACCACACCAATCATAACACCAAACCAATACATTTAAAGAAGGATTTAAAAAGGTTTATAAGCATTCCTAAATCGTATTCATTAGAAAGGTCTCAATTATGGCTTCACATAGGTTCAAACGGCACTTAAAAAGGAGTTACGGTTCAAAAGTTACATCATTTCAAAGTTTAGGAAAAATTCTGCAAAACAGGGTTCGCGGCGCCAACAAGGTTCGCGGCGCGAACTGAGCGAATCCAAAAATCCCTAACTTTCTGCCAAGCAGTTCGCGGAGCGCACAAGGGGTCGCGGCGCGAACTGAGCAGATCCAGTTTTTCCCAAGTTTCTGCCAAGAGGTTCGCGGCGCGAACTGGCGATTTCAGAAACCCCCAAAACACAGAAAACTGCATACGAAACCCATCCCAAAACCCCTAAACTCAACCCAATCAAGTTGGAAAACATCAAACATCACGAACAACCACAGAATACATGGTATAAACACAAATACAACACATATTATGGGTCTTATAACATCATAACATCTTCAATCATGTTTAGATTCACAATTTCATAGAAGTTAATCATAAACTCTAACAATCTCTATTCAATTGCTACACAATCATGGATAACAACATATAATCAAAACCCCACCCAAAACATCATCATACATCCCTTTAGCATGAAAGAATCCCACCCTTACCTTAGGTTTTGGATTGAAGCCAACTCTATCTTCAACCTTGAGATTCTCCTCTTTCTCTTCACTCTACTCTTCTTTCACCAAAACCCCAAAATGAACTTCTAATTTCTATTTCCTCTAAAACCCTTGTTTTAGTTAAACCCTTACTATCTTAAATTACTAATGGGCTCTAACTAACACCCCTCACTTACTAATACCAACTTAGGCCCAATTATCAATCACACTTACTATCTTATATTATATACTAATAATTCCCAAATAAAACAACATAAAATCAATCAAGCATATAATTAACACATAGATCACAATTAATTCACATAAATAAGGATTTAAAGAAAAACGGTCGTTACAACCCTCCCCCACTTAGAATATTTTCGTCCTCGAAAATTACCTCAATCGAATAACTCAGGATACGACTCGCGCATTTTGCTCTCCAATTCCCACGTCATACTTTCACCAGTAGTTCCCGACCAAACCACCTTCACCAAAGCAATCTCTTTTCCTCTAATCGCCTTCGTTTCTCGATCCTCAATTCTTATCGGCATAGTCTCCACCGTGAGATTATCCCGCACTTGTACATCATCCATATGAATTACATGCGAAGGATCAGGAATATACTTCCGAAGTTGCGACACGTGAAACACATCATGCAAATTCGAAAGATTGGGCGGTAAAGCCACCCTATACGCCACATTACCAACCTTCTCTGAAATCTGATACGGTCCAATAAAACGAGGAGTGAGCTTCTTCGACTTCAAGGCTCTCCCTACTCCGGTAACCGGCGTAACTCTCAAGAATACATGATCACCAGCTTGGAATTCTAAATCTTTCCTCCACTTGTCATGGTAACTCTTCTGCCTACTTTGCGAAGTCTTCATCTTCTCACGGATCAACTTAACCTTCTCGGTAGTTTCTCGAACAATCTCAGGTCCAAGTACTACACTCTCACCCGTTTCATGCCAACACAACGGAGTCCTACACCTCCGACCATACAACGCTTCAAACGGTGCCATACCGATACTCGAATGGTAACTATTGTTGTATGTGAACTCTATCAATGGAAGATAAGTATCCCACGTACCTCCCTGCTCAAGAACACAAGATCTCAACAAATCCTCCAAAGATTGAATCGTTCTCTCCGTTTGACCATCGGTCTGAGGATGATACGCCGAACTCAACCTCAACTTAGAACCCAACGCCTCTTGCAAACTCTTCCAAAAATCTGAAGTGAACCTCGGATCTCTATCCGAAACAATACACAAAGGAACACCATGCAACTTCACAATCACACGGACATAGATTTCCGCCAACTTCGAAACCGGATAAGTGATGTTAATAGGTATGAAATGAGCCGACTTCGTAAGCCTATCAACGATTACCCAAATTGAATCATGTCCTCTCATGGTATTCGGCAAACTTGTCACAAAATCCATGGAAATACTATCCCATTTCCATTCCGGGACTTCCAACGGTTGCATTAATCCAGCAGGCTTCTGATGTTCAACCTTCGACTTCTGACAAGTCAAACATGCGTACACAAACTGAGCTATGTCACGCTTCATTCCAGGCCACCAAAACAAATTCTTCAAATCTTGGTACATCTTCGTAGCTCCGGGATGAATACTCAGATTACTCCTATGACCTTCCTCAAGAATAGATCCTTTCAAATCCACATCATCAGGTATACAAATCCGATCACGGAACCTCAACACACCGTGCGCATCTAACTTGAAATCACCATTCTCAGCTTGATCGACTCCAATCCTCGAATCAACCAATTTCACATCCAACTTCTGGGCTTCTCTGACACTATCCAGAAAATCATTGTTAATCTTCAACATACCCAATCGAACACTCGTAGGAGTCACTTCACATACCAAACTCATATCTCGAAATTGCTCAATTAATTCCAACTCCTTAACCATCATTGCCGACATATGCAAAGTCTTGCGACTTAAGGCATCAGCAACAACATTAGCTTTTCCTGGATGATAATTCAAACTGAAATCATAATCCTTCAACAGTTCTAACCACCTTCGTTGTCTCATATTCAATTCCTTCTGATCAAACAGATACTTCAAACTCTTATGGTCGCTAAAGACTTCAAATCTAGAACCATAGAGATAATGCCTCCAAATCTTCAACACGAACACTACAGCAACAAGTTCTAAATCATGCGTAGGATAGTTCTTCTCATGAACTCTCAACTGTCTCGATGCATAAGCAACAACTTTACCATTTTGCATGAGCACACCTCCTAAACCCATCTCAGAAGCATCACAATAAACCACAAACGATTCTTCCGGATTAGGCAATATCAAAATCGGTGCCGACGTCAACCTTTTCTTCAACTCGGTAAAACTATCTTCACAAGAAACATCCCACACGAAAGCCTTACCCTTACAAGTCAACTTAGTCAACGGAAGGGCTAACCTAGAGAAACCTTCAATGAACCTTCTATAATAGCCATCTAGTCCCAAAAAGCTTCGAATCTCGGTAGCCGACTTAGGAGTATCCCATCTCAACACGACATCAACTTTAGATGGATCCACGGCAATGCCATCACCAGAAATGACATGCCCCAGAAAACTAACTTCCTTCAGCCAGAACTCACACTTGGATAACTTAGCATACAACTTCTTCCCTTTCAAGACTTGCAATGTCAACTTCAAATGCTCAGCATGATCTGATTCTGATTTAGAGTAAATAAAAATGTCATCAATGAACACCACCACAAAACGATCCAGATATTCATGAAAAATACGGTTCATGTACTCCATAAATACCCCTGGTGCATTTGTAACGCCAAAGGGCATCACGGAATACTCATAATGTCCATAACATGTTCTGAAAGCCGTCTTCTGCATGTCCTCATCCTTCACTTTAATCTGATGGTAACCCGACCTCAAATCGATCTTGCTAAACACACGAGCACCAACCAATTGATCCATCAAGTCATCAATTCTTGGAAGTGGATACTTGTTCTTGATTGTCACCTTATTCAACTGACGATAATCAATACAAAGTCTCATACTTCCATCTTTCTTCTTACCCAACAATACTGGAGCTCCCCACGGCGACACACTAGGTCTCACAAACCTCTTCTCAAGCAATTCTTCCAACTGCTTCTTCAATTCAGAAAATTCAGATGCAGACATCCTATACGGTGCCATAGACACCGGTCTAGTATCAGGTACAAGATCAATAGAGAACTCAACTTCTCTCTCAGGCGGTACATCAGGAATTTCATCAGGGAAAACTTCAGGAAAATCTCACACCACCTTCAATTCTTCTATGATCGCTTGGTTCTCAATAGACATCGATGCAACCAAAGCAAACACTTGAACATCCTCTTTTACTAACAAACGAAACTCTCTAGCGGACAACAACTCAGCACCTTCCTCTTCAGGAGAAGAAAACCTCACAGACTTATCATAGCAGTTGATGTGAACACGATTATGCTCTAACCAGTTCATCCCTAAGATCACATCCAAACCTCTCAACGGCAAGCACACAAAATCAACAAGGAAGTCTCTGTCAAAAATCGACACTGGACACTTCAAACACACAAGAGAAGTGGTCACCGAACCCTTAGCCGGAGTATCGACAACCATCTCTCCGTTCATAGCAGACAACACAAGACCCAATCGATTAACACAATCAGCGGATATAAAGCAATGATAAGCACCTGTATCAATAATAGTAATTAAAGGAATGCTATTAATGAAACAAGTACCTCTGATGAGTGAATCCTCACTAGTGGTCTGAGTTCCCTACAAGGCAAACACTTTTCCACTAGATTGCTCCTTCTTTGGCTTCTGACACTTGCTTCCAATATGTCCTTCTTCACCACAATTGAAACACACCGTCTGCTTATGCTTGCAAGCAGGTGACATATGTCCAATCTCTCCATAACGGTAACACCTCATGGCACCGGCAGTACACACAGTGCTCTTATGGCCAACCTTGCCGCACTTGAAGCACGTAACACTAGCAGGTGCATCTCCCCCACTAGTTCTCTTGCCATCAGTAACTTTTTGCTTACCCTTTCCACTCGAAGCGTCATAAGGCTTACCACGACCTTGATAACCTTTTCCCCTCTTCTCACTTATCACACGATAATGAGCATTGTTGTCCTCTTCATAGATCCGACAACAATCAACCAAATCATCAAAGATGCGAATCTTCTGGTAACTAATCGCCTTCTTGATCTCTGGACGCAACCCATTCTCAAACTTAATGCACTTGGAAAACTCACCATTCGGCCCATCATAGTATTGGTAAAACTTAGCCAATTCACCAAACTTAGCAGCATACTCCACAACAGATTTGTTCCCTTGACTTAGCTCAAGGAATTCAATTTCCTTCTTGCCACAGACATCTTTAGGAAAGTACTTCCTTAAGAACTCCATGCGAAACACAATCCAAGAGATCTCTTCACCACTCGTTTCCAATCTCCTACGGGTCTCTAGCCACCAATCATCCGCCTCAACTACTAGCATATGAGTCCCATACCGAACCTTCTGTTCAGGAGTGCAATCCATGACACGGAAAATCCTCTCAATCTCCTTAAGCCATGTCAATGCGCCATCAGGATCATAAGTTCCCTTAAACACAGGAGGGTTCTCTCTTTGGAAGGTAGCCAAACTCCGAGAAGCATCACTCTCCCCACCATTCGGTTGGTTCTCCAAAGCTTGAGCCATTGCTTCCAAAGCAGCAGCTATTGCAGCATCATTCCTTCCCGCCATCTCAACTCTTCACTACAACACAAAAGCAATCAGCACAAAACAACAATACAACGTTGTTAGACCACACTACGACACGACACATGGCCGGACAAGACCGACCTGCTCTGATACCACTATTGTAACACCCCAAATCTACCCCTCAATTAATAAGAGAAATCAGAGTATAAAAAGTCGAAACAAGCAACTAATTTGAGGCATCACATATTCGACTTAAACAAACTACAATTCATGCTCAAAGTACATGGCTACATAACACTTATATCAGAGGAAACTCATAATTCATCGAACATATAAATCCAAACAACTTCATCATATTGCAGCGGAATCCAAATAACAACATAATATCCAAGTCTTATATTCTTGACAACATGGCACAATGTGTCCAAAACGTCTCCACAAGACGCAACATCAAAGTTCAAGAAAAGATAATCAACATAAAACAAGACACAAGCAAGTATCGCAAACATTCCCCCCGAGTGCTACGTATCAGAGCATTGACACACCGACTCGAGCTATAAGGTACACGGCTACTCCACGTCGTTACCTGCACGTTACCAACGGAAGGTAACATTCAAACATAAGGGGTGAGATATCATTCATTATAAAGAAACGTATGATAATATTCTAAGCAAGAGAAAAGATCATACATTGGTCACCACTTCTCATCCCCATACTCAATACAATGATTTCACAACACATAATCAACTTAAGGAACGATAGCAAGGTCAGCAATTCAACTATGACAATACATACAATTCGCAAGTAAAATTCCACACAATTGCAACAAACATCTCGTCATCAAGTCGCCACATCATAATCAAGTAAGACTCGAATGCAATTCACATGTGACTCGACTTATGCAAATGCATGTGGTACCCTTTGGAGTAAAACTCCCACGTCTCAAGATTTGCCATTGGGCACACCGTGGCTAATTGCCATTAAGGCCACCGTCACTTTTTACCATTAAGGCCACCGTCTCTTTATGCAATGGATGTGACTCACTAAATGCAACATCCATACATACACGACATTCACAAATACATCACAAGTACCGACTAAACATCATTACTTTTATAGTAATTCACCACTTCCCAATCACGTCGCTACGTTGCATCATCATACAACAATACACCACATCACCACACCAATCATAACACCAAACCAATACATTTAAAGAAGGATTTAAAAAGGTTTATAAGCATTCCTAAATCGTATTCATTAGAAAGGTCTCAATTATGGATTTACATAGGTTCAAACGGCACTTAAAAAGGAGTTACGGTTCAAAAGTTACATCATTTCAAAGTTTAGGAAAAATTCTGCAAAACAGGGTTCGCGGCGCCAACAAGGTTCGCGGCGCGAACTGAGCGAATCCAAAAATCCCTAACTTTCTGCCAAGCAGTTCGCGGCGCGCAAAAGGGGTCGCGGCGCGAACTGAGCAGATCCAGTTTTTCCCAAGTTTCTGCCAAGAGGTTCGCGGCGCGCACAGGGGTTCGCGGCGCGAACTGACGATTTCAGAAACCCCCAAAACACAGAAAACAGCATACGAAACCCATCCCAAAACCCCTAAACTCAACCCAATCAAGTTGGAAAACATCAAACATCACGAACAACCACAGAATACATGGTATAAACACAAATACAACACATATTATGGGTCTTATAACATCATAACATCTTCAATCATGCTTAGATTCACAATTTCATAGAAGTTAATCATAAACTCTAACAATCTCTATTCAATTGCTACACAATCATGGATAACAACATATAATCAAAACCCCACCCAAAACATCATCATACATCCCTTTAGCATGAAAGAATCCCACCCTTACCTTAGGTTTTGGATTGAAGCCAACTCTATCTTCAACCTTGAGATTCTCCTCTTTCTCTTCACTCTACTCTTCTTTCACCAAAACCCCAAAATGAACTTCTAATTTCTATTTCCTCTAAAACCCTTGTTTTAGTTAAACCCTTACTATCTTAAATTACTAATGGGCTCTAACTAACACCCCTCACTTACTAATACCAACTTAGGCCCAATTATCAATCACACTTACTATCTTATATTATATACTAATAATTCCCAAATAAAACAACATAAAATCAATCAAGCATATAATTAACACATAGATCACAATTAATTCACATAAATAAGGAATTAAAGAAAAACGGTCGTTACAACTCTCCCCCACTTAGAATATTTTCGTCCTCGAAAATTACCTCAATCGAATAACTCAGGATACGACTCGCGCATTTTGCTCTCCAATTCCCACGTCATACTTTCACCAGTAGTTCCCGACCAAACCACCTTCACCAAAGCAATCTTTTTTCCTCTAAGCGCCTTCGTTTCTCGATCCTCAATTCTTATCGGCATAGTCTCCACCGTGAGATTATCCCGCACTTGTACATCATCCATATGAATTACATGCGAAGGATCAGGAATATACTTCCGAAGTTGCGACACGTGTAACACATCATGCAAATTCGAAAGATTGGGCGGTAAAGCCACCCTATACGCCACATTACCAACCTTCTCTAAAATCTGATACGGTCCAATAAAACGAGGAGTGAGCTTCTTCGACTACAAGGCTCTCCCTACTCCGGTAACCGGCGTAACTCTCAAGAATACGTGATCACCAGCTTGGAATTCTAAATCTTTCCTCCTCTTGTCATGGTAACTCTTCTGCCTACTTTGCGAAGTCTTCATCTTCTCACGGATCAACTTAACCTTCTCGGTAGTTTCTCGAACAATCTCAGGTCCAAGTACTACACTATCACCCGTTTCATGCCAACACAACGGAGTCCTACACCTCCGACCATACAACGCTTCAAACGGTGCCATACCGATACTCGAATGGTAACTATTGTTGTATGTGAACTCTATCAATGGAAGATAAGTATCCCACCTACCTCCCTGCTCAAGAACACAAGATCTCAACAAATCCTCCAAAGATTGAATCGTTCTCTCCGTTTGACCATCGGTCTGAGGATGATACACCGAACTCAACCTCAACTTAGAACCCAACGCCTCTTGCAAACTCTTCCAAAAATCTGAAGTGAACCTCGGATCTCTATCCGAAACAATACACAAAGGAACACCATGCAACTTCACAATCACACGGACATAGATTTCCGCCAACTTCGAAACCGGATAAGTGATGTTAATAGGTATGAAATGAGCCGACTTCGTAAGCCTATCAACGATTACCCAAATTGAATCATGTCCTCTCATGGTATTCGGCAAACTTGTCACAAAATCCATGGAAATACTATCCCATTTCCATTCCGGGACTTCCAACGGTTGCATTAATCCAGCAGGCTTCTGATGTTCAACCTTCGACTTCTGACAAGTCAAACATGCGTACACAAACTGAGCTTTGTCACGCTTCATTCCAGGCCACCAAAACAAATTCTTCAAATCTTGGTACATCTTCGTAGCTCCGGGATGAATACTCAGATTACTCCTATGACCTTCCTCAAGAATAGATCCTTTCAAATCCACATCATCAGGTATACAAATCCGATCACGGAACCTCAACACACCGTGCGCATCTAACTTGAAATCACCATTCTCAGCTTGATCGACTCCAATCATCGAATCAACCAATTTCACATCCAACTTCTGGGCTTCTCTGACACTATCCAGAAAATCATTGTTAATCTTCAACATACCCAATCGAACACTCGTAGGAGTCACTTCACATACCAAACTCATATCTCGAAATTGCTCAATTAATTCCAACTCCTTAACCATCATTGCCGACATATGCAAAGTCTTGCGACTTAAGGCATCAGCAACAACATTAGCTTTTCCTGGATGATAATTCAAACTGAAATCATAATCCTTCAACAGTTCTAACCACCTTCGTTGTCTCATATTCAATTCCTTATGATCAAACAGATACTTCAAACTCTTATGGTCGCTAAAGACTTCAAATCTAGAACCATAGAGATAATGCCTCCAAATCTTCAACACGAACACTACAGCAGCAAGTTCTAAATCATGCGTAGGATAGTTCTTCTCATGAACTCTCAACTGTCTCGATGCATAAGCAACAACTTTACCATTTTGCATGAGCACACCTCCTAAACCCATCTTAGAAGCATCACAATAAACCACAAACGATTCTTCCGGATTAGGCAATATCAAAATCGGTGCCGACGTCAACCTTTTCTTCAACTCGGTAAAACTATCTTCACAAGAAACATCCCACACGAAAGCCTTACCCTTACAAGTTAACTTAGTCAACGGAAGGGCTAACCTAGAGAAACCTTCAATGAACTTTCTATAATAGCCAGCTAGTCCCAAAAAGCTTCGAATCTCGGTAGCCGACTTAGGAGTATCCCATCTCAACACGGCATCAACTTTAGACGGATCCACGGCAATGCCATCACCAGAAATGACATGCCCCAGAAAACTAACTTCCTTCAGCCAGAACTCACACTTGGATAACTTAGCATACAACTTCTTCTCTTTCAAGACTTGCAATGTCAACTTCAAATGCTCAGCATGATCTGATTCTGATTTAGAGTAAATAAAAATGTCATCAATGAACACCACCACAAAACGATCCAGATATTCATGAAAAATACGGTTCATGTACTCCATAAATACCCCAGGTGCATTTGTAACGCCAAAGGGTATCACGGAATACTCATAATGTCCATAACGTGTTCTGAAAGCCGTCTTCTGCATGTCCTCATCCTTCACTTTAATCTGATGGTAACCCGACCTCAAATCGATCTTGCTAAACACACGAGCACCAACCAATTGATCCATCAAGTCATCAATTCTTGGAAGTGGATACTTGTTCTTGATTGTCACCTTATTCAACTGACGATAATCAATACAAAGTCTCATACTTCCATCTTTCTTCTTACCCAACAATACTGGAGCTCCCCACGGCGACACACTAGGTCTCACAAACCTCTTCTCAAGCAATTCTTCCAACTGCTTCTTCAATTCAGAAAATTCAGATGCAGACATCCTATACGGTGCCATAGACACCGGTCTAGTACCAGGTACAAGATCAATAGAGAACTCAACTTCTCTCTCAGGCGGTACATCAGGAATTTCATCAGGGAAAACTTCAGGAAAATCTCACACCACCTTCAATTCTTCTATGATCGCTTGGTTCTCAATAGACATCGATGCAACCAAAGCAAACACTTGAACATCCTCTTTTACTAACAAACGAAACTCTCTAGCGGACAACAACTCAGCACCTTCCTCTTCAGGAGAAGAAAACCTCACAGACTTATCATAGCAGTTGATGTGAACACGATTATGCTCTAACCAGTTCATCCCTAAGATCACATCCAAACCTCTCAACGGCAAGCACACAAAATCAACAAGGAAGTCTCTGTCAAAAATCGACACTGGACACTTCAAACACACAAGAGAAGTGGTCACCGAACCCTTAGCCGGGAGTATCGACAACCATCTCTCCGTTCATAGCAGACAACACAAGACCCAATCGATTAACACAATCAGCGGATATAAAGCAATGATAAGCACCTGTATCAATAATAGTAATTAAAGGAATGCTATTAATGAAACAAGTAACCTCTGATGAGTGAATCCTCACTAGTGGTCTGAGTTCCCTACAAGGCAAACACTTTTCCACTAGATTGCTCCCTTCTTTGGCTTCTGACACTTGCTTCCAATATGTCCTTCTTCACCACAATTGAAACACACCGTCTGCTTATGCTTGCAAGCAGGTGACATATGTCCAATCTCTCCATAACGGTAACACCTCATGGCACCGGCAGTACACACAGTGCTCTTATGGGCCAACCTTGCCGCACTTGAAGCACGTAACACTAGCAGGTGCATCTCCCCCACTAGTTCTCTTGCCATCAGTAACTTTTTGCTTACCCTTTCCACTCGAAGCGTCATAAGGCTTACCACGACCTTGATAACCTTTTCCCCTCTTCTCACTTATCACACGATAATGAGCATTGTTGTCCTCTTCATAGATCCGACAACAATCAACCAAATCATCAAAGATGCGAATCTTCTGGTAACTAATCGCCTTCTTGATCTCTGGACGCAACCCATTCTCAAACTTAATGCACTTGGAAAACTCACCATTCGACCCATCATAGTATTGGTAAAACTTAGCCAATTCACCAAACTTAGCAGCATACTCCACAACAGATTTATTCCCTTGACTTAGCTCAAGGAATTCAATTTCCTTCTTGCCACGGACATCTTCAGGAAAGTACTTCCTTAAGAACTCCATGCGAAACACAATCCAAGAGATCTCTTCACCACTTGCTTCCAATCTCCAACAGGTCTCTAGCCACCAATCATCCGCCTCAACTACTAGCATATGAGTCCCATACCGAACCTTCTGTTCAGGAGTGCAATCCATGACACGGAAAATCCTCTCAATCTCCTTAAGCCATGTCAATGCGCCATCAGGATCATAAGTTCCCTTAAACACAGGAGGGTTCTCTCTTTGGAAGGTAGCCAAACTCCGAGAAGCATCACTCTCCCCACCATTCGGTTGGTTCTCCAAAGCTTGAGCCATTGCTTCCAAAGCAGCAGCTATTGCAGCATCATTCCTTCCCGCCATCTCAACTCTTCACTACAACACAAAAGCAATCAGCATAAAACAACAATACAACGTTGTTAGACCACACTACGACACGACACATGGCCGGACAAGACCGACCTGCTCTGATACCACTATTGTAACACCCCAAATCTACCCCTCAATTAATAAGAGAAATCAGAGTATAAAAAGTCGAAACAAGCAACTAATTTGAGGCATCACATATTCGACTTAAACAAACTACACTTCATGCTCAAAGTATATGGCTACATAACACTTATATCAGAGGAAACTCATAATTCATCGAACATATAAATCCAAACAACTTCATCATATTGCAGCGGAATCCAAATAACAACATAATATCCAAGTCTTATATTCTTGACAACATGGCACAATGTGTCCAAAACGTCTCCACAAGACGCAACATCAAAGTTCAAGAAAAGATAATCAACATAAAACAAGACACAAGCAAGTATCTCAAACATTCCCCCCGAGTGCTACGTATCAGAGCATTGACACACCGACTCGAGCTATAAGGTACACGGCTACTCCACGTCGTTACCTGCACGTTACCAACGGAGGGTAACATTCAAACATAAGGGGTGAGATATCATTCATTATAAAGAAACGTATGATAATATTCTAAGCAAGAGAAAAGATCATACATTGGTCACCACTTCTCATCCCCATACTCAATACAATGATTTCACAACACATAATCAACTTAAGGAACGATAACAAGGTCAGCAATTCAACTATGACAATACATACAATTCGCAAGTAAAATTCCACACAATTGCAACAAATATCTCGTCATCAAGTCGCCACATCATAATCAAGTAAGACTCGAATGCAATTCACATGTGACTCGACTTATGCAAATGCATGTGGTACCATTTGGAGTAAAACTCCCACGTCTCAAGATTTGCCATTGGGCACACCGTGGCTAATTGCCATTAAGGCCACCGTCACTTTTTACCATTAAGGCCACCGTCTCTTTATGCAATGGATGTGACTCACTAAATGCAACATCCATACATACACGACATTCACAAATACATCACAAGTACCGACTAAACATCATTACTTTTATAGTAATTCACCACTTCCCAATCACGTCGCTACGTTGCATCATCATACAACAATACACCACTTCACCACACCAATCATAACACCAAACCAATACATTTAAAGAAGGACTTAAAAAGGTTTATAAGCATTCCTAAATCGTATTCATTAGAAAGGTCTCAATTATGGCTTTACATAGGTTCAAACGGCACTTAAAAAGGAGTTACGGTTCAAAAGTTACATCATTTCAAAGTTTAGGAAAAATTCTGCAAAACAGGGTTCGCGGCGCGAACTGAGCGAATCCAAAAATCCCTAACTTTCTGCCAAGCAGTTCGCGGCGCGCACAAGGGGTCGCGGCGCAAACTGAGCAGATCCAGTTTTTCCCAAGTTTCTGCCAAGAGGTTCGCGGCGCGCACACTGGTTCGCGGTGCGAACTGACGATTTCAGAAACCCCCAAAACACATAAAACAGCATACGAAACCCATCCCAAAACCCCTAAACTCAACCCAATCAAGTTGGAAAACATCAAACATCACGAACAACCACAGAATACATGGTATATAAACACAAATTCAACACATATTATGGGTCTTATAACATCATAACATCTTCAATCATGCTTAGATTCACAATTTCATAGAAGTTAATCATAAACTCTAACAATCTCTATTCAATTGCTACACAATCATGGATAACAACATATAATCAAAACCCCACCCAAAACATCATCATACATCCCTTTAGCATGAAAGAATCCCACCCTTACCTTAGGTTTTGGATTGAAGCCAACTCTATCTTCAACCTTGAGATTCTCCTCTTTCTCTTCACTCTACTCTTCTTTCACCAAAACCCAAAATGAACTTCTAATTTCTATTTCCTCTAAAACCCTTGTTTTAGTTAAACCCTTACTATCTTAAATTACTAATGGGCTCTAACTAACACCCCTCACTTACTAATACCAACTTAGGCCCAATTATCAATCACACTTACTATCTTATATTATATACTAATAATTCCCAAATAAAACAACATAAAATCAATCAAGCATATAATTAACACATAGATCACAATTAATTCACATAAATAAGGAATTAAAGAAAAACGGTCGTTACAACTCTCCCCCACTTAGAATATTTTCGTCCTCGAAAATTACCTCAATCGAATAACTCAGGATACGACTCGCGCATTTTGCTCTCCAATTCCCACGTCATACTTTCACCAGTAGTTCCCGACCAAACCACCTTCACCAAAGCAATCTCTTTTCCTCTAAGCGCCTTCGTTTCTCGATCCTCAATTCTCATCGGCATAGTCTCCACCGTGAGATTATCCCGCACTTGTACATTATCCATATGAATTACATGCGAAGGATCAGAAATATACTTCCGAAGTTGCGACACGTGAAACACATCATGCAAATTCGAAAGATTGGGCGGTAAAGCCACCCTATACGCCACATTACCAACCTTCTCTGAAATCTGATACGGTCCAATAAAACGAGGAGTGAGCTTCTTCGACTTCAAGGCTCTCCCTACTCTGGTAACCGGCGTAACTCTCAAGAATACGTGATCACCAGCTTGGAATTCTAAATCTTTCCTCCTCTTGTCATGGTAACTCTTCTGCCTACTTTGCGAAGTCTTCATCTTCTCACGGATCAACTTAACCTTCTCGGTAGTTTCTCGAACAATCTCAGGTCCAAGTACTACACTATCACCCGTTTCATGCCAACACAACGGAGTCCTACACCTCCGACCATACAACGCTTCAAATGGTGCCATACCGATACTCGAATGGTAACTATTGTTGTATGTGAACTCTATCAATGGAAGATAAGTATCCCACGTACCTTCCCTGCTCAAGAACACAAGATCTCAACAAATCCTCCAAAGATTGAATCGTTCTCTCCGTTTGACCATCGGTCTGAGGATGATACGCCGAACTCAACCTCAACTTAGAACCCAACGCCTCTTGCAAACTCTTCCAAAAATCTGAAGTGAACCTCGGATCTCTATCCGAAACAATACACAAAGGAACACCATGCAACTTCACAATTACACGGACATAGATTTCCGCCAACTTCGAAACCGGATAAGTGATGTTAATAGGTATGAAATGAGCCGACTTCGTAAGCCTATCAACGATTACCCAAATCGAATCATGTCCTCTCATGGTATTCGGCAAACTTGTCACAAAATCCATGGAAATACTATCCCATTTCCATTCCGGGACTTCCAACGGTTGCATTAATCCAGCAGGCTTTTGATGTTCAACCTTCGACTTCTGACAAGTCAAACATGCGTACACAAACTGAGCTATGTCACGCTTCATTCCAGGCCACCAAAACAAATTCTTCAAATCTTGGTACATCTTCGTAGCTCCGGGATGAATACTCAGATTACTCCTATGACCTTCCTCAAGAATAGATCCTTTCAAATCCACATCATCAGGTATACAAATCCGATCACGGAACCTCAACACACCGTGCGCATCTAACTTGAAATCACCATTCTCAGCTTGATCGACTCCAATCATCGAATCAACCAATTTCACATCCAACTTCTGGGCTTCTCTGACACTATCCAGAAAATCATTGTTAATCTTCAACATACCCAATCGAACACTCGTAGGAGTCACTTCACATACCAAACTCATATCTCGAAATTTCTCAATTAATTCCAACTCCTTAACCATCATTGCCGACATATGCAAAGTCTTGCGACTTAAGGCATCAGCAACAACATTAGCTTTTCCTGGATGATAATTCAAACTGAAATCATAATCCTTCAACAGTTCTAACCACCTTGTTGTCTCATATTCAATTCCTTCTGATCAAACAGATACTTCAAACTCTTATGGTCGCTAAAGACTTCAAATCTAGAACCATAGAGATAATGCCTCCAAATCTTCAACACGAACACTACAGCAGCAAGTTCTAAATCATGCGTAGGATAGTTCTTCTCATGAACTCTCAACTGTCTCGATGCATAAGCAACAACTTTACCATTTTGCATGAGCACACCTCCTAAACCCATCTTAGAAGCATCACAATAAACCACAAACGATTCTTCCGGATTAGGCAATATCAAAATCGGTGCCGACGTCAACCTTTTCTTCAACTCGGTAAAAACTATCTTCACAAGAAACATCACACATGAAAGCCTTACCCTTACAAGTCAACTTAGTCAACGGAAGGGCTAACCTAGAGAAACCTTCAATGAACCTTCTATAATAGCCAGCTAGTCCCAAAAAGCTTCGAATCTCGGTAGCCGACTTAGGAGTATCCCATCTCAACACGGCATCAACTTTAGACGGATCCACGACAATGCCATCACCAGAAATGACATGCCCCAGAAAACTAACTTCCTTCAGCCAGAACTCACACTTGGATAACTTAGCATACAACTTCTTCTCTTTCAAGACTTGCAATGTTAACCTCAAATGCTCAGCATGATCTGATTCTGATTTAGAGTAAATCAAAATGTCATCAATGAACACCAC